>NC_142469.1:46071295-46374325 GCF_049115385.1 Moschus berezovskii
ATGAAGACTGACCTCTTCCAGTCCTGTGGCCACTGCTGAGTTTTCCAAATCTGCTGGCATATTGAGTGCAGCACTTTCACAGCATCATCTTTCAAGACTTGAAATAGCTCAACTGGAATTCCATCACCTCCACTAGCTTTGTTAGTAGTGATACTTTCTAAGGCCCACTTGACTTCACGTTCCAAGATGTCTGGCTCTAGGTCAGTGATCACATTATCGTGACTATCTTGGTCGTGAAGATCTTTTTTGTACAGTTCTTCTGTGTATTCCTGCCACCTCTTCTTAATATCCTCTGCTTCTGTTAGGTCCATACCATTTCTGTCCTTTATCGAGCCCATCTTTGCATGAAATGTTCCCTTGGAATCTCTAATTTTCTTGAAGAGCTCTCTTGTTTTTCCTATTCTGTTGTTTTCCTCTATTTCTTTGCATTGATCACTGAGGAAATCTTTCTTATCTCTCCTTGCTATTCTTTGGAACTCTGCATTCAGATGCTTATATCTTTCCTTTTCTCCTTTGCTTTTCGCCTCTCTTCTTTTCACAGCTATTTGTAAGGCCTCCTCAGACAGCCATTTCGCTCTTTTGCATTTCTTTTCCATGGGGATGGTCTTGGTCCCTGTCTCCTGTACAATGTCACGAACCTCCATCCAGAGTTCATCAGGCACTCTATCAATTAGATCTAGTCCCTTAAATCTATTTCTCACTTCCACTGTATAATCATAAGGGATTTGATTGAGGTCATATCTGAATGGTCTAGTGGTTTTCCCTACTTTCTTCAATTTAAGTCTGAACTTCGCAATAAGGAGTTCATGATCTGAGCCACAGTCAGCTCCTGGTCTTGTTTTTGCTAACTGTATACAGCTTCTCCATCTTTGGCTGCAAAGAATATAATCAATCTGATTTCGGTGTTGACCATCTGGTGATGTCCATGTGTAGAGTCTTCTCTTGTGTTGTTGGAAGAGGGTGTTTGCTATGACCAGTGCATTCTCTTGACAAAACTCTATTAGCCTTTACCCTGCTTCATTTCATGCTCCAAGGCCAAATTTGCCAGTTACTCCAGGTGTTTCTTGACTTCCTACTTTTGCATTCCAGTCCCCTATAATGAAAAGGACATCTTTTTTGGGTGTTAGTTCTAAAAGGTCTTGTAGGTCTTCATAGAACCGATTAACTTCGGCTTCTTCAGCATTACTGGTTGGGGCATAGGCCTGGATTACTGTAATATTGAATGGTTTGCCTTGGAAACGAACAGAAATCATCCTGTCATTTTTAAGATTGCATCCAAGTACTGCATTTCGGACTCTTTTGTTGACCATGATGGCTACTCCATTTCTTCTAAGGGATTCCTGCCCACAGTAGTAGATATAATGGTCATCTGAGTTAAATTCACCCATTCCAGTCCATTTTAATTCACTGATTCCTAGAATGTCTATGTTCACTCTTGCCATCTCCTGTTTGACCACTTCCAATTTTCCTTGATTCATGGACCTAACATTCCAGGTTCCTATGTAATATTGCTCTTTACAGCACCGGACCTTGCTTCTATCACTGGTCACATCCACAACTGGGTATTGGTTTTGCTTTTGCTCCATCCCTTTATTCTTTCTATAGTTATTTCTCCACTGATCTCCAGTAGCATACTGGGCACCTACCGACCTGGGGAATTCCTCATTCAGGATCCTATCATTTTGCCCTTTGTTACTGTTCATGGGGTTCTCAAGGCAAGTATACTGAAGTGGTTTGCCATTCCCTTCTCCAGGGGACCACATTCGGCTGTGGTCCATGTGATCAGATCGGCTAGTTTCCTGTGATTATGATTTCAGTTTGTCTGCCCTCTGGTGCCCCCTAGCAATACCTACCATCTTATTTGGGTTTCTCTTACCTTGGTCGTGGAAAATCTCTTCACAGCCGCTCCAGCAAATAGGTAATGAATTAACTCATGCATTAATTCAGTCCATTAACAGTTCATGTGCCATGAGCAAGGCAGCAGGGACACCATAGTGAACCAGTAGTAAATAAGATGCTCATAAGCTCTTGGGTCTCATGGTGGGAGATACGGGGACACACAACTAATAGCACAGTTAAGGATTTAAGTGCAATTGTGCCAAGTGCTGCAAAGGTACAGAAGTCTACAAGAACAAAAACTGGAGAACCTTCCTTGAGAAAGTGAAAGCAGAGTGAGCTCTGAAAGGCTCAGAAGACTGCAGTCTTATGTTCCAGTGTTCCAAGGGGTATAGCAAGAGCCTCTGGCAGAGGAAGCCTAACCTAGTCAGGAAAGAGTGAAAAGGTCTGTGTGTCTGGAGAGCTGTGATGGGGGAGGGGATGGCATGAATGGCAGAATGGCAAGGTAGGTGGGGCCAGACCACACAGGACCTCTAGGTCTGTCCTGCACGTCCCCCAACACCCACCAGGCTGCCAACCAGCTTCCAACCCCTCTGCAGTGTGGCAATAGGGATGGTCTTACTTGATCTCAACTCCAAAGTGACCCCCATGCTCCCCACTTCCTGCTATTTGTGCTTTAGTGTGATAGATATCCTGTGTTGTGTAGTGAATTGTTTCTCTCTAAAAAGATATACTGAAGCCCTAAACCCCAATATCAATTAATGTAATCTTATTTGAAATCAGGGTCTTTTCAGATATAATCAAGTTATGTGTGCTCAGCTGCATTTGATTCTTTGTGACCCCGTGGACTGTAGCCTGCCAGGCTCCTCTGTCCATGGGATTTGCCAAGCAAAAATACTGGAATGGGTTGCTATTTCCTTCTCCAAAGGACCTTCCTGACCCAGGAATCAAACCCAGGTCTCCTGCGTTTCCTGCATTGGTAGGCGGATTCTTTACCATTATGCCACCTGGGAAGCCCGAGTCAAGTTAATGCCATACTGAATTAGGGCAGATCCTAACCCAATTAGGGCTTCGCAGGTGGCACTAGTGGTAAACAACAGGCCTGTCAATGCAGGAGACATAAGAGACATGAGTTTGATCCCTGGGTCAAGGATCCCTTGGGAAGGAAATGGTATTCTTGCCTGGGAAATCCCATGGACAGGGGAGGCTGGCGGGCTACAGCCCATGTCGCAAAGAGTTGGACATGACTGAAGTGACTGAGTGTGCATGCATGCTAATCCAATGACTGGTGTCCTTACAGGAAGAGGGAAACTTGACACAGACCTAGACATACAGAGGAAGAAGAACACGTGACAATGGAAGCAAGACAGTTGCAAGCCAAGGAACACCGAGGACTGCTGGCAAAAGGTCAGAAGCTGGGAAGAAGCATTCTCCTCTATGGACTTCAGAGTGAATTTGGCTCTGCTGACAACTTGACACTGAACTTCTACCTCTGAACTGTGAGATAAGTTTCTGTTGTTTTACATCACCTAGTTCTTAGTATTTTGTTGCAGCAGCCTTAGGAAACTGTCACAGATTTTTCTCGTGTGTGAGTGGGACCACGATTTGCTTCTGAGCAATGGTATATGGTTGGCAAAGTAATGTCTCTGCTTTTTAATATGCTATCTAGGTTGGTCATAACTTTCCTTCCAAGGAGTAAGTGTCTTGAAGAAAGCTGATCGCCGAAGAATTGATGCTTTTGAACTGTGGTGCTGGAGAAGACTCTTGAGAGTCCCTTGGACTGCAAGGAGATCCAACCAGTCCATTCTAGAGGAGATCGATCCTGGGTGTTCATTGGAAGGACTGATGCTGAAGCTGAAACTCCAATACTTTGGCCACCTCATGCGACGAGTTGACTCACTGGAAAAGACTCTGATGCTGGGAAAGGTTGGGGGCAGGAGGAGAAGGGGACGACAGAGAATGAGATGGCTGGATGGCATCACCGACTCAATAGACATGAGTTTGAGTGAACTCCGGGAGTTGGTGATGGACAGGGAGGCCTGGCGTGCTGTGCTTCACGGGGTCACAAAGAGTCGGACACGACTGAGCAACTGAACTGACTGAACTGAGTGGTATATGGCAAAGTGATGGCATGTCACCCCACTATTACATTATGTTATATAAGACTGTCTTGCCAGAGACTCATTCTAGAGACCCTTTCCCATGCCAGTGATGAAGATGCAAGCTGCCATGAGCCCTACAAGGAGCAAGTCCACAAGGAACTGAATTCCCCCAACAAGCACACGAGCAGGAAAGCAGATCCTCCCCAAATCAGGCCTCCGGATGAGACCACAGTCTGACTGACATCTCTACTATAGCTTGGTAAGACTCTCTGCTGAGGACCTGGCTAAACTGTGCCTGGAATTCTGACCCAGAGAAATCACGAGATAATGAATATATGTTGTTTTAAGCTCTCAATTTTTCAGTAATTTGTTAGATAGCACAGAAAATGAATATGCCTGCACAGTAGTATAGCAAACCGCCTTTGCATTCTCTCTGGGCATGGAAAAGGCTGAAGGCTGACTGTTTTGTGGGCGTTTTCATGTACTCTCCTGAGGTTCCCAGCACTGGGGACACCTGTAGTTCCCTTGGTGCGAGCACAGGCTTCTTCTCACATCAGGCATTTTCCTGCTACTCCTTCCTTGGGAAGCCAGTGACCAATCACCTCCTGGTTCCCGCTGCTATGGTCCCTCTGGCCAGGACCTAGGCCAATGCCATGCCAGCACCCTCCCCCACGGGGCCTACCTCTGGTCACCTGGTAGGCCTAATGATCCTTTGGCCTAACCAACTCTAGGAGGGGAGGCCATTCCCAACATGGCAGCCTGCTCCTCTGCCCATCCCTCTGCTTCAGCTTCGCTACACAGCAGCCCGAAGCCAACAGCTCCATGGGGTCCCTCCAACGAGAGAACACTACAGTAAGCCTGCCCAGAGTCCAGTTCTCTCCAGGCTGGAGGTAAAGGAGCAGGAATGGGGGACAGTCACTGCGTACCAAAAACTCAAAGAATCTCTTTGCTGATCTCTCTTCTCTACATTTTGTAAACATTTTTGTCTTTAACCTAGTTTAAGAGTCCAAGACTCACAAAATCAACCTGAGCTCTTCCTTTAAAAATTCTGTGCACGGGACCTGTCTCACAATCACTTTGGTGGGTAACATCAGAATGGAGACAGAAAAAGTGCCATTTTAACCACCTGTTGCTGTTAGTACTCCCAAGTCATAAAATGAGAAAGGACTAAAATTTAGTGTTAATGTTACTTCTCATTTTTAGCTGACATTTAAAAGAATCAGTGATATTCACATTCTTAGAAAACTGTTAAAATGATGAACTCTATTTAAAAATAATTACTCCTGGACTTCAAGAGCAAGGGCTCTTGCGAGGCCCAGCGGCCAGGAGCAGCAGGGATGAGGGCCTGCCCCTCCAATGGTCCCTTCTAGACCCAGAAGCTGGGAGGACTGGCTAGGCTCAACCCATCCAAGGACCCAGTTGCCCAAAGGATGCTCTTTTCCAGGAGAAGGGCCCTGCACCTTGGGGCGGGGGGGTAGGAGGCAGCCCTCAGTGGCAGCTCCCATTGCCCACCCTCCCCAGATTTGCGCTGGGGTGGGATTTGGAGTGATGGGAAGGTTTTAAGGGCTAGAGATGGATCTTTTTAAAATATTATTACTTGTAAATAAAGTCTATTTTTTCTCCCTTGGGAAAAAAAAAATTACTCAACACTTTTAAATTGATCTATGTATTACCAGGGCTTCCCTGGTGGCTCAGCTGGTGAAGAATCCGCCTGCAATGAGGGAGACCTGGGTTCGATCCCTGGGTTGGGAAGATCCCCTGGAGAAGGAAAAGGCTACCCACTCCAGTATTCTGGCCTAGAGAATTCCATGGGCTGTATAGTCCGTGGGGTCACAAAGAATCAGACATGACAGAGTGACTTTCACTTTCACTACAAGCAGAAACTAGGAATGAGGCAGAAGCCAAGGAATCACAGTACTGTGAAGTATATAAAAGCTCCAGTTATGGGTGGTCAAAGTGCCCTACTTAAAATACGAAGTTTATTCATTCATTTACTGCATATTTACTGAGCACCTCCTAAGTGACAGATTCTGTTTTATTTAAACTTTTAAAATATTTAACTTTGACATTACTTTTCCAGTTAGCTTTAAAAACAGGGATATGTAAAAGAGAAAAATGTGCATCAGGGTAAGTCTCAGAAATGCATATAACTCCAGAATTACCTGAAAAAGCATTGCTGTAATATCGAGATAGGGTCTGCATGATGTCTTTTGAGTGTTGGGTCCACGGTGCTATCTTTCTGTAGGTTTTTACACGATGAACAAGTTGGGAACCACCATACTGAAGGGACAGGGTATCCCCATGGTCTTCATAGAGTTCCTCAAACAACCTAAGAAGTCCAAGTAAAAGACACAAACACTAAAGAATTTCATCCAAAGTATTATACACCTTATTCACTTAGCTACAGATTCAAAACAAGTCTTTTCATACATGAATTTCTCTGAGCCTTTCAAGTAGACTCTTCAACATCTTGAAGATAAATGCATATGCAAAATGTATTACATTTTATAGTAATAGTCCAATAAGCAACAAAATCACAGAAAACTCTAAGGAAAAAAAAAAAAAAGCAGGGGGACCAAAAAGCATAATGCTAGACCAAGGTGGTTCTACTCTCTTAAAAGACTCCTAACATTCTGCAGCCTGCCAGCTCCCATGACAGAATTTTCTGTTCTCTCTGAATTGCCTTTGGAAGAAAGGACAAGCTCTAGTCACATCAAACCATATTCTTTCCTAGAAATACCTGTTTGAAATTTATGTTTCTTCAAGTGCCTGTTAAGGTTTTTTAATGCAGCGATGGCTGAGATCTGGCCACTGTAAGCTGAGCACTCTTTTGGACAGAGCCTTTATGACTATCTCAGAGGACTGATAATACCCACCAGGGAAGCCCTGATAATAGTGATCACTGCATTTCAATAAACAGTACTTCATGCACTGTCATGGACCCAATGGACAGTGAAATAACAGTATTTCTTACCGAAGAACCAATCTTTTATCTATCTTGCCTGTTTAATTCAAAATATATGAAGGCATATTACTTTTTTTCCAACACAGCCTGAGATTTTTTTTTTAAAAGAAACTCACTAGTTTGGATTTATCTAAAGTACACAGTATTTTGTTTCGTTTTTTTTTTAATTTATTTATTTTAATTGGAGGCTAATTACTTTACAATATTGTATTGATTTTGCCATACGTTGACATGAATTCACCCCGGGTGTACATGTGTTCCCCATCTTGAACCCCCCTCCCACCTCCCTCCCCATCCCATCCCTCTGGTTCATCCCAGTACACCAGCGCTGAGCACCCTGTATCATGCATCGAACCTGGACTGGCGATTCGTTTCACATATGATAATATACATGTTTCAATGCCATTCTCCCAAATCATCCCACCCTTGCCCTCTCCCACAGAGTCCAAAAGACTGTTCTATACATCTGTGTCTTTTTGCTGTCTTGTATACAGGGTTATCAATACCATCTTTCTAAATTCCATATATATGCGTTAGTATACCGTATTGGTGTTTTTCTTTCTGGCCTACTTCACTGTGTATAATAGGCTCCAGTTTCATCCACCTCATTAGAATTGATAATTAATACGAATAGGAAAACAAAACCATGGCAACAACACACAGGGCTTTAATAGAAATAGATGTTACCCAATTTAAATAATGTCTTTTAACAACATAATTTTTGAGAAGCCAAAAGGGGAAATAAGTTCATAAAAATCCTTTATGATTAATCAAGTTTGCTTTCTGTCATTACCAGCATTTGAAAGGCAAAAAAAAAATAAGGCTTACCTAACAGCATCTGTATCAAATTGTAGATTCGGTTTGTCAATTAGACCCAAGGAGTACAGCTGATAAGCCAGAGCACATTTCCCCACCATAAACTGGGCGGTATTGGTGCGATCCAAACAGTCCACACAGTTGGTTCGAAGAACACCAGTCTAAAAGGAAACACCTTAAACGGTCATCATCATTCAGTCACCAGAACTACTTCCATCCTACTCAAGACTTCTTTACAAAGACAAGCTGCAAGTAGGGTGTTATTCCTGAACAAATAATGAAGCATTTTTTTTTCATTATAAAAAGTTATATTTGCTATTCACAAGATTGCTCCAATAGCATCATTATACCTTCTAGTCTATATTTGAATTTTTCTTTAGTTTAACAAGATAAAACAAATAGCTAACATTTTCCACATGTACCAGTTAGTTAAATATGTGCTTTTCCTCCTGGTCTGTCTCCTTTACTGTACAAAACATTTATGTGGCTGAGGCTGTTTCATTCTTAAAGCATAATTAATATATATAGTGATTATCTGGCTCATTTTCCAAAATCCTTCTAATTTATTCTTTACACATTTCCGTTTATGTTTCTATTTCCAATAATTTTATATTATATGAAAAAAATCTGTGAAAGTGAAAGTTGCTCAGTTGTGTCTGACTCTTTGTGACCCTATAGACTATACAGTCCATGGAATTCTCCAGGCCAGAATACTGGAGTGGGTAGCCTTTTCCTTCTCCAGGGGATCTTCCCAACCCAGAGATCAAACCCAGGTCTCCCACATTGCAGGTGGATTCTTTACTAGCTGAGCCACAAGGGAAGCCCAAGAATACTGGACTGGGTAGCCTATCCCTTCTCCAGTGGGTCTTCCCAACTCAGGAATCGAACCAGGGTCTCCTGCATTGCAGGCAGACTCTTCACCAACTGAGCTATCTGGGAAGCCCCCCCCAAAATCTATGGGCCATTAGTATTTCAGCCACACTTCCTTTCCAACAGTTAAACACTAGCTGTAAGGCATTAAAACTTGTTCTCAGATGATTAATAATGTTGCATTCAATAAGAAGTATCTCTCTCCATGGTTGCTTTCAGAAAACATCACACACAGTGGATACAGATTCTGTTCATTATTAACACAATGTCAGCTATACCTGCAGGCGACCAGTGGGAATCACGCATCCTCCTAGTTCATTCCACCTGTGTTTAAAAATACATGCTTTAATTTTAAAATATTTAATAACATAATCTATATTCATATTTAGTACCAGCTCTTTATTAAGAATCAAAGTAATAGGGCTGAACGCCCCTGAATAATCAGTTGATTCAGTTTACTTTCTCAGGTAAGTGAATTTGCAAATAACAGAGATGGAATGCTACCCATGCTCTCCTCAAAGGGAGGCCAGGAAAGGAGCATCTTAACCTGCTACAGCCCCACACACTAGCATTTTGTCACCCACATTCATCCAAAATCTTTTGCTATAATTTAAGCCCATTTCCTGTTCGGTCTCTATAGACATGAATAATAATTGCAGATCAACTTTATAATACAATCTACCAGGTCTGCTCCTTCTCCCCTCGACTTTAGGAGGTTCTACTTCCTCCAGCTTTTCTTCATGAAGCTTTGCTACAGTCCTTTCATTGTTTTTACAAACGTCTTTATTATTTTCCTTCCCACATGTTTTCTCCATGCCTTCGCCAATGAAGGCATGGGGAAATATTCTAAGTACTATATAATGACATTAATCTTTTAACTATTTAAAAGAAGGTGCACAGCAGAAAAAGAGTTAACACAGCAGGACTGACTGCTATCCTCAGAAAGGCCTGCTTACAAGGGTGCCCCTTGGCTGGCCAGGAACTTTAATTTCCACTATTCCCAGAACAGACAAGCATGGCTCACGGTGCCTAAGCTGTCAGTAGACACAACATGGTTTGCTGAACAGCCTTTCCTTCTGGGAGCCTGAAATTTTGGTAGCTGCCAGGCAGAGCTGCCTGTGGGACCACTTCCAGTAAAAACCCTGGCACCAAGTCTTCAATCATCTCCCCTGGTTGGCAACACTTCACATTCGCTGTCACAAGTTGCTGGGGGAGTTGAACATGCTCCGTGTGACTCCAGCAGGAGAGGACTCTGGAAGCGAGTGCTTCATTTCCTCTGGACTTTGTCCCATGTGCTTTCTCCCCTGGCTAATTTTGCTTTGTTTTGCTTGTACATAATAAATCATAGCCAAAAGGACAACAATATACTGGGACCCCTGAGTTCTCTTAGGAGATCACTGAGCCTGGGAGGAGTCTCGGGGACCCTGGTCACAGGTGTCCTGAAATTCAAACTATAACAGAAGGATTACTTGCAAAGATTAATAATTGGTTGGTTAGGTTTTTGTTTTCTTGATTTTTGCATGTTTTTTCTTTATCATTATAGTTAACTTTGTTAACTGAAAATAAAATGTTGGAAATCATAATATTGGTTTTTTAAAGATAAATTAAGCACAGATGCTTGATCTGAAGAAGCTCACAAAGTAGTAATGAAGAAAGAGTTGCAGGCAAATAACTATAATACAATGATAAATTTCATTATGTTAGTATAGACTGGTCTGACTCTTTGGGACACCATGGACTGTAGCCCACCAGGCTCCTCTGTCCACGGGATTTTCCAGGCAAGAATACTGGAGTGGATTGCCATTTCCTTCTCCAGGGGATCTTCCTGACCCAGGGACTGAACCTGGGTCTCCTGCAGGCAGATTCTTTACTGTTTCAGCCACCAAGGAAGCCCAGTGAAGAAAGATCTGTGAGCAAATAACTAATACAGTGACAGATTTCATTAAAATGTTAGTATAAATACTAATCTATAGACGGGTGCATAAGAAAAAATTTTCCTGCTCCTATTTAATACTGAAACACAGATTTCATTACAGAAAGCTTTATTTTACAGAAATACTTTATGTAACATTTATTCTAAGAAGCAAGAGATTCTGTGGCTTCCATCTCAAGGTATGTAGCTCCCAGGAGAATCTCCCACCCTCATGAATGTTCATTCCACAGACACGTGGGCAGGGTGTCGTCTCCCCGGAATAAAGTCATCTATCTTTCAAGGAGTACAAACTGCTCATGTCTAGAATATTTTTTGTCTATAAGAGCTAACTGCTTGATATCTTTTAGGTTTTAAAACACCATACGTACTTTTCATCTGGCCGCAGAATGCTACAGTAAGAATCAGGGCGGTTTACAAAGAAGCCTGTTTTCTTCACCACACTTTCTGCAATCACGTTGAGGCGATCTAGAACATTACACAGCTTGCTGAGAGCAAGGAGGAAGAGTAAGAGAAGTGAGAAGGGCCCGACTCTTAACATCCACCTATGTTTATAACCAAAGCAAAGGCTACAGTAATGATACTTGGGAATGTAATTTTTTAAACCTCTGGTCCGTACTCAATAGGGACATTGTAAGAATTAATTTCTAGAATGCAAGGTGTACTCATAACTAGCAAGATTTGGCACAAGAAGGGCCTGTAACTCAATAGCAACTATTGGTAAGCCTTAAACTTGGTGCATGGCATCTCCCAGCCAGAGCTATTTCCAAAGCCTTTCACTCCCCAAGAGTGGAGTCAGTGAAGTCAACACGCAGTCATGAAATGTGAAGAGAGCACAGTGCTCAGTGCGGCTGTTTGGGAAGAAAACACTGGTAAATAAACTACTATGGATGGCACCAACCAGTAACCAGGCTTATACTCTGGGAAAGTGTGTGTCTGTGTGTGTGCACGTGCATGCATCTAACTATCTAAAATGATTCAGAGAAAAGTACAATGAGTCAAGTGCAAAACAATACAGTGACATTAAGAAAATGAGAGAGACCTTGATGTGAACCTAGTGTTTGTAGGACGCTCAGCAAATGAGTCAAAGGACAAGGCAAGGTTAATGAGAGTTCCTTGGAAGAGATGAGTTTTGAATTAGAACTTGACGGTAAGAGGGGAGGGAAAGCACCCTGGGGAGGAGGGAAGAGGAAGGGAAGGAGAGGAAACAATAAGAACAAAGGGTCCAGAATTGGACCTCGGCTGCTACACTGGAGACAGAACCTGACGGTCAGCTTTGCAGGAGCAGAACAGCCCTGGGAATAAAGAAGGAGTTATTACATTCTGGAGCCAACCAGATGTTGGGGCTTTCACATTACACCAAGGGGTCTGGACTTCCTATAATCCGTCAGGAGTTAGTGCTGGTTTACCCACGAGTGAGAACATCTGAAAGTGGCGTCTGAGAAAGGAATTAAACAGGGAGATAGAATGAAACAGAAAAAAAAAAAGGTGCAACTAATGCCTTTGAGGAAAAGCAGTGGAGAAGAGGTGTTCTGAAGTCACTAGATACTTCAAAGAGAATTTGCAAATGGTAAAAATGGTGGGCAAAAAGAGCTTGATCAAGTAATTAAGCCCTCTAATTACACACCAGCATTTAAACAGCCCCTCAAGCAGGTTCACAAAGGAAAATAAGAGTAACTTTACACAGGAGGCTGGCTTCCTGCTATTCTACATCACAAGAAGAGGAAAACCTAACCAGACAGACGAGCATCCGCTCACCTTTTGGTGTACTTGGCCATGTCCCACGGAATATAAATAATCGTGTGCTCGGGAGGCAAAAACTGGTTGAGGTAGGTCACAGCAGCTACAAGCTCTTCACTCAGAATTCTCTCATGCTTCCTTTTTTCTCGTTCCTTTTCCAAAAATTAAACATCGTCAGTGTTCAAACTGCCTTAAATTGGAGGAACAGACTTTTAATAACTTTGCCACTAACGCAAGACAAAAAGATGAAGAGTTAAGTATTAAAAAAAGTGAAACCTACCTTATTAAGGTTAAAATAAATGCAAAGAAATAAATACGCCACTGAATTAGATCAACAGATAGTAAGCACCAAAGATTCAAGAAGATCAGATTTCTTCCTTGTAACCTCCTGCGGTCCCAACAAGTCCAGCTCACCCTACACAGGCCTGTCCTACACCCTCCACACCCCACTGTGGCAAAGGAGAACTCCCCAAAGGCCAGAAGAAAGGACCCCCAGGCCCCAGCCAGCTAAGGACCAGACAGAAATCAACTGGCTTGGATAGATAATCCCCAAACTGGTAGAGCGGAGAGCGCTTTCATTAGCCTTCATATGCTTTTAAACTTGACTCTTATAAAATCCCCTGGAGGTAGCCAAGGCAGCCTTGTCCGTGAATGGGACTACATATTAGCGGTCCACTTCCTCGCCTGCCTGCTGTAGCTCCAGAGAGACCACACTGCCTCCCATTCAAGAGGGGCTGGTGTGTTATTACTCAGCTGTGAGCTTGGAGCTCATTCTCTGCCTCCCACCAGCCAGTTGAGAGCCAAGACTCTCAACTTTCCTGAATTTCCTCATCTATAAAATGGGTAACAGCAGCACCTCCCTTAAAGGATTAATGTGAAGTTTAAAAGAGATGAAACATTGTAATTTCTTAGAGCATCTTACACACGGTAAGTATTAATACAAAACAGACCATTTGTATTATTATTCTGATAAGGACTTTACTCAGAAACAAACATGCAAACAAAAAGTAACTCAGCAATATGGACTATTACTGGCATCAGGATAGGTCTACACTGTTTTCAACCATGGTGGTTACTTTTCAACTTTCATGAATTTAATTAGATAATCACAAAGGAGACAAAAGAAAACGAATTATTTTGCATAACTGTATATATCAAATGGAGGAATTAGAGTTGATTTAAGATCAGTGATAAATCAGTTTTAGATGAACAAATATTAGCTTATTTTTACATCTGAGAAAATTAAATTACATATCTGGAATTTTTCTCAAAAGTATTTTAAACCAACTAGAGAAACAAAAAGTTTGTGAATTTCTTATATCAAATCTGACATTTAAGGAGTTGCAGAGGTAAGGTTATTTCATCAACTCTGGATCATCTCTATGCAAAGAGCATGCTTTATGTACTGTCTGCCCACAGTGGATTCATTACTGAATTGTTTAGTTGACTGCCTTTGGGTCACAGACTTGTTTAACAACCAGATGAAAACTTTACATATGCAAGTGACTTTGTACATCATTTCAAAGGGTTCAGAGACCCTCCCAGTAGCCGTCCAAAGCCCCCAGATTAAAGTCCTCTGATGGATAATGACATCAGACCCTTGGTTGGCTTCCTATTAATCCTGAGCAAAAGCACTGACAGTGTAAGGATTGCTGCAAAATTTTTGTCAAGCAGTGTCTCAGACTTACACACGGTGAGGAAGTGGGTGGGAAGCAGACAGTTCACACACAGGACCAAAGAGAAAAATCAAGAAAAGTATTCCATTTTAAAGACACTTCATACGGAGGCAGAACAAAGAGTGACAATCCCTTGATACCTACACACACACAGACACACTTTGACTAGTTAATATGGACTTCTTCCAAGTGAACTGAATAAACATCATCTTCTATCCTAAGAATAAAGTAACTGATGACAAAAACAATCAAACATTTTTTCTATTCTACAAAACAGCAACTTAATCTCCAAAGTATTTTCTCATTATTGTCAGGATTTTTATGACAATGAAATAATAAACAACAATAATTTTAAAATCTACTGACTGGCATTTAAATATTAAGAAGTAAATGTTCACTTGAGAAGTCTGGGCAGGAACACTTTATAACCATATGTATCTGATATTATACTTTGAACCTGCATACTTATAGAGAAATAGTTTATTTCATACATCATGAATCTCCACTTAACCATAGCTTTTAACTACACTACAAGGACTCTGTAATATATGAAGAAAATCCACTAACTTAGATTGACATTTATATTCTAGTGATAACTTTTTAATTTAGTGCTTCAGCAATAATTTATTTCTATACAAACAATATCTGATTGCCTATACATTTATTAGAAAATTATTCATGAGGGCTGTTAGTAGAGTTTTGCTTCTTGAATTTTTTTATGTTTCTTATAGCTACTGTGTAACATCAGGCTGAGGTTATGGATCATCCAGCCATTGTCTTATATTATTCTGAGTTGACAGCGAGAGAGATGAAATTTCTGAACTGAGGTGAACAAAAGTCTAAAAAGTGATGTATTTAATACTTGATTTATTTTACAAAGTCAATCCCTGATTATTATTATATTATATATAATAATATTACAGGAGTTTTGGGTGTCGGCAGTCATCTAATTGAAGCAGACCAATAATTTCCTAAGCCAAAGAGCAACAAAGGGAGAACTAAAGCTTCCTGCTTCACTGTCCACAGCTTCCCTCATCACCTTCCTCCTCTGGCACACACAGACACACCACACACAGACACACCACACACACACACCACACACATACCCTGCTCCTTTGAATCCATGTCCTAAAACTTCCTGCCTCACTGTCCACAGCTCCCCTCATCACATTCCTCCTCTGACACACACACACACCACACACAGACACACCCCACTCCTTTGAACCCATGCACTTAGAGGACCATGTTCTATGGTCCTCTCCCAGCAACTGGCTCACAGTTTGCATCGCTACCCCACGCTCTGCCTCCACTCTGGCTCCCACCCTCCACTCCATTCCCACCCTCACATCTCCAGCTCAAGCCATTCACCACAGGTAACTCCTCTGCCCTCACCATTTCTTATCCAGAACCTCTTTTATTTTCAGACAGTTTGTTTTAAACACCCCACCTCACAAGAACCCCAGTCCACTGACAGCTCTGCTTTCTCCACCACCCTCTCCATCATTCGCCCTCCTCCAGCTCAGGTTTCATGGTCCACTTCAATTAGATGACTGCCAACACCAATGATCCGTCTTTTATCTCACACCTGTATGGCAAAACTAAATGAACCCAATTTTCTACTTCCTCTGTGTGTCTGGGCTTCCCTGATAGCTCAGTTGGTAAAGAATCTGCCTGCAATGCAAGAGACCCCAGTTCGATTCCTAGGTTGGGAAGATCCCCTGGAGAAGGGACAGGCTACCCACTCCAGTATTCTTGAGCTTCCTTTGTGGCTCTGCTGGTAGAGAATCCACCTGCAATGTGGGAGACCTGGGTTCAATCCCTGGGTTGGGAAGATCCCCTGGAGAAGAAAAAGACTACCCACTCCAGTATTCTGGCCTGGAGAATTCCATGGACTGTACAGCTCATGGGGTCGCAAAGAGTCAGACACGACTGAGAGAATTTCACTTTCTGTGCTTATACCCATTCACTAGCACTGCCAGGAAAAGTCAGGCAATAGCACAACTTAAAAAATCCTGGAATTTGCCACCACCAACCTGGAATTTGCCCTTAGCATTGCCTGGAGGTCTATGGTCAACCCACCCTCCCACATATTATGAAGGCTGTGAAACTTACACCACCCTCAAACTTTCACTCTGAGCAGGTAACCTTCCCTCTGACCTTAAGGACAAGTTAAAGCCATCAGGAGGGAAAGTAAGTGCATGTACATCCATATACAACACACAAACACCCCCTTATGATCTGTCCTCCCATTAAAATAATTCCTCCCCCCAGGTTTCAGATTTCCTCCTTTCCTCTCAAGCACATGATGCTCCTGATCATGCTTTCTCTTTCCTGTATTCTCTCCTCTCCTTAAGGATCTCAAACAGATCCTTCCCAAACACTTTTAAACACGCCCTTATGATCTCTTCAAGAAACAACAACCAGATGAAAACACCAACTCTTCCACATTTCTCACTAGGTGCTACATTTCTCCAAGACGATCCAACCAGTCCATCCTAAAGGAAATCAATCCTGAATATTTATTGGAAGGGCTGATGCTGAGGCTGAAGCACCAATACTTTGGCCACCTGATGCGAAGAACTGACTCACTGGAAAAGACCCTGACGTTGGGCAAGAATGAAGGCAGACGAAGGGAACAACAGAGGATAAGATGGTTGGATGGCATCACCAACTCGATGGACATGAGTTTGAGTAAGCTCCAGGAGTTGGTGATGGACAGGGAAGCCTGGCATGCTTCAGTCCATGGGGTCACAAAGAGTCGGACAACTGAGCAACTGAACTGAACTGAACTGAGGGAAAAAGTCCTCCCACAGCGCAGTCCATGTCACTCAGTGCCCCTGGTGTTGGGAACATCAATGAGCATATTTTCTGTTTCCATCTTACCTGACCCGTCAGCAGCCTTTGCCACTGTCAACTGCTTACTTCCTTCATCACAAAACATGCTTTCTCTTAGTTGTCATAACACAGTACTCATCTGGTTTTCCTCCTACTTTTCCATCTGTCCTTTCTCTGACTCCTTTACGGATTCAGCCTGTTCGACCTGGACATTAGGAGCTGGAGGTTCTCAAGTTGAGACCAGAGGCTCTTCACTCTTCTCTCTCGGTACCCTTGGTTGGGCATCCTCTCCATACCCATGTCTTCAAATATCGCCAGGACTCAGATGGGCCATAGTATCACATCTCAGCCCAGACCTCTCTCCCAAGCTTCCATCTCACACAGCGACCACCTACTTACCATCTCCTTTGACAGGACTCAATCCATCTCAAACCTCAACACATTCAAACCGCACTTACCACCCTCCCTCACAGACAGTCTGTGTTCCCTGGCTCAGTGACTGGCATCACCACCCATTCATCTGAGTGAGCCAGAAACCTAGGGATCAAGTCTTACCCCTCCCTCTCCCTCATCTCAGACCCAGCTCAGCCCTGAGTCTACTGCCTGTGTCCACTCCTCTCCACCTCTACCATATCGGCCTAGCTGAGGCCAGTTACCCCTTTTCTAGATAATTATAACAGCCTAAGGGGGTCTTCCAACATCAACTTTGGTCTGTACCAATCCATTCTCTATGTTGAGATCAGGATAACCTTCTCAAAACAGAAATCTGATCACTCTACAAAACCTTTGATGGTTTTGGAAAGTCAAGATAAGACCTGACTCATTAACACACCCTACAAGGCTCTACTACAAGTCTGGCATAACTACCTCTCCAGTCTCTTCTCACAACAGGCTCTCCTGCCTACACTCTCTGGGTCCCAGTCAGAGAGGCCTTTTATTCCTCAAATGCACCTTATGCCCTCCTGTCCCAGGGCCTTTGCACCTGTTGCTCTCTTTCCTCCTGGCCTTGTAAAGCCCTCTCCATTCAGAGGCGTTGCACTGACTCATCACTTCTTCAGGGAAGACTTCTCTCCTGCTCTAAGCTCTCACAGCATCATAACCCTGTCTCGGTACCTCTGCGTTACTTTACCATCTCCTGTTAGACTGTGAGCCCAGAGAAGGCACGGACTGTTTTTATGATTGCCTTGGCACAAGGAAAACCTTCAAAACTGTTAAGCTGTGACTTAAATGGACATAGGATTCCTTGGTTTCTAATTAAATTGAATTATGCTTATTATAATTAATGATCTCGGTTATCCAGGTCATACAGTCAGCAAAAACAAGACTGAGAGCTCTAGGACTCAGATCATGAGCTCTTTATTGCAAAATTTAGACTTGAAGAAAGTAGGGAAAACCACTAGGCCATTCATGTAGACCTAAATCAAATCACTTACAGTAGAAGTGACAAATAGATTCAAGGGATTAGATCTGATAGAGTGCCTAAAGAACTATGGACAGAACTATGGACATAACATTGTATAGGAGGTGGTGACCAAGTCCATCACCAAGAAAAAGAAACGCAAAAAGGCAAAACGATTGTCTGAGGCGGCCTTACAAAGAGCTGAGAAGAGAAGCGAAAGGCAAAAGAGAAAAAGAAAGATACACCCATCTGAATGCAGAGTTTCAAAGAATAGCAAGGAGAGATATGAAAGTCTTCTTACGTGAACAATGCAAATAAAGGAAAACAACAGAATAAGAAAGACCAGCTTTCTCTTCAAGAAAATTAGAGATACCAAGGGAACATTTTATGCAAAGATGGGCACAATAAAGGACAGAAACTATGAATAAAATAGAAGCAGAAGATGATGACAAAAATACACAGAAGTGTTGTACAAAAAAATTCTTAATGACCCGGAAGACCATGATGGTGTGATCACTCACCTAAAGCCAGACATCCCGGAGTGCAAAGTCAAGCAGGCCTTAGGAAGCATTACTATGAACAAAGCTAGTGGAGGTGATGGAATTCCAGCTGAGTTATTTCAAATCCTAAAAGATGATGCTTTTAAAGTGCTGCACTCAATATGCCAACAAATTTGGAAAATCCAGCAGTGGCCACAGGACTGGGAAAGGTCAGTTTTCATTCCGAACCCAAAGAAGAAAAATGCCAAAGAATGTTCAAACTACCGCACAATTGTACTCATTTCACATGTTAACAAGGTAATGCTCAAAATCCTTCAAGCTAGGTTTCAACAATACGTGAACCTAGACCTTTCAAATGTACAAGCTGGATTTAGAAAAGGCACAGGAACCAGACATCAAATTACCAACATCTGCTGGATCACAGGAAAAATAAGGGAATTCCAGAAAAATATCTACTTCTGCTTTATTGACTATGCCAAAATCTTTGACTGTGTGGGTCACAACAAACTGTGGAAAATATTAAAGAGACAGGAATACCACACCATACTGCCTGCCTCCTAAGAAACCTGTATGTAAGTCAAGAAGCAACAGTTAGAACCAGTTTCAAACTAGGAAAGGAGTACGTCAAGGCTGTATATTATCATCCTGCTTATTTAACTTCTGTGCAAAATACAACATGCAAAATGCCAGGCTGTATCAAGCTCAAGCTATAATCAAGATGGCCAGGAGAAATATCAACAACCTCAGATATGCAGAAGACACTACCCTAATGGCAGAAAGTAAAGAAGAACTAAAGAGCCTCTTGATGAAGGTAAAAGACAAGAGTGAAAAAGGTGACTTAAAACTCAACAGTCTAAACACCAAGATCATGGCATCTGGTCCCATTACTTCTTGGCAAATAAATGGGGAAAAAATGGAAACAGTGACAGATGTAATCTTTTGGGGCTCCAAAATCACTGCAGACAGTGACAGCAGCCACAAAATTAAAAGAGGCTTGCTCCTTGGAAGAAAAGCTATGACAAACCTAGAGAGTGTATTCAAAAGCAGAGACATCACTTTGCTGACAAAGGTCTGTATACTCAAAGTCATGGTTTTTCCAGTAATCATGTATAGATGTGAGAAATCGGACCATAAAGAAGGCTGAGCACTGAAAAGTTGATGCTTTTGAACTATGGTGTTGAAGAAGACTCTTGAGAGTCCCGAGGACAGCAAGGAGATCAAACCAGTCAATCCTAAAAGAAATCAGTCCTGAATATTCATTGGAAGGACTAAAGCTGAAGCTCCAATACTTTGGCCACCTGATACGAAAAGCTGACTTTTGGACATGACCCTGATGCTGGGAAAGACTGAAGACACAGAAGGGGGTGACAGAGGACAGATGATTGGATGGTATCACTGACTCAACGGACCCGAGTTTGAGCAAACTCTGGGAGATAGTGAGAGACTGGGAAGCCTGGTGTGCTGCAGTACATCGGGTCACAAAGAGTCAGACGTGACCGAGTGACTGAACAACAAATACTTATAACCAGCTTCTCAGAATAATCTCAGATACTAGAAGGTGTTGGCCAACTGCCATAGCCATAATAAACAAAACACTTGCTTTTCATACTCAGGGTTTTCCTAGCCACAGAATGAGATTCCTCCATTTCATCTGGTTGCAATAGACACAGATACAATTTCCTACCTGGTCTCCTACCCTCCACCCCAGGCCTTTGTCCTGGCTGCCTACTCATATACACAAGACACGCAGACCAGACAGTTTACTCTGACATGGAAGCACAGAATAATGAGACCAGGTCACCACTCTGTCCACCAGATTCCTGAGCCACAACTGCACCCCAATTTCTGAATCTAGTCCTTAGAACCTATTACCACATATTATCTTGCCCAGCAGATCTTCTGGATTGTCAAGGGAAGCTACTCTATCAAGGTTAGCCTGTGGGTGTTTGATATCCATGCTTCCTTCTCCCAGATGTCCTGGAAACTGAGGCAGAATTTCACCCATACCTAGTTCACCCCAGGAAATTAGAAGACAGACATGCTCATTTCTCTCTTTCCTAGGAAGCCCACCACAGAGTCTCTGAGATACCCAGGGAAGAGGCCACATGGACTCTGAGGTCAAAGGACAGAGGTTCAGACAGTTCAGACACGGTGAGTCATCACAGCACGATCAACCCACAACCCTCTCCTTTAAAGCAGGCTAGTTAAGCCCCTTCATGTTGTCCAATGTGATAGAATTTCATAACCAAACAGAGAGCATGTCATACCTTCACTAAATTCAAGACGATGATGGGCGAGCCAAACCTCTGAAGCATCTGGTCAAAGTGAAGGGCAGCCACGTGGGCAAACGGATCTGCCTGATCCACTGGGAGGAAAAAACAAATAAACCAGAATGAAAATTATACAGCAAGAATAAAAGCAGCACAGGGTCTTGTTTCATTTTACAGTGTCTATAGAAATGTAACTCAGTTGATCTTCTGGTAGTTTCATGTCTCAAATTCCTCTAAAGTATATCATTCTTCATATATTTATTGAATTCGAATGATTCTTGCATTTCTGAATATAATTAATTATATTTACATATTTTAAAATATAAATAATTTTCTAGTGGCCAAAATTTAAAATACATGTATATAAAGTTGTTGCATACAAAATATCAGTAGTCCAGATTCCAAATTATCTATTTTCAGTACGAAAACTACATGCTTTTATGAAATTTCTGTTGGCAGCAGTTTACTCTCTAATGTGGGTAAAGGAGAGCTTACTATTGAAAAGACTGTTCCACTCACATGTAATAGGTGGCTTAGGCATCATAGTTGAAATGTCCTGTGACCAGTATAAGGGAACTGATCCTCTAACTTGTACATAAGAAGAATAACTTCCTGCAGTAAAAGACATGACAGAAGCATCGCAGAGTATTTGTTCAGTTTCCACTTCATTTGCAACATCACCCTGGAAAGAAAGGTGCATTCACAGGCTTTTATACTCTCAGAACTTTTTCATGGAAAAAATGTCAAGTACAGAATGAAAATATAATTCCTATTCTTAGGATATTTTAAAAGAGGTAAGTGCTGATCAATATTTGATGCACACATTAAAAAAGGAAAATCATTAAGATGCAATAAAGGAAGGCAATTAAAAATAGCAGAGAATAGACGAGGGAAAAAATAAAATTAAATAGCTAATAATACAGGTAACAGAGTGCAGAGAAGGAGAGAAAAGGAAAACAATTACAAGATATTAGAGGAGATTAGTAAGACCAGTGAAACATAAAAATTCAATTCTGAAGACCAAGGAGGAATGAAAGGACAAAAAAGTAAGATTCAAATAAAATGCCTGATGGACAGAAGGAAAAAAACCTTGAGACAGTTTTACTTATAAAGTATATGAGGATATAACAAAGAATAATTTTAGAGGCATTAATAATGTGCCTGTTTAATTACCCTTGATATATACAAAACTACATAACAGAGCTGCAAAACTCTGTTCTTGTCCAGTTGCTCAGTTGTGTCTGACTCTTTGTGACCCCAATGACTGCAGCTCACTTGGCTTCCCTGTCCATCACCAGCTCCTGGAGCTTGCACAAACTCCTGTCCATTGAGTTGGTGATGCCATCCAACCATCTTGTCCTCTGTCATCCCCTTCTCCTCCTGCCTTCAATCTTTCCCAGCATCAGGGTCTTTTCCAATGAGTCAACTCTTTGCATCAGGTGGCCAAAGTGTTGGAGTTTCAGCATTAGTCCTTCCAGTGAATATTCAGGGTTGATTTCCTTTAGGATTGACTGGTTTGATCTCCTTGCAGTCCAGGGAACTCTCAAGGGTCTTCTCCAACATCACAGTTCAAAAGCATCGATTCTTCGGCGCTCAGCTTTCTTTATAGTCCAACTATCACATCCATACATGACTACTGGAAAAAACACAGCTTTGACTATATGGACTTTTTTTTGGCAAAATAACGTCTCTGCTTTTTTGCATGCTATCTAGGTTTGTCATAGCTTTTCTTCCAAGGAGCAAGCATCTCTTAATTTCATGGCTGCAGTCACCATATGCAATGATTTTGGAACCATAGAAAATAAAGTCTATCACTGTTTCCATTGTTTCCCCATCTATTTGCCATGAAGTGATGGGACCAGATGCCATGATCTTAGTGTTTTGACTGTTGAGTTTTAAGCCAACTTTTTCACTCTCCTCTTTCACTTTCATCAAGAGGTTCTTTAATTCCTCTCTGCTTTCTGCCATAAGGGTGGTGTCATCTGCATATCTGTGGTTATTGATATTTCTCCCCCAATCTTGATTTCAGCTTGTGCTTCATCCAGCCCAGCATTTTGCATGATGTACTCTGCATATAAGTTAAATAAGCAGTGTGACAATATACAGCTTTGATGTACTCCTTTCCCAGTTTGGAACCAGTCCGCAGTTCCAGTTGCTTCTTGACCTGAATACAGGTTTCGTAGGAGGCAGGTAAAGAGGTCTGGTATTCCCATCTCTTTAACAATTTTCCACAGTTTGTTGTGATTCACACAGTCAAAGGCTTTACCATAGTCAATGAAGTGGAAGTAGAAATTTTCCTGGAACTCTCTTGCTTTTTCTATGATCCAGAGGATGTTGGCAATTTGATCTCTGGTTCTACTGCCTTTTCCAAATCCAGCTTGAACATCTGGAATTTCTTAGTTCATGTACTGTTGAAGCCTCACTTGGAGCATTTTGAGCATTACTTTGCTGGCATGTGAAATGAGTGCAATTGTACTGTTTGCAGTTTGAACGTTCTTTGGCATTGGGATGAAAACTGACCTTTTTCAGTCCTGTGGCCACCGCTGAGTTTTCCAAATTTGCTGGCATGTTGAGTGCAGCACTTTCACAGCATCATCTTTTAGGATTTGAAATAGCTCAGCTCGAATTTCACCACCTTCACTAATTTTGTTCGTAGTTACGCTTCTTAAGGCCCACTTGACTTCACACTCTAAGATGTCTGGCTCTAGGTGAGTGATCACACCACTGTGGTTATCTGGGTCATTAAGACCTCTTGTATAGTTCTTCTGTGTATTCCTGCCACCTCTTCTTATATCTTCTGCTTCTGTTAGGTCCATACCATTTCTGTCCTTTATTGTGCCTATCTTTGTATGAAATGCTCCCTTGGTATCTCTAATTTTCTTGAAGAGAGTTCTAGTTTTTCCCATCCTATTGTTTTCCTCTATTTCTTTGCATTGTTCACTTATGAAGGGTAAAGGGTTTCCAGGCCTTGCTTTACTCAGTTTTCTCCTCAAGGATGCTTTTCCAATGAGCGCTCCCCTCCATTTATTCTTTGGGTGGAGGTGCTTTGCTATTTTCGTCTCTGCACTAAATATGTACTGCATTTTTAAATGTATTACAGAAATGGCTCATCCTCCAAAACATTAGACATTTCATAACTCCCTAAGGCATTGCATAACACTAAGATAGCTGATTTTTCAGAACATCTGTACATTAGTCATATTCCTCACAAGTTTCAGAGACTCTAGAGAATTCATTACTCTCTTGATAATGTCCCAAACTAAGAAATTACACTTTATAAAATTACACTTTGCTTTATCTGTCACCAGAGCTGAAATAAAAAGTTAAATTGCCAGCAGCAATCTTACCTCACAGTTTGCACCTCTTTTGAGAAAACGGGTCCCAGCAAACTTACTGGATCTTCTAGCTATTAAAGTGACATACACAGGTCGTCCATAGATCAACAGCTCTTAGAAATCTAGTTAAAGCTGTTTAGCATTCATGACAATCACACCCAACCAAGAGAATCATTCTACCTTAAATATATTTTGTCCAGTAGGTTAAAGAACACCAAGAAGCTCCACCCAAGAAATGGAACAGCACTGGGTCTCACTGCTCTTTCAAAGTATGCAGGTATTAAGGCAAAAACAAACCTCACTAAAGGGTGGTTTCCATGAATTACAGAGGAAACGGTAACCAGACGTAGGGTTATTGGTCAAGGAACCATCTGTGGTCCCTCCTTGCAGCCAGGTAAGAATGTAAAAGGTACAACTAATCCTTCTTCGTCTTCAGAGACCATACACCTATCAAAGTGAGCACCTCTGAATTAACAGGGTGTTTAAATTATGTAGTAATAGCTAATTTGGAGGGAATGAAGTTAGTATAATACTGTGAGAGCACCCAAATTTGCCACCTAACTGCAAAACTGAACACTGGGAACCGTTTAACCAAAATAAAGTTTATTAGTCTTGTCACCTTAGTTAACTTTCTGAGCCTCAGTTTCATCTTCCGTAAAATGGTGTAAGTGCAAAAAAAATAAAAGTAGCCAATTTTATTAGGTGGTTGGGAAGACTGGATTAGGTAATGTGTGCAATGTGTGCCTGGCTTGTAGCAAACGTTCAATAAATAGCAATGACTGTTATCATCATATAGATTCCAGAATTCATTAAATGCTTGTTAACTGGGAGATTGGATTCATCATTTCAACTAATGAGCTTTAAAATTATAATCTATGGTGCTATTTACTACTTTAAAGACACAACCATTTATTGTACTTAATACATGCCAGGCCCTGAGTTAGCTCTTGAGAAATAAAAGACAGTTTAGAATTACTTTTTAGAAACTGCCCTTAGAAACTGTAGCACCTTCTCTTTAGAGTCCTTGGTGGTAGAACCCGTGTGTTTTTTCCAGGTTGATTCTACTTTTGGAAAAATATATAGTAATTTGGGGCCAAATCTCATTATTCAGTGAACGATCAAGCAGATAATACCACTCACTGGTTGAAAATGAGTATAAGGTAACAAGCCATGTCACGTGTAACACATAAATCTCACCATCTTCATTCCAAAAGTCCTCTGCATCTTCATCTAGCCTCCCCTCACCCTCACTTGCCACAAAGGAGGCAAAACAGGTCCTCTCCAAGGCCAACCTCTCCAGCTCTACCCTTTGACTCCCTGACTCCACTCCTGTCAATGTTCTGGTGCAAGAAAGCACACTATTGGTTAATCACATTCACCCATTCAGTGGTCTTAAAACAACCACTCCTTTAAAGTGTTCACTCTAGGTTTTTAACAACCTAAGACACAAGGAAGAATGTCAACCAGAAAGCATGCTAGGTGCACAAATGTTCTTCAGGGTCTCTAAAGGGGGCAGGAAAACAACACCACTTCGAAAAAGTAGACATTGCCTTCTTAAGCCTCATAAGAACACATTCAATATAGCTAGAAATCAAATAAAATGACAAAAGATATTTATAAGATTGACTTACCAGCTTAACACCAAGCTCAATCTATGTCTATTTAATCTATTATGACTCTTCCCAATCCAGATCTTCATTACGTTACACCTGAACCACTGCAATCTTGTCCTAATGCATGTCCCTTGGTCTAGGGTAGATCAGATGGTAAAGAATCTACTAGCAATGCAGGAGACCAGGTTTGATCCCTGGGATGGGAAGATACCCTGCAGGAGGAAATGGCAATCCACTCCAGTCTTGGCTGGAGAATTCCATGGACAGAGGAGCCGGAGGGCTATAGTCCACAGGGTCACAAATAGTGGGACATAATGGAGTGACCAACACACTTTGAAAATGGTGATCCAACCAAGCTTCCTAAGTACTAATTTGTATGTTACCCTCTTGAAAAAAAACTTTCAAAAATTCTAGCACCAAACCCAAAGTCCTTCATCCAACTACCAAAGTAATGAGGTGACTGGCAGTCTGACTCCCCCGAACCCATCTCCTTCCCACTCCATTGCACCTCCCAGGCATTTCATACACAAACTACAAGTACACTTCCATGAACTTTCCCATCTCTACACTCAAACGATGCTTCCCCAACCCACAGTCTCACTGCCGAGGCCTGCTTCTTGATCAAGTCAAGCCAAGTTCAACTCTTCCTATGAGCCTGGCCCCATCCTCCCCTCCAGTTAGCGATTCTGCTCCTGCTCTTAGGTAAGAATGACACTTACTACCTACAGCACTTTCTGTGCACAGAAAGTTATTTACCTGTTATTTACCTGTCTGTAGACATAATAGATCTGCATTCCTCTTTGTATTTCAACCACACAGAAGGCATAACTGTAATCTAGCTGCAGGATGCACAGATAATTATAATGATCTAATAATTCATATATAGCTTTCTACAAATTGGCATAGCACAAATGTAATAATATGTATCTTAATGTTTTTAAAAAGGATACTTGACTGCCCACAGAACCCATGAATAATGTATAGCAGCCAGTCACGATGGACAGTATTTTTAATTATATCTAGAAGTTCGCCGTTCCACACGTACTTCATGTAAGGCTCACTGGAGATCCCAAACACACCTGAAAGAATAAGAGTTGGTATCAGGAAGAAAAGCAAATTGGTTGACATTCAACTCATTTTTAAGCTCTTTAACTTTTGTTTTTTAATTTCAAAATGTCTGATAAATATCACTGCTGTTCTCAGTGGAGATAACTCATCTCATTGCCCAGAACACTGTGCTGATTCTGTACAAAGTTAAAGAAAAACACATTTTCTGATCTGTGAGAGTTTTTAACCTAGAGAAAAGCAAGCAACTGGGAAATTAAGGACGCCCACACAAATACATGAATAGGGCTGACAGATAGCAGGAGCAGTAACTAGGAGCATGGCTCTGGTGTCACGGTGCCTGGGTCCACATCTGAGCTCTGCTTCACCAGCAGCGTGACAGGTGTGACCAAGAGGGTCACTTACTCTCAGTGCCCTGTTTGCTCATCTGTGCGCCTTTCACGTGACTGCTGTAAAGGCGAGCTGATAACGCACATGAAATGCTCAGAACAAGTCTCGTGTCTTACTCGTAATTCCGTAAGTGGTAGTTATTATCATATCAAGCTTTTTTGATATGACAAAATTAATTTCATCAAGCATCATTTCAGGATATCCAGATAAATTTACTAAATATCAATAAGTTTTACAAAACTTCTATAAAGTACAAAATAAGAAATAAGTATAAAATAATGGCTTAAAAGATTGTAACAGTTCTGCTTAGAGATAATCAATACTATTTTTCTTCTCAAAACATGTATGTTAAGAGTGTTTACATATACTATGACAAATACCCTTTGGTTTTATTTATAAAAAGTTTTGAACTGTGGTGCTGGAGAAGACTCTTGAGAGTCCCTTGGACTGCAAGGAGATCCAACCAGTCCATTCTAAGGGAGATCAAGCCTAGGTGTTCATTGGAAGGACTGATGCTAAAGCTGAAACTGCAATACTTTGGCCACCTCATGCAACGAGTTGACTCACTGGAAAAGACTCTGATGCTGGGAGGGACTGGGAGCAGGAGGGGAAGGGGACGACAGAGAATGAGATGGCTGGATGGCATCACCGACTCAATGGACATGAGTCTGAGTGAACTCCGGGAGTTGGTGATGGACAGGGAGGCCTGGCGTGCTGTGATTCATGGGGTCGCAGAGAGTCGGACACGACTGAGCGACTGAACTGACCTGAAGCCTTCTCTGCCCCTTCAATGACATTACATTGAGCCTGAATAATGGATAGGAGTCCTCTCTTTGTCACTTACCAGCTCTGTGACCTTTGGCAAGTTACTGCATAACATCTCAGAACCTCAATTTTCTAAACTGTAAAATGATGATACCACTCACCTCAGAGATATAATTCAGATTTAAAAAAAAATAATCTATGCAAAGTGACTAACATGCTGCCTGACACATTAGAGACTTTTTAAAAAATGTATTATTTTCCTTTTCTACCTACGCAGACAGGTTTTGCCCTCACTTTCTCTTTCCTATCAGTTTCCCCCTGTGTAGTAGCAGGAGAATGTGTCCCTTCCCCACAGAAAAAATATCTGTTCTAATTACCAGAGTCCATGAGTAAGTTATGTCACATGGCAAGAAGAAATTAAAGCTGCAGATGGAATTAAGGTTGCTAATCAGAAACTAAAGCTGCAGATGGAATTAAGGTTGCTAATTAAGACGGGCAGACTATTCTGAATTGTCCAAGTGGGCGCACTGTAATCACATGGGCATTGTGAGTGAAAGAGGGAAACAGGGAAACAGGAGTGAGAGTGTCAGAGTGGTATCATGTGGGCAATCCTCAGCCAGCCATTGCTGGCTTTGAAGATGGAAAGGGTAAGGAAATGGCTTTTTCCTTAGGGTCTCAAGAAAGAAACGCAGCCTTTCCAACACTCTAACTTTAGTCCACCAAGATCTCTTTTGGACTTTTGACTTCTGTAAGATAATAAATGTGTATAGTTTTAAGTCACTGTGTTTGTGGAAATTTCTTATGACAGTCCTAAAAACCTAACACATAGTTTATTCATATCTATCAAGTAGAACTGCTCTACCAATAGTAAAAAGTTAGGTAGCTTTTGGAGTCTTAATTCAGATCTCAGTACAGATATTCAGATTCAAATGGGAGATGATACACAGTGCATATTTACTAATGCTTTTAGCTTTTCTATTACTAAGCACAATATTTAGAAGAAATGATGTGACGAATATTCACGTACACATTATCTTACCCTCCACCTGCCTCGAGTAGCACAGATTACAATTCAGGTGTACAATTCAGATAAACCACAGCAAATTTCTGTGATCTAGATGTTTTGGGGTAGGGAGGCTGCACAGGGTTTTGCTTTAGCTCAAATGATAGTCAATCTAATAAATGAACAAGAGTCAAAGGCAATTAGCAGAGATGGCGTTCAGTTGAAGGAAGCCTCAGTCTTAGAGTGGACCAGAACTTCTGCCAAAAGGCTAACATAGCACAGCCTCTTCCTGAGTGTCCTGCAAGGACAAACCTTCTGGAACTTACCTTCGACCTCTGCACCCACATCTTCACCACTGTCACAGCAGCGGCACTGAGGAGGGGACCCAGAGCCACTACTGGCTTTTGTTCCCACAGCGAGGCCGACTTAGCTCAGCTGCCTTTACGTTTGAGGCAGCTCCTTCACAGCGTTCACTCTGGCAACGTCTCTGGCCTTAGAGTGCTAGACCAATCCCTAAATCCAGGGATAAAGGCATCCATTCTGCTGTGTGGCTGTTTAGTCCCAGATCCCCAGGGTCACCCTAGACTAACACACAGGTCCTGCAGTAACCCCACAACAGTCCTGACAGAAGCAGGGTGTGGGAGCCACAGGTGGGTCAAGCTGAGACCGTTCAGAGTCAGAACAGCCTCTGACCTTCTGCAAGGCTTCCTCTGGACACTGGCCTTGTGATCTTAACCTCTAGGTCTCAGGTTCCTGCTGCTGCTGCTAAGTCACTTCAGTCGTGTCTGACTCTGTGTGACTCCATAGACGGAAGCCCACCAGGCTCCCCTGTCCCTGGGATTCTCCAGGCAAGAACACTGGAGTGGATTGCCATTTCCTTCTCCAATGTGTGAAAGCGAAAAGTAAAAGTGAAGTCGCTCAGTCGTGTCGGCCTCCTACTTAGCCTTTATTTATCTGAAAGTAGCATTACACCTGCTGCTGCTGCTAAGTCGCTTCAGTCGTGTCCGACTCTGTGCGACCCCATAGACGGCAGCCCACCAGGCTCCCCCGTCCCTGGGATTCTCAGCTACTGAGTAGTTTTTTTAAGAGAATTAGAGATACGATACATAAATGTCTAGGCTGCAACAGGCAACCCAGGGTAACTTTTTTATACAATTCAACTCATACACAATTGGTCTCTATGAAGAAAAATAGATGGTGGTGTGTATTCTTCAATATTTAAAAAGAAAATTCTCCAGCCAAAGACTAAAGTTGAATGTATTCCATAAAAGGTGCATGAAATTTTGCTAGAAAACATCAGCATACAATTTTCTGGCTTGCCCACAAATGAAATCAATTTGGTGATATATGATCGCTGGACTTCCCTCGTAGCTCAGGCAGTAAACAATCTGTCTGCAATGCAGGAGACCCGGGTTCAATTCCTGGGTCAGGAAGATCCCCTGGAGAAGGAAATGACAAGCCACTCAGGTATGCTTTCTTGGACAATCCCATGGACAAAGGAGCCCGGCAGGCTACAGTCCATGGGGTCGCAAGAGTCGAACACGACTTAGCAACTAAACCACCACCACGATCTCTATAAAAATGAATTTGTTTAGTTCGTATATCTGAAGCAACTTCATAAAAGGACGAAGAGCAAATAGGAAAGGAGAAATACGAAGGAAATGTGAGTGAATTTAATGAGATGCCGTTTCATAGATGTCACATTAACATACATTGGATGTGCTGAAAACCACCTACCGTTTCCACCCTGTGTAATCAATCCTTCATCTTCAAAGATGTCGAAACTCTCCTGACGAGTCTGGGTAGTTTCTGACTTTAACATCTCCAGGGGCATTCGCAAGACTGTGAGATTATACTGAAGTGAGTGGGACAAATCATAGCTGTAACTGAGAAGAGAAAGCTTAATAAGAATTAGAAAAGCAAAACATATTTCATAATCTTGGCTCCCAGAAGGAATTAAAACCTATGAACTAAATTAGTTAGCACCTAATGATGAACTGAATTAGTTAGCACCAACAACAGAAGCAATGTTGTTCAAATAAGCACCTTAAACAGAGTAAATTATGAATATAATTGGAAATTTAAAAATCATTACATGACTTAGGCATTTGCATAACCAGAAATACACAATGTTAGTAACCTACATTCACTGATTTGCATATGCACTTTGTGTGTCACACTGAAATTAATCTAACTTCATAGTCTTGTATAACAAAGTCACACTTTTATATGTATCTGAATGGACTGTTAAAAATGCTATAATGTCCACTCTAATGGTATTATACAAGGTCTGTACTCTAGTTTACCTATGAAAATAATTATATTAATTACTAATGATGGCACCATAACTGATTTAGTAATAAAATAAGAATAAGCAAATAACACAAGCCACTAGGGTGAAACATGTTGAGAAGCATGTCATTAAAAAAATTATAAGTCTGTGCAAATAAAATTTGCACAAAGTCAACAACTTTTATAAGTATCTTAAGCTATATATATTTTAGCGCAGAATTTCAGACAGTATCTAGAAATTCTTAAGTTATACAAATTTGAAAGTATTATAGTCATACTTTTAAATGGTTACAACTTCAGAGATTCTCACACATTATTATTTCTTCTTTAGTTAATTAATATAATTTGAACTTGATTTTTATTTAATCTGTTAAATTTAAATGTACCACATTTGCTTGATAGAGCCATTAACTTTATCAGCATCTGATCTCAGAGAGATAAAAATTGTATTAAGAAGTTGGTTTCTCAATCCCAATCTTTTTTATACAAGAGCATAAAAAAACCTTAGGAATAAATTTAACCAAAGAGGTAACAGATCTGTATACGGAAAATTATAAATCATGAATAAAATAAACGAATAAGACACAAATAAATGGAAAGATATCCAGTGTTCACAGAGTGAGTGAGAGTCGCTCAGTTGTGTCCGACTCTTGTGACCTCATGGACTATAGAGTCCATGGAATTCTCCAGGCCAGAATACTAGAGTCGGTAGCCTTTCCCTTCTCCAGGGAATCTTCCCAACCCAGGGATCGAACTAAGATCTCCCACGTTGCAGACGGATTCTTTACTAGCTGAAAGTGAAAAGTGAAAGTGAAGTCGCTCAGTCGTGTCCGACTCTTTGCGACACCCTGGATTGTAGCCTACCAGGCTCTGGAGTGGGTTGCCAGAGCTGAGCCACAAGAGAAACTCAGTGTTCATGAAACAGAAGAATTAATACTGTGTAAATAACCATACTACCCAAAGCTATCTACAGATTCAATACAATGTGTATCAAAATTCCAATTACGTTTTCCACAGGAATAGAAAAAAGCAATTCTAAAGTTTGTAGGGAACCACAGAAGACTCCTAATAGTCAAAGCACTCTTAAGAAAGAACAAAGCTGGAGGCATCAAACTTCTTGATTTCAAACTTCATTACAAAGTTACAGCATCAATACAGCATGTTACCAAGATAAAAAAGACACCTAGACCAATGGAACAGAATTGAGAGCCCTGAAATAAAACCACTCAGATACAGTCAACTAATATTTGACTAGGGAGCCAAAAAGACAAATGGAGGAAGGATGGGCTTCCCTGGTGGCTCAGACAGTAAAGAATCCACCTGTAATACAATGCAGGAGACCCGGGTTTGATCTCTGGGTTGGAAAGATCTCCTGGAGAAGGGAATGGCCACCTGTTCCAGTATTCTTGCCTGGAGAATTCCATAAACAGTGTAGCCTGGCGGGCTACAGTCCATGGGGGTCTCAAAGAGTTGGACACAACTGAGCAACTGACAACCTCTTTTCCAAAAGACAAATGGAGAAAGCATAGTCTCTTTAATAATTGTGTTAGGAAAACTGGACAACCACCTGCAGAAGAGTGAAACTGCACCCCTGTCTTACACCATTCACAAAAATTCACTCAAAATGGATTAAAGACTTAAATGTAAGACCTGAAACTATAAACTAATAAAAGAAAACACAGGGAAAAGCTCCTTGATATTAGTCTTCACAAATATTATTTTTGGACATGACACCAAAAGTGCAAGCAACAAAAGCAAAAACAAACAAATGAAACATCAAAATAAAAATCTTTGCACAGAAAAAGAGTGAGTGAGCAAAATAAAAAGGCAACTTTTTGAATGCGAAAAAATACTTGCAAACCATCTAACTGTTAATGGGCTGACAGCCAAAATACACAAGGAACTCATACAACTCAACGACAAATAATCCAATTTTAAAATGGGCAAACGACTTGAATAGACATTTCCCCAAAGAAGACATACAAATGGCCAATAAATGCATGAAAAGATGCTCACCATCACTTTGGGAAATGCAAATCAAGACAACAATGAGATATCACTTCATACCTATTAGAATGGCTATTATTAAAACAAGAAATGGCAAGGTTGGCAAGGATGCAGAGAAAAGAGAACTCTTTGCATTGCTGGTGGGAACATAAATTGGTGCAGCCATTATGGAAAATAAAATAGCAGTTCCTAATAATTAAAAACAGAACTACCATTTGATCCAGAAATCCCATGTCTGGTTATATATCCAAAAGAAAAAAGATCACCATCTCAAAAAGTTATCTGCACCCCCATGCTCACTGCAGAATTAATCAAAATACCCAGATGTGGCAACAACCACAAATGAACAGATTAATAAATTAACAAAGGAACAGATAAATAAAATGTAGGGCATATTTTAAAAAATGGTACTTGCCAGTGGCTGGGGGAAATGGAGAACTATCAGTCAAAGAGTACAAACTCTTAGCCATAAGACAAATAAGATCTGGTTATCTAACATACAGCATAGTAACTGTAATTAACAATACTGAATTATATGCTTGAAATGTGTTAAGGGAGTAAATCAAGTGTTATCAGTACACACAAAATCACAGCTATGTGATGGGATGAAGGTGTTAACTAACACTGTGCTAATCATTCTGCGATACGTCCATGTATCTAATCATCACATTGTACGACTTAAACTTACATATGTCAGAAATATCTCAATAAAGCTGGGGGCGGGGTGAGAAACTGGGCTTTTACTTTTAACAATCAACTTTTCCTATTTAAAACAACTGATTTATCCTAGCTGAATCTTAAGAATGTAACATAACCTTTTTTAAAGTCTTTAACCTCATATTTATTACTTATGGAATAACTTGATAAGAACCCAGTATGAGAATGCAGATGAACTTGAAAAACATGAAGGAGAAATCACTAACATCTCAGCTCCACTGAGCTTCAGTAATACCTCAGAGAGACTATAAACAATTAAGCAATAATGGCTGAAAAGCAAATGATGGAGACAAATACAATGGAAATATACTTTCAATAAACATTTGTGGAAGTGAAAATTATTTCTTTAGAAGCCACCCTTCACTATACTATTGCTAAATTAATTAACTTTCTTCAGTTTCACATCATGAAGACATAATCCACTCTACATAGTACACGTTTTTATTTCATAAATAAATGGTTAACTATATTAACAGTTTAAAAATAAAAATAATGCGAAGCACCCTAACAGTACATAATGCCAACAGCTACAACACTCTGGGTCCTCTTCTTAGTCCTATGACTCAAGTCCATTGATACATGCTATTTTGTGTTCTACATTTTACTTTGGGCATTGTAAGTGACAGAATTTTCCATGCAGCACAATAACTTGCTATATACCTGGCCTACATATTGGTCACTTCAGTGATGGTATAACACTCTCTCAGGTTGCTGTGCTATAATTTACTTGCTTATTTTTCAATTCATTATATTTGGGTTGTCACTGCATTGGTTGGTTTGCTTGTTTGGGCCATGATAGAGAAGCTATCTGTAAAGCTAGTGCCTTTACAAACAGGGACTAATATTTTCCCTCCCGATTTATCTTCTTGAGATATATTTTCATACATACTTGATGCTACATTCCTCTCCAGGAAAATTATTAATTTACAATGCCAACAACAATATGTTGGTACTGCAACAGTTCTCCCTATTTTGAGTTTATTTTTACCTAATTTTTATTAGACTGTTTACTGAAAACTGTGAAATAGTTACAACTCTGTATATAAACTTTTAAAAAATTTATTTATTTTAATTGGAGGATAATTACTTTACAATATTGTGATGGTTCTTGCCATACATTGACATGAATCAACCACAGGTATACATGTGTCCCCCTCAACCCTGAATCGCCGTCCCACTTCCCTGTATATAGACAATGCAGATTTAATTTTTGTAATTCAAAATTACAAAATAAGCCATTACAGTGTATTGAGTATAGATTCCTGTACTATACAGTAAGTCCTTATTAGTTGTCTATTTTACATATAATAGTGTGTGTATGTCAATTACAATCTCCCAATTTATTCCTCTCCTCACTTAACCTTAGAAAAATAAGTTTGTTTTCTATTATCTGTGACCAACTCTCTGTAATGGCCTATATGGGAAAAGAATCTTAAAAAAAACAGAGTAGATACATATATCTCCTCTCCCCATATAGCTGACTCACGCTGCTATACAGCAGAAACTAACACAATACTGTAGATCAACTATACTCCAATAAAAATTTTAAAAAATTTGCAGAAATGAACATGATTTTTAATATCTGTTTTGTTAATGTTTTATAGTTTGGCCCTTAATTAATTCAACAACTGTGTGTTTATGTGCTAATCTCCATATTTAGTATCTTGTGACATTTTCTATTTGGTGTGCTGGATGAAAATGTATATTTGAAAACTGGCAATAATTATTTTTAATAGAGTGTTTCTTGCCAGTCCTACAGGAGTAAGTAATTTAATTTCTTCAATCTTTAATTTGCTCTTCTGTAAAAAAGAAAAGATTAGTGTATAATTTTAAATTATTATTGCCACTCTCATTTGAATAAAGGATGCAGGAATTTTAAAATTTCTTGTTTCAGAGATGATGATAATATTGAAAACTTCAGAAGTAAATATCTTCAAACTCAAAAAAAAATTACAAAATAAAAGTATTTAAAATCATAATGAAAAGATGATTTTTCATAGTAAGAATAATTACCATTTAATTTATCCATTCAAAATTTCAAAATCAGATTTTTAAAAGGAAGAATACTTGTATTTATATTATTTCAGATGAAAAGAGTTGGCTATTTAAAAAAAAAAGAAAAATCAAAGTACTACTGTGTCCTCTGATTCTGTTTTTACCCTGTAGGAAACAATATAAACATTTAAGAGACTGACAGGAGTAAAACTAAGCTCAAACTTACCTAAAGTAAAAATTGCTGGATAGGTCCACATTTTGGAATATTCGTAGATACCTTTAAAAAAATGATTACTATAGTTAACAATATGATGACTACAGTTACCGCTGCTATGATATATATGAAAGTTAAGAGAGTAGATCCTAAAAGTTCTCATCACAGGAAAAAAAAAGTTCTTCTTTTTATAGTGTCTTTATGAGATGATGGATGCTAACGACACCTACTGTGGTCATCATTTCACAATATACATAAGTCAAGTCATTATGCTGAACACCTTAAACTTACACAGTGGTATATGTCAATTTTACTTCAATAAAACTGGGAAAAAATGACAGTAAACTACAAGAGATATAATTTTTTTCAGTTGGTGTAAGACAAAATCCAACTTTATCTAGTAAACACTTACTCTTGTCCAAAAAAAATTATTTTTTTACCCCACTTCCAAACATCAAAGATAGTGTCACAAAGTTTCAGAAAACCACTATCTAAGGTTTTAAGCAAGAAAACCACATCACCTTTAAATTCTGGTTCATGTTCTAGAACAACACTATAAAGGTGAAAGTGAAAGTGAAAAGTCACTCAGTGTGTCCAACTCTTTGCGACCCCATGGACTGTAGCCTACCAGGTTCCTCTGTGGATGGGATTTTCCAGGCAACAATACTGGAGTGGGTTGCCATTTCCTTCTCCAGGAGATCTTCCTGACCCAGGGATTGAACCCAGGTCTCCTGTATTGTAGGCAGACGCTTTACTGTCTGAGCCACCAGGGAAGTATAATTAAAACCTAAGCTGCTATCTTCCCCAAAAACTCATAAACATGCCTAACTTTGTTCCATTTTGAGTCTTTATAATATCAAACCAAATCTAGCATTTTTTCTATCAATTTATTATTTATTAACAGTCTTTCCCCATATGCCCAATAATTTCCCCAAAAAACTTTTTGAAGCTTTCAAATGCATAGAAAAATGAGGGGGTGGGTGGGCAATAGTATAATGAATAGCAGTATGTCCTTCACCTGAATTTACTGTTAAATATTTCTCCTTATACATACATACATTCTCTCTCTTTAAATACACAAGTACATTTTATTTTTCTAAACCATTTACAGTAAGAAGCAGACATGATGACAGTCCTAAATATTATATATCTTATGTATCTATTATGAACAAGGACAATCTCCTAAATAACCACAATGTCCCTATACACTCAAAATTTAACACTGATCCAATACCCCCTAGCATATAGTTCATATAAAACCATTCCAGTAAAGTCCTTTACAGTTTTGTGCCTTTGTGTGTGTACACACTGTGTACATATTTTAATCCAGGATCCAACAGAAATTCAAGTGCTGCACTTTGTCATGTTTATTCTAAAATCTTCCTGTATTTCACGACACTGACATTCCTGAAGGGTCTGGGCCAGTTGTCTTACAGAAAGTCCCACATATGGATTTGTCTGATTATTTTACCCATGCTTAGATCCAATTTAAATATTTTCATCATGCTTAGATTCAATTTAAATATTTTTAGTAAGAAAACTACACAGGCTATTGGTGTCCTTCCCACTGCTTCATATTAAGAGGCAAATAATGTCAGTTTTGTCTCATTATTGGTGATGCCAAGTTTGATTATTTGGTTCAGTATGTCTGTCATTTTTTTCTCTTAGTAAATAATAAAAATATTCATGAAACACAGTATGTTGAGATATTCATGAAGTACAGTATATCAACAATAACCTCCCACCTAATGGTTTTAGCAGCCATTATTGATTCTTGCCCAAATCAATTATCATAATGCAGGGTCTTCAATAGCACTCGAACAAAAACTGTAGCATTCTGAGCCAGTATTTACATTTTAACATTTATAATCTATTGACTATATTTTGCTTTTCAATTGGTCTACAGTTACAAAAACAGCAGTTACCACCAGTACATACCTAGCTTCATCAGGATGACTAATCCGTACAGAATCATTGGGTATATAGATCATATTTGTATCTTCAATCTTATATATTGCATGACCTCCGATATCTGCCATCTTCCTCCTTTTGGTTATTAACACAATATAATAGCCTTCTAAAAACCTGACAAAACCTACACAACAACAAAACAGAAAGATAAATACATCTCCTAAACTTAGTAATGCTTTCAGATACATATTTAAAAGGCAAAAAGACTTTGACATATTTCCCACTTTATTATTTCTCTGATTTACAGCCATACAAATTTTCAGCTGTTTTAGAATTATTTTCTAGAAATATTTATCTCACTTAAAAATACTATTCTGAATAATTTGATTATAGGAAGACCATATGTGTTAAGGTTCAGTAACACTAAACTCCCAACAACACACTAGTTACCATACAGTCTTGGTTAAAAATGTTCTGGCTCCCAGAACTTTTGCTTTGGGAGTTAAAACCAATTCTCCTGGTGGCTGGGGGGAGGGAGAGGGGCATCCTTCTGAACCGGCTATGTGAGGAGCTCAGCAGAACCTCTCCCCAGTGACTGGTGAAAATTAGAAAAACAAAACACTGACAGTTTCTGGAAATTCTCCTAATGGCATACAGCAAATGGAGAAACATTTATTCAAAAACATCTACTAGATCTTGGAAAGACCAGCCAGTTTGTGGCATCCAAACCATAGCTTGCTTCCCTCCTACACCCTTCTTCCGATTCAGTGTGACGAGTGTCTACTCCCAGCAGGTGTCCCCAGAAAGACAGTACCCCCCTCTTCCCTCCCCAGCTCTCAGTCTAGGGCCCTGGTTTCTGCTCAGGAGGGGCAGGCCACCAGCGTTTCTCATCCCCTCCAACTCTGCGCTGCAAAGTCTTTATTCCAGGCAAGAGCACCTGAAACCGGGGCTGCTTTCTTCCACCCGGTTCCTACTTGGAGAGTGAGGCTCCACCCCAGCACAGATGCTGAATCCCGCCACCCTGGCTCACTCACTGCGGGACTCAGACACAGTTACACACAGGTGACTTCCTACCAGAAACAACGGAGGCCAGAAGGCTGTGGGATAACGGATTCAAAGCACTGAAAGAAAAACTCAACCGAGGATCTTACACATACAGCCTAACGTTTTTTCAAAACTAACTTCCTCATGTGTGCGTGTGGGTGTCCCACTTGCACTTGCCCTCTATCTGAGTGTTGCACTCGATCAAGTCTGAGCTAGAATCCTGGGGCTATAAACTTTTGCTCTAGAATTGGCAAATACCCATAGTCTGTGCCGTGTTATTCTTAGCTGAGATTAGTAATTGAACGTACTAATGCTCAAAATTCTCCAAGCCAGGCTTCAGCAATATGTGAACCGTGAACTTCCAGATGTTCAAGCTGGTTTTAGAAAAGGCAGAGGAACCAGAGATCAAATTGCCAACATCCACTGGATCATGGAGAAAGCAAGAGAGTTCCAGAAAAACATCTATTTCTGCTTCATTGACTATGCCAAAGCCTTTGACTGTGTGGATCACAATAAACTGTGGAACATTCTGAAAGATGGGAATACCAGACCACCTGACTGCCTCTTGAGAAATCTGTATGCAGGTCAGGAAGCAGCAGTTAGAACTGGACATGGAACAACAGACTGGTTCCAAATAGGAAAAGGAGTACGTCAAGGTTGTATGTTGTCACCCTGCTTATTTAACTTATATGCAGAGTACATCATGAGGAACGCTGGGCTGGAAGAAGCACAAGCTGGAATCAAGATTGCCAGGAGAAATATCAATAACCTCAGATATGCAGATGATACCACCCTTATGGCAGAAAGTGAAGAGGAACTCAAAAGCCTCTTGATGAAAGTGAAAGAGGAGAGTGAAAAGGTTGGCTTGACGCTCAACATTCAGAAAACTAAGATGATGGCATCTGGTCCCATCACTTCATGGGAAATAGATGGGGAAACAGTGTCAGACTTTATTTTGGGGGGGGCTCCAAAATCACTGCAGATGCTGACTGCAGCCAGGAAATTAAAAGACGCTTACTCCTTGGAAGGAAAGTTATGACCAACCTAGATAGCATATTAAAAAGCAGAGACATTACTTTGCCAACCAAGGTCCGTCTAGTCAAGGCTATGGCTTTTCCCGTGGTCACGTATGGATGTGAGAGTTGGACTGTGAAGAAAGCTGATCGCCGTTGAATTGATGCTTTTGAACTGTGGTGCTGGAGAAGACTCTTGAGAGTCCCTTCGACTGCGAGGAGATCCAACCAGTCCATCTAAAGGAGATGAGTCCTGGGTGTTCATTGGAAGGACTGATGCTAAAGCTGAAACTCCAATACTTTGGCCACCTCATGCGACGAGTTGACTCACTGGAAAAGACTCTGATGCTGGGAGGGATTGGGGGTGGGAGGAGACGGGGACGACAGAGAATGAGATGGCTGGATGGCATCACCGGCTTGATGGACATGAGTCTGAGTGAACTCCGGGAGTTGGTGATGGACAGGGAGGCCTGGCGTGCTGTGATTCATGGGGTCGCAAAGAGTTGGTCACGATTGAGCGACTGAACTGAACTGAACTAGACTGAATGTAAATGAGCCAAAATACTGAAGAGAAAGATACCATAAGGATTTTAAGGACCCTCGTTACTGCTATTAAAATATTTTGGAGAGCCACAAAGCACATCTTTTTTTAAATGTTCATTTGTGCTCCTCCCCACTAGAGGGAAATGGCAACGCACTCCCCAGCACTATGGAGAACTCCATGGACATAGGAGCCTGGTGGGCTACAGTCCACAGGGTCACAAAGAGTCAAACATGACTGAGGATGCATCTGGGCTACTTCCACTTGTAGACTAGCCCCAAATTCCCTGACTAAAGCTAAAGGACATAAAACAGCAAATAAAGCTTAATGTCAATCTCATTAAAAGCAAGTTAGGAAGCAGTTATCCTTTAAGAAGGCCAAAACCTACAAAATTAAGGGTCTTGGAAGCAGCATAAACACCCAAAAGGGGAATTTAATTGAATTTCAGTTCAGTCGCTCAGTCGTGTCCGACTCTCCGCGACCCCATGAATCACAGTATGTCAGGCCTCCCTGTCCATCACCAACTCCCAGAGTTCACTAAAACTCATGTCCACAGAGTCGGTGATGCCATCCAGCCATCTCATTCTCTGTCGTCCCCTTCTCCTCCTGCCCCCAACCTTTCCCAGCATCAGAGTCTTTTCCAGTGAGTCAACTCGTCACATGAGGTGGCCAAAGTATTGCAGTTTCAGCTTTAGCATCAGTCCCCCCAATGAACACCCAGGACTCATCTCCTTTAGAATGGACTGGTTGGATCTCCTTGCAGTCCAGGGGACTCTCAAGAGTCTTCTCTGACACCACAGTTCAAAAGCATCAATTCTTCAGCGATCAGCTTTCTTCACAGTCCAACTCTCACATCCATACATGACCACGGGAAAAACCATAGCCTTGACTAGACGGACCTTTGTTGGCAAAGTAATGTCTCTGCTTTTTAATATACTATCAAGGTTGGTCATAACTTCCCTTCCAAGGAGTAAGCGTCTTTTAATTTCATGGCTGCAATCAGCATCTGCAGTGAGTTTAAGTAATAAATATTTCCAAGACAAATCAGTTTTCCTTTTGTTCTTGTTATGTATTTTTTATATAAGGAAAAAAACCTCTCTGTAATCATTTTCCCCAACCTGCATTCCAGTTGAATTTTAATTTTATGTTTTCAATTCTAGACTATTTCATTCTACACATCCCTTTATATTTTTAATAAAGTAAATACACTGTACAAGAGAACACTCTCTACCAGCATAAGTGCTTTTTGCATATTACGAGATGATTTTCTTTTTACTGCCAATTGGAAATGTCACTTTTTTTTTTAAAAGGTTCCCATCAAATACAGCCAACAGTTAAAAGGCTGCAGACTGGCACAGACCTCTGTCAAAAGTCAGCCTCATCATCATTTTAACACATGAAAAACGAGGACAAGTTTTTTCATCTTCATTCTATACACTTCTGATCCCAGACCAATTTCCCCACGTCCTTGCCAGGAGCCTAGACGACAGTCATCAGGCAAAAGTGATTTCTTTTTCTCCCAGTAGAGAAGGCTGTGTCATTTGTGATGGACACCAAGCAAAGTAAATAAAAAGGGACAGCGTGAGAGGATGGAGTGGTGTGGCGTTCTGGTGGCTGGAGAGGATCCCTCAAGCTCACCAACAGGGAAGAGGGTAGTATCCTGTTGGGTCACCCTGTCAGCTGGTCACTATCTTCAGGGCCTCTCTGTACTCTGACAGAGAGGTATCAAAAACCACAAGGGACCCAAGTGACACCCTAACACCAAATCTATCGTCCCCTCACGAGTCGAGGCCCACGTGCCATTGCTGTGCTCCCTTTCTCTTGACTCTGCAATCTCTTTCTAAGGGTGCTGTTTTAAAGAACAACCAAGTCCATCATTATGAAGACACTGACTCCACCACTGCCCTTCAACCTGCTAGCGGCTTACGAGAGTATCCTCTCACTGGTGACACAGGCAGAGAAAGGACATACATCAAAAGGAGCCGGACGGTCAGAGGACCGAGAGCAGTAAGGACTACAGGCCTCCACCCAAATGTCCCAGGACCACACTAAACCCTGGGAGAGACTGACTAACACTTCTCACTCTCACACAGTCCAGTAACCACTGCTGAGATCAGCGTAATATTTCCATCACTCCTAAAACACCCCCTCAGGCTCCTCTGATGTCCATCCACTCTTCCCACCCCCAGCACCTGGCACCCACTGATGGATTCTCTGACCCTGCAGATTTGCCTTCTGTAGTATGTCACAGAAATAGGCAGGCGCATTAAAAAAAAAAAACAAACTGGTGAGCCATGCTCACGACCTATCTGGTGGTCTCCCAAACCTCCTGGCTGCCAAACCACAATGGAACAAGTCATAAATGGGCACCACAGCTATAGGACAGGCTCAATCCATGTGTAGGGACCAGAGGTAGTCCATGAGCTTTCAGTAGCAGTCCATGAAAAGAAATGCAAACAAACTGAAAGGAAGAGTTCAGAAACATCAGCGTTCATGATCAACGAACCTGCCTTGAACAGACAAACGAGTTTGGATATTATGAACTTATGTGATGAGTCACATGTGGTCCAAGCTGATGAAAGTTATGCCCAGTAGGCTCTTGTGTTGGTCTTGACACATTGCTGGAAAAAAGACTGGTCCTTTACTGTGGACAGTTGAGAAGCATAGCTTTAGATTCTTATAGACTGTGAATTAAATTAACCATGGTAACAGTTTAAAACATTTCAGCAAATATACTATTCACAAATTGGGCATGCTGAAAAAATTGAGAGAGAAAATACTTCAGCCGCAGAACAGAAGACAACCATTCAAGTCCTTTCACACATGTCATATTCTGACAATCACACTACACATATTTCCAAGGTAAGTATTTTGTGTTTTGCTATTTCAGTTGCCCTTATTTTGTGTTTTGCTATTTCAGTAGCCCTCATTTGTCTAGCCAATACTAGACAAATCATAGCCTTTTATTAAGTCCTTATTTACTCTTTAAAGATTCTAAGCATGGTTGAATTAGAATAAATAAAGTGCATTTCCACAAAAGTAATAAACGCTTACTTAGTACATTACCATGTCACTTTACTGGCAAGTCAACCTTATAGTGACTTCACCATCCAAGGAGAGTCTCAAAGGGGCCTCAAATTGTGATAGAAATGTACCACAATATCTAAGAATGCCACCTAAGAGAAACATGGCAATATCTTCAGTCCTCATCCAAAGTTTATTAATAGCTGTGTATACAATGAGTATTTATTTGGCTATAAACTTGGTTATCTGTGGATTAAAATAAAGCTATGGTTTTACAAGCTAGTTATCAATAAATTTAAAATGAGGCAAGGAATATTACTAAAAGCAAATATGCCCAGAACAGTGAAGAATGATGAAAGTACCATTAAAGTAATACAGTACATCATCTGCATGCGTGCATGCGTGCTAAGGCACTTCAGTTGTGTCCAACTCTTTGCGACTTATGGGCTGTAGCCCATCAGGCTCCTCGGTCCATGGGATTCTCCAGGCACGAATACTGGAGTGGGTTGCCATGCCCTCCTCCAGGGGATCTTCCTGACCCAGGAATTGAACCCGCGTCTCTTATATCCCTTACATTGGCAGGCGGGTTCTTTACCACTAGTGCCACCTGCAAAGCCCAGGAGAGCATCTAGAGGCCACTTAATGTAAAAAGCAAACTGCCCAATACAACTCCAAAACACCCAAGGGCAGTTATTTTAAAGTATAGTTCAATGGGCTTCCCAGGTGGTGCTAGTGGTAAAGAACCCGCCTGCCAGTTCAGGAGACATAGAGACCCAGCTTCAACCCCTGGGTGAGGAAGATCCCCTGGAGGAGGGCATGCAACCCACTCAGTATTCTTGCCGGGAGAATCCCATGGCCAGAGGAGCCTGACGGGCTATAGTGCACAGGGTCTCAAAGAGTTAGACACGACTGAAGTAACTTAGCACACACACCCACACTGATCTTCAACTCATTATACTTAATTAGCAAGGAAGGTTCAATTTTGAATATTTAACTCTGACTAATTAGGCATTCAATATTAGAGATACCTTAGGAAATTTACATTTTTCAAAAGCTGTAATAAAGTATTAGCATTTAAAGAAATGAGTTTAACCTATTAAGTATCTGATTAACCCTCATGTATTTTAAGACACTTTTTTAATTTCTAGATTTTTTTCTTTGATTAAGAGTTAAGTAACTTCACTTTCGCTTTTCACTTTCACACATTGGAGAAGGAAATGGCAACCCACTCCAGTGTTCTTGCCTGGAGAATCCCAGGGACGGGGGAGCCTGGTTGGCTGCCGTCTATGGGGTCACACAGAGTCGGACACGACTGAAGTGACTTAGCAGCAGCAGCAGCAGCAGCAACACTTAAAGTGGAATTTAACATGTATGGAGTATATGGTATTGAAACACATGAACTCACTTGACATACACTAACATGCACGTGTTATCCATTAAACGTTATCTATTAAAGAGGAAACCTCAAGGGATCTGTCAAGACTAAGCAAAAGGTACACAGAAGGCGCCAGTCCTATGCAGAAGAAACTAATCATACCAACCACTCTTGACCTTCCCTGGCAACCGCCTAAGACATAAAATGGACCTAAAGGGATTCCACATGAAGGGGTATGAGAGCACATCAAGAAAAGCAAACTTCAAACACAGCAGAACACGCATAATCAAAGTCTCAACAAGTACACATTCACCAAATAGAAAGTGCTACTCAGAAAAAGGAACCTAAGAATATGAAACTATACACACAGGTCAGTCCATATTAATTTTGTTAACATCTACAGACACCACTCAGTAAATATTACAGACAGTTCAGCGGGTTTAAGAAGCAGAAAGATAATTTTGTGTTGGGGAAAAAAAAAAGGCTTGAAATATGGCCATGCCAACAGGGAAGCTGAAACACAACTGCCCTCTGCCTGGCTTCCAAGGCCCCAGTGATCTGGCCTCACCAACCGCTTGCCAGCATTCCAGGACCCGTGGGCATCTTACTGCCGGTGCTTCTGCCGTCACCCCTCCTGGAGCTCTCCCCTCCCTTCCCCACATCCATCCAAAACTTGCTTGTCCTCCAGGGTCCAGCCTGAGTCTTATCTTCTCCAGGAAATCTTTCCTGGCCACTCCAGGTCCAAGCAGTCTACCTCTTATGTAATCTCCAGCATCTACTATTGACTACCCAACTGGGATCCAAATTCCAGGCCTGGAGTTGTTTCCTGGGCACTGGGCTTTGTCCCCCTACCCCGTCCAATCCAATCATCCTAAGACTCCCTAGGACAAATCCAGGAGCAAAGATAGGTTTTCTGACCCACTGTCACGAAGGACAACGCACCAGAAGAACTGCAGGGCATCTTCCAAATGCCCCACAAGCTGGACCATGGACTCCTTTAAAGGCCAAGGCCATTTCTATGCTTGTTCATGAATAAGTAAAGGCGTTATTATAGGATTTGGGAAAGAGATTAGGTAAAATTTAAATGAAGAGGCTCAAACCAGAGCAAGACTGAATGTAAAGAGATAAACATCAGGTCTGGACTGTGAAGCGGACTCGGGGTCTCATTTCCTTGAAAGCAATAAAGTGAATAGAGCTGCAGCTGGCCGCGTCCAGAAAGCCCTTATCGGCTCCGTGCTCACCTCGTCAACTGAGGCTGCCTCTCTGCATCAAAATGACTTAGCTCATCCAGGCGACAGGGGGCTGTTCTCTCTCACTGACACGATTTTAAAGAGCAAAGTCTCCCACTGTCTGTGTTAGCGAACAAAGTTTCTCTGAGAGTAAGAAAGCAGTTGTCACTCAGAGAAGGGGCTTGTGACACTTTACACTGCAGCGTGTCCTTGAGAGAAACTCCTCTAATTTAAAAGCTGGCTTTACCTGTATCTGTTTTTCCAGCTGATGTTTACAAGTCCAAGCCAATTTTCACTTTTTCATTTCTTGACGAGCCAGACTCCTTAGAGGTCCAAACCATCGCTACATTTGCTCATATCCTATACGAAACTGAGCACAGTCCTGAGCATAGAGCAGATATTATATAAAGGCTGTTTGGTACCTGGTTGACAGGTGAATCAGTTTTAAATAACCAAAGACACAGCAGGTGGGTCACATTTACGAACCTATATAAATATGAGCCTTGCAAACTATCTTCAAGTAGTCTATATAGGGGGAAAAAAAAAGAGATTGAAAGAGAGAGGCATCTTTCTTACCTACAACACCAAAAGCTGAAACAGCTCGAAATAACCCGGAGGAGCCCTTCTGTCCCATCTTGGTCCTGTTTCCTAGATCCAGGCGCCCAAGAAGCTCTCGCACTTCTTGTTGAGTATATACATGCTACAAATAAGCAAATTAATCTGTAAGGCTGTGTTTGATGTTTAGAGTCATTATTTATTTACCTCTGAAAATTAAAAGTCTCCTACAGCTTTACATCATTAGCTAGTTCACAGGGAAGTATATAAAAGTGTAGGACCAAGCTACAATTCTAAAAAGAAAACAAACTTTGTAACATTAGCAGTTAATTAAGGGTGGTTACTGGATCACACGTTGCTGTACTTAAAAGGTATACCAAAACCTTATCTTCCGGGTCAGAGATTCAGAGGTACGAGGAATCCACAGGCAAGTTTCAAGAAAATCTATAAACTCCTTAAAACTGTATGTAAAGTTTTGACTATATGGGCATACGTGTATTTTTATGAGAAGGCCCATAGCTTTTCTTAGATTCTCAAAGAGATCCCCGATCAACCATTCCTACCCGCAAGTAAAGCCAAGTATCATTACATTGTATTAATAAATACCACCAGATGGTATGTGTGTGAGCAAAGGAGGACCATGATACCCAAGAGTATGGGAAGTCACAAAATACAATATATACAAAATTATTATAACACAGAAATTAGTTTTCCAAAGAGCTTAGTGAAAATGAGTTCCAAACTACAGCTATTGATACCTCTAAAAAACCAGGAATCCATACAGATTCAGAAATATTCAGACAGGAACTTCAACACAAAGTGTTAGCTGCTCTCGCCTGAGAGTTAAAATTAACTGTTCACTTCCACCTTATTATATTTCTCTTTTGACTAAAAGCCTCATATTTTTGTGCCACCTGAATTAAGTCCCAACTCTGAATACATGTGGATAAGAATAGCTTAACATTTCTCTAGCAAGTCATCAGAAGTGACCCTACCAATCACTTTTAGCAGTATAATAAAAAGTCTGCAGTAGAGAAGTCCTTTTTGACTTCAAGGAGCTTCATATTAAAGAAGAAAAATAAATAATCTCTTCGGTGGATGCAATATTGAGAGTTAGATCCTTAAAATGGCACCCCTTTAAGAAAATATATTCATTATCTTATCCAAAGAGTTTGCTTCGTAAAAAATCAAAATGAAGGACAAAGTGTAATTCTGGCAAACTTTCTGACTTCAGTAATTTTAGAAACCAGATTAGAGATTAAAATTTCTAGCCAACCATGAAAATCCGTCATTTTTAGATATATGATTAAAAAAGTATACATCACTAGAAGCTGTAAGGATATTTCATATCCGTTAAACAAGAAGTACAAAGGTTTCTGTCTGTATTCAGGTTGTCAAGATACTTACCCTGTCATCAATGATAACCAAATCTTTTGGTTCTGTTCTGTCAATTTTCAAAACACGGTATTTTGTTTCTGCATGATTGCTCCCAACTAGGAAGTATCTCTATAAAGAAAAAGAAATGTTATTAGTTTTTTAAGACAGCTTGCCTTATACACATTTTATAATAACTTTGGTTTTTTTCCTCATTAAATACATGAATTAAGTCAGGTTACTTTTTAAAAGAAATATTTCTGTTAAGTGCAACTGGCAGATTAAAGAAAGGCTGATTCTAAAAGGTCAACTTTAAAATTGAAATATTCGTTGCGGTGTCATGATTAGCAGTCTGATATTTAAAATGTACCCAGTAACCAGGTCAGATGAATTTAATTATATTATACAGAGATTAACCTAACTGATTGGGGACTGATGTTTAAACTTTGCCAGGAAACAGCAGCTCTGGTAAGAATTAGAAAGCTCAACACATAATTAGGAATGCTTAGACAATTATAGCTATTAAAATATTGATATTTTATCAAATAAACCTTTATACATTTTCTGTAGAAAACTAAAAATGACTTTAATATAGCAACTGTAAAAATCAACCACAAAGTCCCAATAAAAAATTAAAATGAATGTACTTTCCGAAATGGCTTTTTATAGATAAGCTACAGGAAATAATTAATATTCTGTCTTTTCTGAAACACTTCCTTGGAGCATTATACCTGAACACATTAGTTTTCTTAAATGAATACTGAGAATAAAATGAATACTAAAAATACAGAAAAATAATCATCCTATAGTCAGACAATGCTTTTCAGAAAACCTAAACCAGATGAATAATTTTTAAACTGTGTTTAAGAAAATATGTAAAACTCCATTAGGAAAAATATATTTAAAATATTTTGCTTCAAAAAAAGTCCTTTAAAGTGACTCTTTTTCAACACTGCAAAAATTAAGAACACATTGCCACCATCAGCTGGCATCTAACCATCTCATCAGTCACATAAGACACAGACAGACAAAGCAATTAAATAACAAATAAGATTCTTTAGATTAATGGCCAAACTGAAGCATAGGTACTGAGAGCAGGAAAGATTAATGTGAGGCACTAAAGGTGCAGAAAGCCTCAGAGGACTTGGGACTTAAACTGAGTCTTGAAGGTTGGAGAAGGTTCTTTAAGGTAAGATTTTATAACAGAAGACAGGTATAGGAGAAGATACACACATGCTCAGCCGTGTCCGACTGTGACCCCATGGACTGTAGCCCACCAGGCTCCTCTGTCCATGGGGATTCTCCAGGCAAGAATACTGGAGTGGGCTGGCATTTCCTACTCCAGGGCATCTTCTCGAACCAGGGATCAAACTCGCATCTCTTGCGTCTCCTACATTGGCCAGTGGACTCTTTACCACTGCGCCACCTGGGAAGCCCCATAACAGAAGATGAGAACTTGGTTATATCGTTTTAACACTAAAACTGTAAAAACGGATGAGTTTTTAAATTAAGTATATATCTGTTTACAAAGGTATGATCTAGACTTTCAGATTATAAAGAACAAAACTGTATGTTAAAAGATGATAGGTTAGGGACTTCCCTGGCTATCTAGTGGTTAAGACTCTCTGATTCCACTGCAAGGGGCATAGATTCAATTCCTGGTCAGGGAACTAAGATCCTGCAAGCCACACAGAGTGGCCAAAATAAATAAATAAATACAATTATGTTAATTGAAAAAAAAAAAAAAAGATGATGGGTTAGCCCACACTTAAGGGGAAAACTAACCAAAATACTGAATCCCTCGTCTTCTAGGGAGAAATAGAGTCTAGATGAAAGTATCAGTTATCATGAGGAAGAAACAGAGCAATTATAATAAATTAGTAAACTAAAACAAGACGTCGAGTGACCAGGATGCACTGGAGGAGCAGCTGGAAGGGCAGGGACCCAGCGAGAGGGAGGAAGTCCAAGTTCTCAGGCTGGCCTCAGTGAGTTCCTCCCCAAGACCCTACCCACACTGAGAGGAAAGTGGGGTCACCAGCCTAATAAACTCAACCACAGAAGAATGGCCTATAAACCACATGTTTGTTAGGAGAAAAGGAAACCACCTTCTTGAGCACTTGAGGAAAAACAGGTTCCCAGGAAAGGAAACAGTGAGTGCAAAGACTTGAACAGTGAAGAAGCTCGCCGAGTTTGTTAGGAGAAGATGCTTATAAAACACCTAACACAGTGAAGTGTCCAACATAAAAAAAGGCACTCAATGAGGGTTACTTTTCTTTGCTTTACTTTTTGAGATATTAGCAAGTCTGTGTCATTGTATCTGAGAAAAAGACTTCAAGAAAGAGGAAAAAAGAGAGAGCCCAGAGGGAAAAAAAAGCATGCACGGGACCAGAATGGAACCAGAGTGGGGAAAACACACCAACCTATTAGTAATCAGTCTCTGTTCTCAGGAGAGAAGAGCATGTAAAGTAACAACCACGAATAGTGCGTATAACAGAGGTCTGAACTGGACAGATGGCAACACATGAAGGGCACTGCGCTCACTTGGGGAAGGTCAGAGCAAGCTGTCCAGACAGGCTGGTGGCGTCCTGATGCTGAGTTTGGCCTTGGAGGATCTCTAGACAGGACTCGATATCCTGAGCCAAGATAGAGCAAGGAACGTCCCTCCCTCCTGCCCCTACCAGAGCACTTTTGCTTATATCTGAAGTCAGCACTTCCTTCTGAGCGCCCTGCTAAATTTGTCTGGGGCAACTCTATCCCATGTGCCTATTATACGCAGCTTTGAGGCTGACTCTTGTGGCTTTTAATTCTAGTCCAGTAGTGCAGTCTGGTTCTGCAGGCATTGAGTACATGTTAAATCAAAGAACACTCACTCACCACAGGCTAAGCATTTAATCTGCTGGGTAACTTTCTACAACGTTCACACTAAGCCATCTTTCTTGGTTAACTGCACAGAAAGACAGTCCTTCTAAGTCAACCACCTCATGGGATTCTCCGGGCAAGAATACTGGAGTGGGTTACCATTCCCTTCTCCAAGGGATCTTACTGACTCAGGGATCAAACCTGTGTCTCTTGTATTGCAAGTGGATTCTTTACCGTCTGAGCTATATATATCTGAATCACTCAGTGAGGAGACACATCACAGCTTTAAGAGAGGTAAAACCACTGAGTGAAATTCCTAGAATTTCAACACATCCTAGGAAATCTAAAGATGAACTGCAGTAGGACCATGAGTTGGCAGTTTAATAAGAAGACTGAATTCCTGGGGTAGGAGTAGACAAATGCACTCTTGGTCTTTGGAGCACATAGGAGAGCGGATCTGCTCGCTTCTTATCCAGACCCTTCCGTGAAGTCTTTACTCCACGAAGCGGAGGAGCCAAGGCAAAAATCCACAGAACTCAGAAGCAGATCGGAGTGGGAAGAAAGAAACGGGAAGCAGTATAACTATCCACATTCTCTATTAAATTGGTCTAAGGATCCTGCTGGGAGGGATTGGAGGCAGGAGGAGAAGGGGATGACAGAGAATGAGATGGCTGGATGGCATCACCGACTCTATGGACATGAGTTTGAGTGAACTCCAGGAGTTGGTGATGGACAGGGAGGCCTGGCGTGCTGTGATTCACGGGGTCGCAAAGAGTCGGACACGACTGAGCGACTGAACTGAACTGAAGAATCCTGAAAATGCTTTGTGCAGAGAAGAGCGACCTCTTGTGGAAACAGTTATGTGGGGGAAACCCACAGCGCTCAGCAGTGCACAGAATGACGCTCCTGCACTGCCCCCTGGTGGGCGAGTCACACGGTTTCAGGCCAAATTTTTAAGCGGTAACTTTTCCAGAAAGGCCTTAATTCTACTTGGTTTGATTAACTAGACACAGACACACACACACACACACACACACACACACATACATATATATCCTTCAGTTCAGTCACTCAGTCGTATCCGACTCCCCGCGACCCCATGAATCACAGCACGCCAGGCCTCCCTGTCCATCACCAACTCCCGGAGTTCACTCAAACGCATGTCCACAGAGTCGGTGATGCCATCCAGCCATCTCATTCTCTGTCGTCCCCTTCTCCTCCCGCCCCCAACCTTTCCCAGCATCACAGTCTTTTCCAGTGAATCAACTCGTCGCATGAGGTGGCCAAAGTACTGGAGTTTCAGCTTTAGCATCAGTCCTTCCAATGAACACCCAGGATTAATCTCCTTTGAATGGACTGGTTGGATCTCCTTGCAGTCCAAGGGACTTTCAAGAGTCTTCTCCAACACCTCAGTTCAAAAGCATCAATTCTTCGGCGCTCAGCCTTCTTCACAGTCCAACTCTCACATCCATACATGACCACGGGATGCTACCTCATGAATCACAGCACGCCAGGCCTCCCTGTCCATCACCAACTCCCGGAGTTCACTCAAACTCATGTCCATCGAGTCGGTGATGCCATCGAATATATATCCTTAGGCTTTATTATATTTAACATCATGCTTAAAAATTAATTTCAGCATTTAGGGGCTTAAAAATAGCCCTGAAATATCTTTTCTTAAATTCTTCTCCACTGTTTTCTAACTTTTTATTTCGAATATTTTTCAAACCTACAGTAAAATAGAATGGTAAAATGAAAACCCACACACCACTCAACTAGATTCATGCATGGTTAACTTTGTGCTGCGTTTTTCTTCCCTCCCTTCTTCCTTCTAGAGATAAGCTTTTTTTTTCTTTTGAACCATGTGAAAAACAAGTTGCAGGTATCATTAACTCATCATCCCGAAAGCCCTCAACTTGTATTTTCTAAATACAAGGACATCTTTCCACATAATCATAACAACTATTGATACAACATTACCTATAATCCATCAAGTTTCCCCAAATGTCCCAATAGTATCCTTTACGTGCTAAGTCCATTCAGTTGTGTCCAACCCTTTGCGACCCCATGGACTGTAGCCCACCAGGCTCCTCTGTCCATGGGATTCTCCAGGCAAGAATACTGGAGTGGGTTGCCATGCTCTCCTCCAGGGGATCTTCCCGACCCAGGGATTGAACCCCCATCTCTTAAGTCTCCTGCACTGGCAGGAGGGTTCTTTATGACTAGCGCCACCTGAGAAGCCCAGTATCCTTTCTGCTGCTGCTGCTGCTGCTAAGTCGCTTCAATCGTGTCCGACTCTGTGTGACCCCATAGACGGAAGCCCACCAGGCTCCCCCATCCCTGGGATTCTCCAGGCAAGAACACTGGAGTGGGCTGCCATTTCCTTCTCCAATGTGTGAAAGTGAAGTCGCTCAGTCGTGTCCGACCCCTAGCGACCCCATGGACTGCAGCCCACCAGGCTCCTCCATCCATGGGATTCTCCAGGCAAGAGTACTGGAGTGGCTTGCCATTGCCTTCTCCGAGTATCCTTTCTAGCTAGCTTTAAATTTAAAAAAAACCAACATGGAATCCAATCAAGGATTCTGTATAGCACTTGTAACCAGGCCTTTATAAAATATCTTAAAATATCTTTTAATCTAGAACAGTCGTCCTGCCTTTATTTTCAAAGACTATCTTTCAGAACATGTTAAGAGAGTCCACAATTTTAACAATTTTCCTGGCTTCCTATTGACATCACTCATTTGCCCATGAACCAGTGAATGCCTCCTGTGTGCCAGGTACTGGACTAGATACCTAAGGGCAATGATACATTGTAGCTATATTTTAGGCACATGCCTTGCTAGTGGAGTAGACTGGGGAAAAAAGGAGTAATCAATCCAATTACTTTTGCTTCATGAGCAAATGCTGCGGACAGGGCCCACGAAGGTGGGGTTTGAGGACAAGAGCTTGTGAGTGGTCTTTCTGGGGGCAAGGGGTTGTCTCCACGATGGAGTTCTTTGCCCTTTCTTGGGATTGGAATGAAAACTGACCTTTTTCAGTCTTGTGGCCGCTGTTGAGTTTTCCAAATTTGTAAGCATATGGAGCGCAGCACTTTAATAGCATCATCTTTTAGGATTTCAAATATGAATAGCTCGGGTGGAATTCCATCACCTCCACTAGGTTTTTTCACAGTAATGCTTCCTGAGGCCCACTTGACATCCTACTCCACGATGTCCAGCCCTAGGTGAGTGACCACGCCATTACAGTTATCCAGGTCACTAACACCTTTTTATGTGTGTGCGGTTCTTCTGTGTATTCCTGCCGCCTCTTTTTAATCTCTTCTGCCTGTTTCCACACCATCAGTTATCCAGGTCACTAACACCCTTTTATGTGTGTGCGGTTCTTCTGTGTACTCCTGCCGCCTCTTTTTAATCTCTTCTGCCTGTTAGGTCCTTATGGTTCCACACATCCACGGATTCCAAAAGATTTCTGTTGAGGAACCCTTCCTCATGAAGCAATTGAAGGAGATGCTCCACCAAAATGAGGGCATAACTCAAGAGAGAAAAAAATCTAGGATCTGGGAAAGTAAGGAAATCATCACAGGAAAGGTGATGGGATGGTGGTTAAGGGAGATCCCAGGATGGCGGCTGAGCTGGAGGCCGTGGGAGCAACCAGTCCAGATCTGAGCCACTGCTTCAGAAAGATGAAGCCGGGAAGAATACCTACTGTGTGAATGTGCTGAGAGGGGACTTACGTATCTGGAAAGTTGGGCTGAAACCATTATAAGTTCTTAGGAATAACGGGGGATTGTAGAAAGAAGGAAAGGTCATCTCAGGTGCCTGCAGTCTGAAGTTAACGGTGAAGGTGAAAGAGGAGGTAAACAAAACGCCCGAAAGCAACCCAGAGAAAAGGGAGCAAGAACTGGCGTGTCGGGACTTTCATGATCGGGCACACGCCAGCTGGACCACCCGAACGCAGGCACACATGTGGACGAAAGGAATCGACTCTGCTGGGGACACGTCCGTGTGTGTCAGTAGATTCGCTGAGGGGCAGAGCGGTTGGCAAGAACTGGGGTGGAGAGAATCAGGACACCAAAAGAAGCTGCCTTAAGATGCCCATTAAGACAGAAAGGCTCTGAGCTGACTTTTCCAAGTTAAGTATCAAGAAAAAGCTTAAAATCTCACCATGCAGCTTTAACAGCAGTGACTTGGCTTAAAGATGAATCTGTTTCTAAAATACATACACGAACTCCACATGGAATACAGAAGGTAATCCACTTAACAGGAAATGCAGTTATCTACCAACATTATCATCTTCTTTGATAATGACAGGCTAATTAATCACTCAGTTTTCAGCTGAGGGAAGAAAACCAGCTTTCTTGAAAGAGGAGACATTTTGGGTTGTCCTGACAGCTTCGATAAATGTTAAACTGCACTTGAACTTTCAGGATAAAAGGTATTATTTTTAAAGATCATCACAAAGTCACTTCTCACAATCTTTAACAGTCTTGCAGGCCTGCCACCTCGCTGATCCCAGCAATCCTACAACCAGTAACACAGCCCAGGAGGAGAAAGGAGATTCTGACAGTCAGAGGGATGTTGCCAAGTTCATTCTTCATGGCGTCAGGGCTTTGCTGATGGGGAAGCATTAAATCCCCTCTGGAAACAAGTGGAAACTTTGTCACCTCCAACCACACGTTCTAAATCGGCCCTCATCACCATGATTCTTTCCAACTTGACATCACCTGGGTCCCAGTTCCAGTCCCTCTGCGACCCACATCCTGTGATGTCCTCTCCTGTCCTCTAATTTCCAAATCAAGGCTACTTAAATGAGCGGCATTCCTCACAAAGTGGCTCATACATACTTAATTCTATTTCACGTGATGGGATGGAAAGAAGTTACCTTAATCCTTTTAGAACAAGGCAGGACTTGAAATGAACACAAACATACATACATATACAATAACAATTTTCAGCTAGCATGAGTAAAAATTATCTCAACAACTGTATACACAAAACACATGTGCAGAGACAGAAATCTACCACAGTTCTGTTCAACTATCAGTTTTAAAGTTAACCACTATAATGTTCCTTCCTTTGTTATAAAATCATCACTTATTGCAATGTAAGACCCCAAGGGTATAATGGACGAAGCAAGGACTAGACACTGGAAATCACCTAAGGTGAACTAGTTTCTTCTGGGAAAATAACGGATTGGTAAGTCTCCAGTGGGCAACTCCTAGTTACACTGAGGTATATGAGCATCAGGGTGAGATATAGCCCGAATTCATCTGTAGGCCTGGGTCACAATGAGCTAAAGGAAAAATGAAGGTGCTTAGTGACAAAAAGAACAGGTAAAATTCTGGAGGGAACAGAACCAGACCTAAAGCATGTAATCTATAAACCTCTCTCCCTTGCTACCCAAACAGTCCTCAAAATCCATCGTTAAACACAAGTAACAACACCAACATAAATGTAACCTCAGGAACAATTCTACCCGGTTACCATTCTAAATGAAGGGTCAGGACAGGGCCCTATCTAGCCCAGTGTGTCCCTTCAATTAATGCATCTCATAATGCCTTCCTCAGCAAAGAATACACCCCCACCACCCAAAACAAGAATTCCCATGACATTCAGACGCTTGCAAACAATAGCTTTGGTCAATCATTGCATCAGTGCATATCTAACAAATGAAAATTAAAAATCTATTTTCATATTGCTACTCTACAATGAACCCAGCTGTAATCATACTGAGGGAAGTTAGTCAGAAAAATAAAAGAAAAACACCACAGGATGTCACCTATCGTTGGACAATTGAGAATGGATACCCATGAAGCAACAAAGAAACTCAAAAAGTTAGAAAACAAAATTGTGGTTACCAGAAGGGATAGATGGGAGAAGGTATCAATTAGCAAGGGGCGGGGGTGGGGGGGACTAACTAATCCACCGTAATAGATATGAAACAGATGATCAAAAAGGACCTGCTACAGACACAGAGCAAAGGAGGTCTACACGACACTCTGTAATAACCTACGTGAGAAAGAACCTGAAGACAAATGGATATATGTAGACTGGAAAAGATTCCCTACATCTACAAAAACAATGACATTTTAAATCTTAATTAAAATATAAAAATAAAATTACCTTTAAAAAAGACAAATAATGAGACACAACTTTCTGGGTGACTGTGCTGGTGTACTCCACACTCACTCACAACCTAGGAACACCACGTCCACTAAGGCTCTGATTTCTGTAGTAGCTGGAAACGGGCGTGAAGAAGTTCTGCTGCCTTGTGGCCGTCTCCAAAAACAGCAACTTTAAAAACAATGCTTACACTCACACAATATTCACAAGGATCGCAGGGCTTAAAGGACATCTGCAGTCACTAAATGTCCTGTAGAAGGGAATTAAAAAAAAGAAATTCAACATGTGGCCCACGTTCAAGGAGCCGATATCAACAAGGAGATTTTATTACAACCATTAAAACAAAAAAGAATCCATGTGATGGTGCACAAAATGCCCAAATCACATGGTATACAGATCAAAACTACCAGGACTCAACTCACCCCAGTCTGACAGGCCATCATCAGTGAGCCGTCAAAGGACACTTGGTGGAGAGGGCCTGGAGAAAAGGACCGCCTCCTGTGATGCTGGTGGGAAGCAACTGGTAACAGTCTCTACACAGAAGAGTGTGCAGGGTCTGGATGCAAAAACGAGAGCTACCCAAGACCCTGCATCAAACGCTTAAGAGAATATCAGGGGAAAACCAAAATTCAAACAGAAACATGCTCTAAAGCGGCTGAGGGGCACAGCTGCAATAGCAAAAACCTGGAAACAAAACAAAGCATCCACCGAGAATGAGTTCACAAAGAGGAACTCTACATGTCCACCACGGAACACATCTCACCCACGAAACGGAACGAAATAACACCGATGGCGGCAACCTACATGGAACCAGTAAGCAAGACGAGAGAGGCAACTCAGAACAAGAGCACAGATATCATATGACATCGCTTATGGGAAGCTGTTAGTTGCTCAGTTGTGTCCGATTCTTTGCAGCCCCAGGCAAGAACACTGGAGTGAGTAGCCATTCCCTTCTCCAGAGGATCTTCCCGAGCCAGGGATCGAACTCACTCTATAGGTACAATATAAAAATTAATATCAAGAAACCAGTTGACTCAAAAGTAACAGACTCACAAGACTAGAAAATAAAATTATATCTAACAAAGGGGAAAGATGCGGGAAAGAGACAGATGAGGAGGCCGAGATTAACAAACAAACTATCACTTATGAATACATAATCAACAAGGAAATAGGTATGTGACAGGAGCTCTACTAGACTTCGTGGAATAACAGCCATGGGAAAATAATGAGGATCTCTCTATATGTATATGCGTAAATGTAAAAGTTCTGTACACACACAACACATTTATCATTTTATGTCGCTGTGACTCCAAGCAAAACGACACATTACCAAGAAGTGATGAGACCTAAGCATTGGGGTGTTGCATCTGGCACATTACAGGATAATTTATACCCCACACCACAACTTCCACTGAAGCTCTGTTTGCAGAGGAAATTGAGCTGCGCTGTGCAGAAATGCTGCTGCCTTGTGGCCATTTTCTGCAACAGCAACTTAAAAGAAATGCAACAAGGCAAAATGGTTGTTTGAGGAGGCCTTATAAATAGCTGGAAAACGAAGAGAAGCAAAAGGGAAAGGAGAAAAGGAAAGATATACTCATCTGAATGCAGAGTCCCAAAGAATAGCAAGATCCAATAAGAAAGCCTTCTTAACTGAACAATGCAAAGAAATCACAAAAAACAATAGAATGGGAAAGACTAAAGAGATCTCTTCAAGAAAATTAGAGATATCAAGGGAACATTTCATGCAAAGCTGAGCACAATAAACAGAAATTTTATGGACCTAACAGAAGTAATAGATACTAAGAAGAGGTGGCAGGAATACACAGAACTGTTAAAAAAAAATAAAATAAAAAGGGTCTTCATGACCCAGATAACTACAATGCTGTAATCACTCACCTAGAGACAGACATTCTGGAGCATGAAGTCAATTGTCCCTAGGAATCACACTACAAACAAATAGTGGAGGTGATGGAATTCCAGTTGAGCTATTTCAAAACCTAAAAGATGATACTGTTAAAGTGCTGCACTCAATATGCAAGCAAATTTGGGAAACTCAGCAGTGGCCACAGGACTGGAAAGGTTCAGTTTTCATTCCAATCCCAAAGAAAGGGAATGCCAAAGAATGTTCAAACTACCACACAACTGCACTCATTTCACACACTAGCAAGGTAATGCTCAAAATCCTTCCATCCAGGAGTCAACAATATGTGAACCAAAGACTTCCAGATGTACAAGCTGGATTTAGAAAAGGCTGCTGCTGCTGCTGCTGCTAAGTCACTTCAGTCGTGTCCGACTCTGTGTGACACCATAGACGGAAGCCCACCAGGCTCCCCCATCCCTGGGATTCTCCAGGCAAGAACACTGGAGTGGGTTGCCATTTCCTTCTCCAATGTGTGACAGTGAAAAGTGAAAGTAAAGTCACTCAGTCGTGTCCGACCCCTAGCGACCCCACGGACTGCAGCCTACCAGGCTCCTCCATCCATGGGATTTTCTAGGCAAGAGTACTGGAGTGGCTTGCCATTGCCTTCTCCGTTAGAAAAGGCAGAGGAACAGAATTCAAATCGCCAGCATCTCTTGGATCCTAGAAAAAGCAAGGCATTCCAGAAAAATATCTACTTCTGCTTCACTGACTATGCTTTGACTTCATTTTGACTGTATGAATCACAACAAACTGTGGAAAATTCTTAAAGAGATGGGAATGCCAGACCACGTTACCTAACTCCTAAGAAACCTGTATGCAGGTCAAGAAGCAAGAGTTAGCACGGGAAATGGAACAACGGACTATGGACTAGTTTCAAATTGAGAAAGGAGTATGTCAAGGCTGTATACTGTCACCCTGCTTACTGAACTTCGACACAGAGTACATCATTCGAAATGCCAGGCTGGAGGAAGCACAAGCTGAAATCAAGATTGTCAGGAAAAATATCAACAACCTCAGATATGCAGATGACACCACCCTTATGGCAGAAAGCAAAGGGTCACTAAAGATCCTCTGGATGAAGGTGAAAGAGAAGAGTGAAAAAGCTGGCTTAAAACTCAACATTCATAAAGTTAAGATTATGGCATCTGGTCCCATCACTGCATGGCAAGTAGATGGGGCGAAATGGAAACAGTGACAGACTTTATTTTCTTAAGCTCCAAAATCACTGCAGATGGGGACCTGCCATGAAATTAAAAAATCTCTGCTCCTTGGAAGAAAGGCTACAATAACCCTAGACAGCACATCAAAAAGCAGAGATGTCACTTTGCCAACAAAGGATCATACAGTCAAAGCTATGGATTTTTTAATCCAGTAGTCATGTACCGACGTGAGAGTTGGACTATAAAGAAGGCTGAGCACCAAAGAATTGACGCTTTCCAATTCTGGTGCTGGAGAAGACTCTTGAGAGTCTCTTGGAAAGCAAGGAGATCAAACCAGTCAATTCTAAAGGAAATCAACCCTGAATAATCATTGGAAGGACTGAATCTGAAGCTCCAATACATGGCCACCTGATATAAAGAGCCAACTAATTGAAAAAGACTGATGCTGGGAAAGATTGACAGCAGGAGGAAAAGGGGGCAACAGAGCCTGAGATGGGTTAAATGGCATTATCGACGCAATGGACACGAGTCTGAGAAAATTTCAGGTGACAGTGAAGGACAGGGAAGCCTAATGTGCTCAATCCCTGTGCAAAGAGTCAGACATGACTGAGTGACTCAGTTCAGTTCAGTTGCTGAGTCGTGTCTGACACTTTGCGACCCCATGAACTGCAGCACACCAGGCTTCCCTGTCCATCACCAACTCCCGGAGCTTACTCAAACTCCTGTCCATCCAGTTGGCGATGCCATCCAACCATCTCATCCTCTGTCGTCTCCTCCTCCCACCTTCAATCTTTCCCAGCATCAGGGTCTTTTCAATGAGTCAGTTCTTTGCATCAGGTGGCCAAAGTACTAGAATTTCAGCTTTAAACATCAATCCTTCCAAAGAATATTCAGGACTGATTTCCTTTAGGATGGACTTGTTTGATCTTCTTGCAGTCCAAGAGACTCTCAAGAGTCTTCTCCAACACCACAGTTCAAAAGCATCAATTCTTCAGCACTCAGCTTCCTTTATAGTCCAACTCGCACATCCATAAATGACCACTGAAAAAACCATAGCCTTGACTAGATGGACCTTTGTTGACAAAGTAATGTCTCTGTTTTTTAATATGCTATCTAGGTTGGTCATAGCTTTCCTTCCAAAGAGCAAACATCTTTGAATTTCATGGCTGCAGTAACCATCTGCAGTGATTTTTGAGCCCCTCAAAATAAAGTCTGTCACTGTTTCCATTGTTTCCCCATCTATTTCCCATGAAGTGATGGGACCAGATGCCATGATCTTAGTTTTCTGAATGCTGAGCTTTAAGCCAACTTTTTCACTCTCCTCTATCACTTTCATCAAGAGGCTCTTTAGTTCTTCACTTTCTGCCATAAGGGTGGTGTCATCTGCATATCTGACTGAGGTTATTGATATTTCTCCCAGCAATGCTGATTCCAGCTTGTGCTTCATCCAGCCCAGCGTTTCACATGATGTACTCTGCATAGAAGTTAAATAAGCAGGGTGACAATATACATCCTTGACGTATTCCTTTCCCAATTTGAAAGCAGTCTGTTGTTCATGTCCAGTTCTAACTGTTGCTTCTTGACCTGCATACAGATTTCTCAGGAGGCACATCAGGTGGTCTGGTATTCCTATGTCTTCAAGAATTTTCCACAGTTATTCTGATCCACAGAGTGAAAGACTTTGGTGTATTCAATAAAGCAGAAGTAGATGTTTTTCTGGAACTCTCCTGCTTTTTTGATAATCCAGCAGATGTTGGCAATTTGATCTCTGGTTTCTTTGCCTTTTAAAACCTGTAGTTAAGAGGACTAACATTCACAAGGAGAGTTTGGCTGTAAGAAACCTATTATAAAAATTTGCTGCAAGTAAGTTTTCTTAAAAAAAAAAAAACCTTTACAAAGGGCAGAATTTCATCAAGACAATAGCAAAAGGTAGATACTACTATTTTCTTTAAAAAAGTACATGAACTAATGCAGACAATCACAAACTATGAGAGACATGCAAATCAAGATTACAATGAGGGATCACCTCCCAGCATTCAGAAGAGCCAGCATCAAAATGTCTATAAACAAAAAGCAGTAGAGTGAAGGTGGAGCAAAGGGAAGCTTCTTACGTTGCCAGTGGTATATGAACTGCCAAAGCCAAAACAGACCATACAATGGAACTGCTTTTCAATGGGAAAAACAGAGTTACCATACACATTTCAGCAGTCCCATTCCTAAGAGGACCGGCAAAGACAATCACAATTTCAAAAGAAACTTGCACCAAATGTGCACTACAGCACCACTTCCAAAAGCCAAGATCCAGAAGTAGGCAAAATGCCCCAAACCAGATGAACGCATGAAGAAGTGGGATGTGTCCACAATGGCGTAATACTTGGTTAAGAAAAGGAATGAGACAATTCTAACTGCAGTAATGTACGCGGACCTTGCTGTAATCATACCGAGTGACGTAGGTGAGGGAAAAATAAAAGACAAATACCATTATTGCTGAAATCATAAAATTGATGCCCATGAACCAAGTGAACAAACAGAAAAGACTCACAAAATTAGAAAACAAATTTAGGGTTACCTCAAAAGGGGAAAGTGGGGAAAAGCGACAATTAGGGGGTTGATATTAGGAAATCCACAATAATACATATGAAACAGGTGATAAACAAGAACCCATCGGAGAGCAAGGGAGGTCTGCACCACACTCTGTAACACCCTGCGTACAAAAACAATGCGTGAATAGACACATGCAGAACTGGCTAAGATTCTCTCAGTTCAGTCAGTTCAGTTCAGTCGCTCAGTCGTGTTCGACTCTCCGCGACCCCATGAATCACAGCACGCCAGGCCTCCCTTTCCATCACCAACTCCCGCAGTTCACTCAAACTCATGTCCATCGAGTCGGTGATGCCATCCAGCCATCTCATTCTCTGTCGTCCCCTTCTCCTCCCGCCCCCAACCTTTCCCAGCATCAGAGTCTTTTCCAGTGAGTCAACTCGTCGCATGAGGTTCTCTACACCTATATTAAACACAACATCTTAAAATAATTTATTCAATCAAAAAATAAAAACTAAATTATAAAATAAATAAATAAGACGCAAGCTTACGGGTGTTATACTGGCACACTGCACAAAAATTTACAACCCAGGACACCACTTCCAATAAGACTGCTTTCTGTAGTAACTACCACTTGGCGTGTAGAAACACTGCCGCCATGCGGCCATTTTCTGAAACAGCAACTTCAAAACCAATGCTTTGGGCACACAATATTCACAAGGGCTGCCAGGCTATGACATCTGATATCACTAAACGGCCTGAAGAAGGTAATCAAAACAAATTCAACACATGGCCCACTTTCAAGGATCCAATTTCAATAAGTCACTTTTATTACCACCATTAAAAAAAAAAACAGCACATGAAATTGTGCACAAAAAAGACTAGTTCTTAGAGACATGCAAAGCAAAACTACAACTGAGGGGTCACCTCACCAAAGTCTGAATGGCCATCATCAAGGAGTCCTCAAAGAGCCCACAGTGGAGAGGGCCTGGAGAAAATTACATCCTCCTAGGGTGCAGGTGGAATGAAACTGTTAACAGCACCTACACAGAACAGGACACAGCTGTCTTTAAAAAAAAAACCTAAAGCTACCAATGATCCAGTATTCCCTGGCTTAAGAGAATAATCCAAAAGAACCAGAATTCAAAAAGAAACATGCAGCCAAAGCTGCAGTAGGGCACAGGTACAACAGCAAAGATCTGGAAACAAAGTGTCCATCAAGGAGAAATGCATAAAGAGGAACTGCTACATGTCCACCATGGAACATTCATCAGAATGAAACAATAGCAAAGGCAGCGACCTCCATGGACCTACTGATACTTCTAACCAGGCTGAGAGAGGTAACTCTGCGTCAGTCAGTTCAGTCGCTCAGTCGTGTCCGACTCTCTGCGACCCCATGAATCACAGCACGCCAGGCCTCCCTGTCCATCATCAACTCCTGGAGTTCACTCAAACTCATGTCCATCGAGTTGGTGATGCCATCCAGCCATCTCATTCTCTGTCGTCCCCTTCTCCTCCCACCCCCAACCTTTCCCAGCATCAGAGTCTTTTCCAGTGAGTCAACTCTTCGCCTGAGGCGGCCAAAGTATTGGAGTTTCAGCTTTAGCATCAGTCCTTCCAATGAACACCCAGGACTGATCTCCTTTAGAATGGACTGGTTGCATCTCCTCGCAGTCCAAGGGACTCTTAAGATAAAAAGACACATATCACATGCTAAGACCTATAAGTGGAGTCCAGAAATTAATACCAAGAAACCAACTGACCAAACAGACTCACAGGAGTCGGTAATAAAATTATTGTTAACAAATGGGAAAGATGCAGGGAAGGGATAAATAAGGAAGTAGCGATTAACAAATAGAAACAATTTCATGTAAGATATATAATTAACAAGGACATAGTATACCTAGAGGTCTATTCAACATTTCACAATAAGCTCTATGAGGAAATGATTTGAAGATCAACATATATATGCATATGTGGAAGTGTAAAAGATTGTGTACACAGACAACACACAGAATATATCATATATACTAATATATGATATATATCAATATACACATATATATTAGTACTACTCCAAGCAAAACTATACATTAAACTGACAAAAAAAAAAAAAGTGAAAAGACACAAGCTTTGGGGTGTTGTTTCTGGCACATTCTGCTCTAATGTAAAACCCCAAACCAGGACTTCCCCTGAGGCTCTGTTTGCCAAAGCAAGTAGAGCTGGGCTGCGAAGAAGTGCTGCCACCTTGTGTCTGCTTTCTGCCACAGCAACTTGAAAACTACGGCTTTCGGGACTTGCCATTCACCAGGAACGGCGGGGCTATAAAGATACTTGTCCTGAAAATTTTCCAGAGGTAAGTATTCCAAAAGAAATCTTTAAAAAATGCTAGAGTTTCATCAAGCAATAAGAAAAGGCAGATGGTACTGACACTATTTTTCAAAAAGCACATGAAGTGATACACAAAATCACTAATTATTAGAGACATGCAAACCAAGATTTCAAAGCAGGATCACCTTGCAGCAGTCAGAACGACCATTATCAAAATGTCTACAAACAATAAATGCTAGAGTGAGGGTGGAGAAAAGGGGACCATTTTATATGCCAGTGGTATTTACATGGTAACAGTCACAACAGGCAACAGTATGAAATTGTCCTTAAAAGGTAAAAACAGAGCTACCATGTATTTCAGAAGTCACACTTCTAAGAGCATATTCAAAGGTCACCAGAATTCTAAAAGAATCTTGCACCCAAAGTGCACTTTAGCACCATTTTCAATAGACAAGACTTTGGAAACAAGCAAAATATCCAAGGATAGATGAATGCATATAGAGGAAGTGGTACATGCCCAAATGGCATCTTACTCAGTGATGAGAAAATGCCAACTGCAGCCACACACACGGACTCAGACATAAAAAAAGACAAATTATACTTATCAGTGGAAGCTGAAAATTGATGGAAAAGCCCATGAACCAAGTGACAAAGAAGAAACAGACTCACAAAATTAGAAAACCAAGTTAGGATTACCAAAAGGGAAAGGTGGGGGTAGGAATCAGTTAAGAGCTTGTGTAACATTCTACAATAATATGCATAAAATAGGTGATCAACAGGGACCTACAGTAGAACAAGGGAGGTCTACACAACACTCTGAGATAACCTATATGAGAAAAGAAGCCAAAATGGATAGATATATATAGAACTGAAAAATATTCTCTACACACACAAAAACAAACATTTTTTTAAAAACTTACTAAATTAAAAATTAAATTAATAAAAACAAAAGGTAATGAGACACAAGCTTATGGGTGTTTGTCCTGGCACATGCCACACTTATTTACCACTTAGGAACACCACTTTCACTAAGGCTCTGCTTTCTGTAGTAAACAGAGTTGGGCATGAAGAAATCTTGCTCCCTTGTGGCCATTTTCCAAAACAGCAACTTTAAAACCAATTCTTGCATGCTGCATGCTACGTTGATTTGCTCATGTCCGACTCTGTGACTCTATGGATCAGAGCCCACCAGGCTCCTCTGTCCATGGGGCTCTCCAGGCAAGAATACTGCAGTGGATTGCCATGCCCTCCTCCAGAGGATCTTCCCAACCCAGGGTCGAACCCATGTCTCTTATGTCTCCTGCACTGACAGGAGGGTTCTTTATCACTAGCACCACCAGGGAAGCCAAACCCAATGCTTAGAAGCTGGCAATACACACAAGGAGAGCAGAGCTATAAATGACATCTGCTGTCACTAAATGTCCTGAAGACATAATTGAAAAATTCAACACACGGCCCACTTTCAAGGAACCAATTTCAACAAGTCAATTTATTACCACTTAAAAAAAAAAAAAAAGCCACATGAAATGGGGCACAAACTCCAGGTTCTTAGAGACATGCCAATCAAAACTACAAAGAGGGCTCACCTCGCCCCAGTCTGAATGGCCATCATCAATGAGTCTTCAAAGAATACATGATAGAAAGGCCCTGAAGAAAAGGAAAGCCTCCAAAGGAGCCCATGGGCTGAAACTGTTAACAACCCCTACACAGAACAATGTGCGGGTGCCTAAAAGGAAAACTAAGCTCCCTATGAACCAGCAGTCAATGCCTAAGAGAATATCCAGGCAAAACCAGAATTCAAAAAGAAATATGCACCCAAATCTGCAGTGGACCACCAGTTACAACAGCTAAGATCTGGAAACAAAGTGTCTGTCCAGATGAATGCACAAATAGGAACTGCTACATGTCCACCAGGAGCATGACTTAGTCATGAAACAGAACGAAATAACAACGGAAGCAACCCACTTGGACCCAGACCTAGTTCTCAGCACGCGAAGAACGGCCACTAAGAAGAAGACAGATAGCACTTATAGGTATAATCTAAAAATGAGTACCAAGAAGCCAATGGACCAAAGAGAAACAGACTCACAAAACTACAGAATAATAGTATCGTTATACAAGGTGAAAGATACAGGGAAGGGATGGATAAGGAAGTTGGGATTAACAAATAGAAACGATTTTTATAAAATACATAACTAATAAGGACACAGGCATACCAAGGGAGGTCTACTTAACATTCGGTAATAACCTCTATGAGAAAAAAATTTGCAGATCAATACATATATATATATATGTATGTGCAAATGTAAAAGATTGTGTACACATACAACATATACAAAACCACACATCAGTGTTACTCCAGGCAAAACCAAACATCAAACTGACAAAGAAAAAAAAAAAAAGAAGTAATGAGACCCAAGCTCTTGGGGTGCTGCTTCTGGTACATTGCAGTCTAATGTACAATCCCAACCAGGACTTCCACGGAGGCCGTGTTTGCCAGAGTAAGCAGTACTGGCATTGAAGAAATGCTGCCACCTTGTGGCCACTTTCTGCAACAGCAACTGGAAAACTGTCCTTAAAGGGACCTAATAGTCACAAGGAGGATCAGGTTGTAAGTTACCTGTCCTCAAAAATTTCCCGGGAGTAACTATTAGAAAAGAAATCTTTACAGAGTTTCATCAATACATATGAAATGGTAGACACGACTCACAATATTTGAGAAAAAAAAATGAACATGAAATGATGCACATAACCAGGAATTATTAGAGACATGCAAATAAAGATTACATGAGGGAGCACCTCGCAGCACTCAGAATGATCATCATCAAAATCGCTACAAACTAAAGGTCACAGTGGGGTCAGTGAAAAGGGGACCCTCTTGAATTGCCTATAGTATGCAAATGGTAAGAGCCACAACAGAGCACAGTATGAAGCTGTCCGTAAAAGTTAAAAAGCGAGCTACCATACATTACAGCTGCCCCACTAGTAGGAGCATATTTGAACATCACTAGAATTCTAAAAGTGGAGAAGGCAATGGCAAGCCACTCCAGTACTCTTGCCTAGAAAATCCCATGGACGGAGGAGCCTGGTAGGCTGCAGTCGTGGGGTCGCTAAGGGTCGGATACGACTGAGCGACTTCACTTTCACTTTTCACTTTCACACATTGGAGAAGGAAATGGCAACCCACTCCAGTGTTCTTGCCTGGAGAATCCCAGGGACGGGGGAGCCTGGTGGGCTTCCGTCTATGGGGTCACACAGAGTCGGACACGACTGAAGTGACTTAGCAGCAGCAGCAGAATTCTAAAAGAATATGGCACCCAAATCTGCACTACAGCACCACTTCCAATAGCCAAGACCTGGAAGCAACCAAGACGTCTAAACTGATTGGATGCAGAAAGAAAAAGTGGTACATGTCCACAACGGCATACTGCTCAGTCACGAGACAATGACGCAATGCCAACTGCAGTGACACATAAGGATCTCTTGGACTTACACTGAATGAAGTCAGTGGGGGAAAAAAAAAGACAATGCTTTTTGGCAGAAGCTTAAATTCATGCCCATAAACCAACTGACAAAAGAGAAACAGACTCACAAAATTAGAAAACAAAATTAGGGTTACAGAAGGGAAAGGTATCAATCAGAAGGTTTGGGTTAACAAATCCACAGTAATACAGATAAAATAGGTAATCAACAAGGACCTGCGGTAGAGCAAGTGGGGCCTGTAAAACACTGTGTGATAACCTATATGAGAAAAGAACCCAAAGATGAAGATATATATAGAACCAAAAAAGATTCTCTACACTAACAGAAAATGGAAGATTTTACAATAACTTTTTTTAATAATAATCTTACTATTAATCTTTAATGAAACAATGTCATCAAATATACTATTTTTAAATTTTTTCATATCCTATTAATTGGAAAAGATACCTTACAAAGAACAACATACACAATAAACACAGGGAAAGTTTCAATAATGAAATTCAATGGAAACCTATATTTCAATTAGTCTTTTTAATATTATTGATTGGGGGAGGGTTGGCTTCTTTTCATATCTGATCAGCTTTCTATTGTATTGAACCCCATGGTGTGGCTAATGAACAGCTTCTACTGTAGCTGGAAGTGTAGACTCTGCCATTTTCTTGTTTACTGATGTTGTATTTTGGCATTATTGTCAATCTGGTATCACTTCACTACATGAGTCTCTAAATCACTTGTCCATCTGCGCAGATTATTTCAGCTAAAATTAGATGATATAATCTATAATGTCCCATAATCAAGCACATGAATATGATTCTCCATCCTAAAAGAGAAACCTTCTCTTGACCCCATGTTGTTGTTCAGTCACTCAGTCGTGTCCAACTCTTTGCAACCCCATGGACTGCAGCACACCAGACTTCCCTGCCCTTCACCATCTCCTGGAGCTTTCTCAAACTCACGTCCATTGAGTTGATGATACCATCCAACCATCTCATCCTCTGTCGTCCCCTTCTCTTCCTGCCTTCAATCTTTCCCAGCATCAGGGTCTTTTCTTATGAGTCAGATTTTCACATACAATAACTTTTTACATTAAAAAATTAAATTAATAAAAAATTGCACATTCCACACTAATGTACAACTCAGAACACCATTTCCACTATGGCTTGCTTTCTGAGGCAATGCAAAGAAATAGAGGAAAACAACAGAAAAGACTAGAGATCTCTTTAAGAAAATCAGAGATACCAGGGGACATTTTATGCAAAAATGGGCTCAATAAAGGATAGAAACGGTATGGACCCAACAGAAGCAGATGATAAGAAGAAGTGGCAAGAATACACAGAAGAACTATACAAAAAAGATCTCAACGACCCAGATAACCATGATGATGCGATCATTCACCTAGAGCCAGATATCCTAGAATGAAAGGTCAAGTGGACCTTAGGAAGCATCACTACAAAAAGCTAGTGAAAGTGATGGAATTTCAGGCGAGCTATTTCAAACCCTAAAAGATGATGGGCTGCACTCAATATGTCAGGAAATTTGGAAAACTCAGCAGTGACCACAGCACTGGAAAAGGTCAGTTTTCACTCCAATCCTAAAGAAAGGCAATGCCAAAGAATGCTCAAACTACCACACAATTGCACACATCTCACACACCAGCAAAGTAATGCTCAAAATTCTCCAAGCCAGGTTTCAACAGTACGTAAATAGTGAAATTCCAGATGCTCAAGCTGGATTTAGAAAAGGTAGAGGAACCAGAGATCAAACTGCCAACCACTGAAAAAGCAAGAGTTACAGAAAAATATCTACTTCTGCTTCATTGACTACACTAAAACCTCTGACTGTGAGGATCACAACAAACTGTGGAAAATTCTTCAAGAGACGGAAATATCAGCGCCCCCCTTACCTGCCTCCTGAGAAACCTGTATGCAGGTCAAGAAGCAACAGAACTGGACATGGAACAATAGACTGGTTCCAAACTGGGAAAGAAGTACATCAAGGCTGTATAGTATCACCCTGCTTATTTGACCTATATGCAGAGTACATCATGCAAAATACTGGGCTGGATGAAGCACAAACTGGAATCAAGATTGCCAGGAGAAATATCACTAACCTCAGATACACAGATGACACCACCCTTATGGCAGAAAGCAAAGGAACTAAAGAACCTCTTGATGAAGGCGAAAGAGTAGAGTGAAAAAGCTGACTTAAAACTCAACATTCAAAATACTAATAAGATCATGGTATCCAGTCCCATCACTTCATGGCAAATAGATGGGGAAACAATGGAAATAGTAACAGACTTTATTTTCTTGAGTTACAAAAATCACTTAAATGAACTTAAACGATGCTTGTTCCTTGGAAGAAACACTATGACAAACTGACAGAGTATTAAAAAGCAGAGACATCCCTCTACCAACAAAGCTGCATATAGGCAAAGCTATGGTTTTTCCAGTAAGTCATGTATGGATGTGGGAGTTGGACCATAAAGAAAATTGATTGCTGAAGAATTGATGCTTTCGAACTGTCAAGCCGTAGAGGCTCTTGGAGTCCCTTGGACTGCAAGGAGATCAAACCAATCAATCCTAAAGGGAATCAACCCTGAATATTCATTGGAAGGACTGATGCTGAACCTGAAACTCCATTACTCTGGACACCTGATATAAAGAGCTGACTCATTGGAAGAATCCCTGATGCTGGGAAAGACTGAGGGTAGGAGGAGAAGGGGGCAGCAGAGGATGAGATGGTTGGATGACCTCACTGACTTGATGGCCATGAGTTTGAGCAAACTCTGGGAGATAGTGAAGGACAGGGAAGCCTGGGGTGCTGCAGTCCATGGGGTCACGAAGAGCTGCACACAACTGAGTAACTGAACTGATGGGCTGGCAAAATTTACAAGGACAGTGGAGCTGTAAATAACACCTGCTGTCCCTAAATATCCTGAAGAAGGTGATCAAAACAAAAATTCAACATGTCCCACTTTCAAGGAGCCAAGTTCAACAAGTCAATTTTATTACCAACATTAAAAAACAAAAAGAGCGAGCTCACGAAATGGGTGAAAAAAATCGCCAGTTGAAAGAGACACGCAAATCAAAACTACAACAACGGCATATCTCGCCACAGTATGAATGAGCGTCGTCAATGAGTCTTCAAACAATACATGGTGGAGAGGGCCTGGAGAAAAGGAAAGCCTCCAAGGTGCTGGTGGGATGAAACTGCAAACAGCCCCTAAACAGAACAGTATGCGAGTGCCGGAAAGGAAAACTAAGCTCCCTATGAACCGGCAGTCAATGCCTAAGAGAATATCCAGACAAAATCAGAATTCAAAAGGAAATATGCACCCAAATATGCAGTGCACTACCAGTTACAGCCGCTAAGATCTGGAAACAAACTGTCCGTCCACATGAATGCATCAAGAGGAACGGCTACATGTCCACCAGGAACATGATTCGGTCGTGAAACAGAATGAAATAATACCAACTACAGCAACCCACATGGACCTGGTTCTAACCATGCTAGCGGGTTACTAGCTAAGAAGAAAAAGACTGACAGCACTTACAAGTGGAATCTAAAAATTAATACCAAGAAATCAATGGACCAAAGAGAAACAGACTCACAAGGCTAGAAAATAAAACTATCATTGTAATAGGGGAAAGACGTGGGGAAGAGATAAACAAGAAAGCTGGGATTAACAAATAGAAACAATTTCATGTAAAACACATAATCAACAAGCACGTACAAATAATAAGGGCGGTATAACCAGCATTCTGTTATAACCTCTATGAGACAATAATTTGAAAATCAATAGATATATGTATATTTGCAAACGTAAAAGACTGTGTACACATACTTGCCTGGAGAACCCCCACGGACAGAGAAGCCTAGTGGGTTGCAGTCCGTGGAGTTGCAAAGAGTTGCACACTGCTGAGCGACTAAGCACAGCACAGCACAACATATACAACGCTGTATATCGTGTTTCTGCAAGCAAAACTATACATTAAACTGACCAAAAAAAAAAAAAGAAGTGACAAGACACAAGCTTTGGAGTGTTACTTCTGATACATTTCAGTTTAATTTCCAACCCCAAACCAGGACGTCCACTGAGGCTCTGGTTGCCAAAGTACCTTGCATTGGTACTGGGGAAATGCTGCCACCTTGTGGGCGTTTCTAGCAACAGCAATGTTAAAACAGTTCAGGAGAAAGCTGGGAGGGTTCGGGGGCAGGAGGAGAAGGGGACGACCGAGAATGAGATGGCTGGATGGCATCACCGACTCGATGGACAAGAGTTTGAGTGAACTCCGGGAGTTGGTGATGGACAGGGAGGCATGGCGTGCAGTGATTCATGGGGTCGCAAAGAGTCGGACACGACTGAGAGACTGAACTGAACTGAACCACTCCAGTCTTTCTGGAGAATTCCATGGATAGAGGATGCCCCAGTCTACGAGTCAGAAAGAGTCAAACAGGGCTTAGCAACTAACACACACACACACACACAGAGGAAACTGGGCTTCCCTGGTGGCTCAGATGGTAAAGAATTGGCCTGCAGTGCAGAACACCCTGTTTCCATACTTGGGTCAGGAAGATCCCCTGAAGAAGGGAATGGCTACCCACTCCAATATTCTTGCCTGAAGAATTCCATCATCAGAGGAGTCTGGCGGGCTATATTACACGGGATCTCACTGGATGGAACACAACTAACAGACTAACACTTTCACTTTAAGAGAACTAACATATTCACAAGGATGACTGGGCTGTAAGATACCAGTCCTCAAGAACTGTCCGTGGTAAGGATTCTAAAAACAATTTTTTTTTTTTTTACAAAGGGCTGAATTTCATCAAGAAAATATCAAGAGGTAGATACCTCTCGCACTACTTTTTTAAAAAGCACATGAAATGATGCACAAAATCACAAATTATCAGAGATGTGGAAATCAAAATTACAATGAAGGATCACTTTGCAGGAGTCAAAATGGCCTTCATCAAAATGTCCACACATAATAAATGCTAGAGTCGGGGTGGAGAAAGGAGACCTTCTCAGATGCCCGCCGTATACAAACAGTTACAGCCATAAAAGAGAACGATAGGAAACCGTCTTTAAAAGGTTAAAACAGAGCCACCATCGATTTCAGAGTCCCATCCTAACAGGATATTCAAATACAACCAGAATTCTAAAAGAATCTGGCACCCAAATGTGCACCACAGCAGCACTTACAGTAGCCAAGAGCTACTAGAAGGAAACAAAATGTCCAAGGACAGGTGAATGCTAAAGATGTGGTACACGTCCACGATGGCATATTCCTCAGTCATGAAAACGAACGAGACAATACCAACTTGTAGGCACCAACACACATGGGCCTAGTTGTAATCATACTGTGTGACGACAGTCAAAAAATAAAAGACAAATGTCACTTATCTGTGGAATCTGAAAACTGATGCCCATGAACCAACTGAAAAAGAGAAACAGATTCACAAAATTTGAAAGCAAAATCATTGTTCCCAAAAGGGAAATGTGGGGGGACAAAGTAGCAGGTGGGATTAACAAATCCACAGCAATACGTATAGAACAGGTAGTAACCAGGGCCTGCTGAAGAGGGAGGGAGGCGTACACAAGATTCTGAAGTAACCGTATTAAAAAGAAAAAACCTGAAGATAAATAGATACGTATAAAACCGAAAAATATTCTCGACACATCCAAAAAAACAACACATTTTAAAACAACTTTCTATATTAGAAAATAAAAATTCGATTAATAAAATTAACACATTAAGTCATGAGACACAAGCTTAGGGGTGTCTGCGCTGGCACCTTTCACACTAATTTACAGGCCAGGAACACCACTACCATCAAGGCTCTGCTTTCTGTGGTAACTAGAGTTAAGCATGAAGAAATCCTGCGGCCTTTGTGGCCGTTTTGCAAAATAGCAACTTCATAACTCAATGCTTATGGACATGCAATATTCACAAGGACTACAGGGCTGTAAATGATACCTTCTGTCAATAAATGTTCTGAAGCAGGCAATCAAAAAAAAATCAATACCTCGTTGACTTTCAAGGAGCCAATTACAAGAAGAAGTCCATTTTATTATCATTGTTTAGGGGGAAAAAAGAGCACACAAAATGATGCACAAACTCACCAGTTCTTAGAGACATGCAAACTCAAAACTACAACGAGGGCTCACATCACCAAAGTCTGAATGGCCGTCATCAATGAGTCTTCAAAGCCATGGTGGAGAGGACCTGGAGAAAAGGAAGCCCTCCTAAGGTGCAGGAGGGATGAAACAGGGGCACTCTCTTTAGAGAACAGTATGCAGGTGCCTTTAAGGAAAACTAGAGCCACCTATGATCCACAGTCCCATGCCAATGAGAATATGCCAGGAGAACCAGAATTCAAAGAGAAACATGCCTCCAAAGCTTCACTTCAGCACCAGTTACAATAGCAAAGACCTGGAAGCCAACGAAGTTTCCATCGAGAGACGAATGCATTAAAGAGGAAGCGGTACATGCCCACAACGGAATGAGACTCAGCCATGAAACAGAAGGAAATAATACCAACTGCGGGAACCCGTAGGGACATAGTTCTAAGCATACTGAGAGATGTTACTCAGGAAAAAGGACAGATATCATATGATATCACTTATAAAAATTAATACTGAGAACCCAACTGACCAAAGACTCCCAACGGTCGAAAATAAAATTATCATCAATCAAGGGGCAAGATGTGGAGAAGGGATAAATAAGGTAATTGGGAATAACAATAGAAACTACTACATATAAAACACATAATCAACAAGAACTTAAATATACCAGGGAAAGTCTACGCAACATTCTCTAAGAATCTCTATGAGAGAATAATTTGAAGCTCAATAGATACATGACCATGTGCAAATGTAAGCGATTCTGTACACGTGTGACACACAGAACTCCAAAAATCACTGTAAATCAAAGCAAAACTATACAGTAAACTAAAAAGCAAAAAAGTAGTGGCGAGACCCTAGCTTTGAGGTACTGCTTCTGGCACATTCCAATTCAGTATACAACCCTAAACCACAACTTCCACTCAGGCTCTCTGTGCAAGAGTATGCACAGTGGGTCTTCGAAGAAATGCCCCACCTTGTGGCCATTTTTCAACAACTTGAAAACTGTTGCTTAGGGGACAAATATTCAAAAGGATTGCTGGGCCGCCAGACATCTGTCCTCAAAAGATTTTCAGGAGGTAAGTATTCTAAAAGAAATCTTTACCAAGGGCAGAATGTCATCAAGATAATATGAACAGGCAGATACTACTGACATTAGTTTTTAAAAACACATGAAATGATGCACAAAATCACCAATTACTGGAGACTGCAAATCAAGATTACAATGAGGGATCACCTCCAGGTGGTCAGAGTGGCCATCAACAAAATATTTCACAAACAATAAATGCTAGTGTTGGTGGAGAAAAGGGGACCCTCTTATGTTGCTGCTGCTGCTGCTAAGTCGCTTCAGTTCTGTCCGATTCTGTGCGACCCCATAGACGGCAGCCCACCAGACTCCGCCGTCCCTGGGATTCTCCAGGCAAGAACACTGGAGTGGGTTGCCATTTCTTTCTCCAATGCAAGAAAGTGAAAAGTGAAAGTGAAGTCGCTCAGTTGTGTCCGACTCTTAGCGACCCCATGGACTGCAGCCCACCACGCTCCCCCATCCATGGGATTTTCCAGGCAAGAGTACTGCAGTGGGTCGCCAGTGCCTTCTCCGCTTATGTTGCTGCTGCTGCTAAGTCACTTCAGTCGTGTCCGACTCTGTGTGACCCCATAGATGGAAGCCCACCAGGCTCCCCCATCCCTGGGATTCTCCAGGCAAGAACACTGGAGTGGGTTGCCATTTCCTTCTCCAATGTGTGAAAGTGAAAAGTGAAAGTGAAGTCTCTCAGCCGTGTCTGACCCTTAGCGACCCCACGGACTGCAGCCTACCAGGCTCCTCCATCCATGGGATTTTCCAGGCAAGAGTACTGGAGTGGCTTGCCATGAGTGGTATGTAAATGGTAACAGCCACAATACAGAATGACAAAACTATACAGAACGATGAAAAGCGGAGCTACCATGTATTTCACCAGTCCCACTCCTAACAAGATATTTGAAGACAACCAGAACTCCACTTTCATGCACTGGAGAAGGAAATGGCAACCCACTCCATTGTTCTTGCCTGGAAAATCCCAGGGACGGGGGAGCCTGGTGGGCTGCCGTCTATAGGGTTGCACAGAGTCGGACACGACTGAAGCGACTTAGCAGCAGCAGCAGCATGGGCATACAACATTCACAAGGACTGCATGGCTGTAAAATGACACCCGCTGTCACTAAATGTCCTGAAGAAGGAAATCAAAAAAGAAAACTAAATACATAGCCCACTTTAAAGGAGCCAATTTCAACAAGCCAATTTTATTATCACCGTTTAAATAAAAAAAAAGAGCACATGAAATGGTGCGCAAATTTGCCAGTTTTCAAGAACCATGCAAATCCAAATTGCAATGAAACTATAAAACTCCTAGAGGAGAACATAGGCAAAACACTCTCCTACATAAATCACAGCAGGCTCCTCCATGACCCACCTCCCAGAATAATGGAAATAAAAGCAAAAATAAACAAATGGGGCCTAATTAAAATTAAAAGCTTCTGCACAGCAAAGGAAACTATAAGCAAGGTGACAAGATAGCCTTCAGAATGGGAGGAAATAATAGCAAATGAAGCAACTGACAAAGGATTAATCTCAAAAATATGCAAGCAACTCCTGCAGCTCAATTCCAGAAAAATAAACGACCCAATCAAAAAATGGGCCAAAGAACTAAACAGACATTTCTCCAAAGAAGACATACAGATGGCCAACAAACACATGAAAAGATGCTCAACATCACTCATAATCAGAGAAATACAAATCAAAACCACAATGAGGTACCATTTCATACAAGTCAGAATGGCTGCTATCCAAAAGTCTACAGGCAATAAATGCTGGAGAGGGTGTGGAGAGAAGGGAACCCTCTTACACAGGGAAACCTCTTACACAGGGAGAGGGAAATGCAAATCAAAACCACAATGAGGTACCATTTCACACCAGTCAGAATGGCTGCTATCCAAAAGTCTACATGCAATAAATGCTGGAGAGGGTGTGGAGAGAAGGGAACCCTCTTACACTGTTGGTGGGAATTCAAACTAGTATAGCCACTATGGAGAACAGTGTGGAGATTCCTTAAAAAACTGGAAGTAGAACTGCCATACGAACCAGCAATCCCACTGCTGGGCATACTCACTGAGGAAACCAGAATTGAAAGAGACACATGTACTCCAATTTTCATCACAGCACCATTTATAATAGCCAGGACATGGAAGCAACCTAGATGTCCATCTGCAGACTTGGATAAGTAAGCTGTGGTACATTTACACAATGGAGTATTACTCAGCAATTAAAAAGAATACATTTGAATCAGTTCTAATGAGGTGGATGAAACTGGAGCCTATTATACAGAGTGAAGTAAGCCAGAAAGAAAAATACCAACACAGTATACTAATGCATATATATGGAATTTAGAAAGATGGTAACAATAACCCTGTATACGAGACAGCAAAAAAGACACAGAAAAAAAAATAAATAAAATAAACTTACCATTGAGAAAGGGGAAAGATGTGGGCAAGGGGTAAATTAGGAAGCTGTAAGAACAAATAGAAATCACTGCATATAAAATACACAAGGAAGTTTGGATTAACAAATAGAAACTATTACATATAGAATATATAATCAACAAGGACCTAGGTATACCAAGGGAGGTCAACTCAACACTCTGTAATAACCTCTATGGAAAATAATTTGAAGATCAATAGGTGTAAGTACATGGGTAAATATAAAATTTTCTGCACACATCCGACATTGTACATCATTGTTATGCCCCCAAAAACAAACATTGAATTAAAAAAAGAAGTCACAAGACACAAGTTTTGGGGTGCTGCTTCTGGCACACTTCATTCTATTTCCCAACTTCAAACCACCACGTCCACTGAGGCTCTGGTTGTCAGAGCACCCAAAGTGGGCTGGGAAAAATGCTGTCGCTGTGTGGTCATATCCTGCAACAGCAACCTGAAAGTTCTTAAACTTAAGAGAAGGGAATGGCTAAACACACCAGTATTCTTCCCTGGAGAATTTCATGCACAGAGGAGCCTGGCGGGCTACTGTCCATGTGTTGCAAAAAGTCGGCCATGACAGCAACTAACATACACACACAGGAAACTGGGCTTCCTTGGTGGCTCACACAGTCAAGGATCTGTCTGCAACGTGGGAGACTTGGGCTCCACACCTGGATCAGGAAGATCCCATGGAGAAGGGAATGCTTACCCACTCCAATATTCTTGCCTGGAGAAGTTCATGGACAGGGGAGCCTGGCGGACCACAGTCCACAAGATGGCAAAGAGTCAGACACAACTGAGCAACTAACACTTTCACTTTAGGTGGAGAAGAGAGGACACTCTCAAATGCCTGTGATATATAAACTTAACAGCCACAGATATAACAACAGGGAACTGACTTTAAAAGGTAAAGGCAGAGCTACCACTGACTTCGGAGTCCAATCCTAATAGGAGATTTGAAAACAACCTTTTGAAACATGTACCCAGACATGCACTTACCATAGTCACCTGCTTGGAGCAACTAAAACGTCCAAGGACAGAAGAATGCTGGACAAGACGGGGGACGTGTCCATGATGGCATACTACTCAGTCATGAAGAAGAGTGAGACTGACAGATACATGTATATGTGCGGCTGAGTCCCTTCACCGTACACCGGAAACTGTCACAAATTGTTAATCGGCTATACCCCAATACAAAATGATTTGGGGGTTAAAAATACAAATTAAAATGTTAATAAAGAAAATAAAATTAGACGTTCAGTTTGAATGCTTAAAAAAAGATAAAAGAACGAGACAGTGTCTACGATAGCAACATACATGGACTTAAGTGTAAAATCATACTGAGAGATGTCAGTCAAAAAAACACCACCAACAAATATCACTTCTCTGTGGAATCTGAAAATTGATGCCCATGAACCACCTGACAATAGAAAAACAGATTCACAAAACTAGAAATCAGAATCATTGTCACCAGAAGGGAAATGTGGGAGGAGGAATTAGCAGGTGGGACTAACCAATCCACAGTAATGCACATAAAACAGGGAGTCAACAAGGACCTGCTGCTGACCAAGGGAGGTCTACACAACGTTACATAGGAACCTGTATGAAAAAGAACCCAAACATACATATACATGAAACAGAAAAACATTCTCTACACTTACAAACAACTCAACATTTTAAAACAAATTTCGCCTTTAAAAAATAAAAATTAAACTAATAAAAAAACAGTAATTAATGAGACATGAGCTTAGGGGTGTTTGTGCTGGCACCTTCCACACTAATTTACACCCCAGGAACACCACTAAAGCTCTGTTTTCTGTAGTAACTAGAGTTGGCCAAAGAATTGATGCTTTTAAACTGTGGTGTTGGAGAAGACTCTTGAGAGTCCCTTGGACTGCAAGGAGATCAAACAGTCAATCCTAAATGAAATCAGTCCCGAATATTCATTGAAAGAACTAATGCTGAAGCTCCAATACTTTGGCCGCCTGATGCAAAGAACTGACTCTTTGGAAAAGACCCTGATGCTGGGACAGATTGAAGGCAGGAAGAGAACGGGATGACAGAGGATGAGATAGTTGGATGGCATCACTGATTCGATGGACATGAATTTGAGCAAGCTCTGGGAGCTGGCAATGGACAGGGAAGCCTGGCGTGCTGCACTCCGTGGTGTTGCAGAATCCAACACAACTGAGCAAATGAATTGAACTGAACTGAAGAGCTGGGCATGAAGAAATCCTGCCGCCTTGTGGCCGTTTTCCAAAACAACAACTTCAAAATCAATAACCTATGGGTATGCAATATTCACAAGGACTACAGGGCTATAAATGATACTTTATGTCACTAAATGTCCTGAAGTAGGTAATGAAAAAAAATTTTTAACTCCTGGTCGACTGTCAAGGAACCAACTTTAATAATTTATTTCCACTGATAAGAAATAGAAAAGAGCACATGAAATGGTGCACAAATTCACCAGTCCTTCAGTTCAGTTCAGGTCAGTTGCTCAGTCGTGTCCGACTCTTTGCGACCCCATGAATCACAGCATGCCAGGCCTCCCTGTCCATCACCAACTCCCGGAGTTCACTCAAACTCATGTCCATAGAGTCAGTGATGCCATCCAGCCATCTCATTCTCTGTCGTCCCCGTCTCCTCCCACCCCCAATCCCTCCTAGCATCAAGACTCTTTTCCAGTGAGTCAACTCGTCACATGAGGTGGCCAAAGTATTGCAGTTTCAGCTTTAGCATCAGTCCTTCCAATGAACACCCAGGACTCATCTCCTTTAGAATGGACTGGTTGGATCTTCTTGCAGTCCAAGGGACTCTCAAGAGTCTTCTCCAGCACCACAGTTCAAAAGCATCAATTCTTCGGCACTCAGCTTTCTTCACAGTCCAACTCTCACATCCATACATGATCACTGGAAAAACCATAGCCTTGACTAGATGGACCTTGGTTGGCAAAGTAATGTCTCTGCTTTTTAATATGCTATCTAGGTTGGTCATAACTTTCCTTAGAGACATGCAAATCAGAACTACAACAAGGGCTCACATCACCAAACTCTGAATGGCCATCATCAATAAGTCTTCAAAGAATGCATGGTGGAGAGGACCTGGAGAAAAGGAAACCCTCCTAAGGTGCAGGAGGGATGAAATGGATGCGCTCTCTTTAGAAAACAGTATGCAGGATCCTTTAAAGGAAAACTAGAGCCACCTATGATCCACAGTCCCATGCCAATGAGAATATGCCAGGAGAACTAGAATTCTAAGAGAAATATGCCTCCAAAGCTGCACTTCAGCACCAGTTACAACAGCAAAGACCTGGAAGCCAACAAAGTTTCCATCGAGAGACAAATGCATTAAAGAGGAAGCGGTACATGCCCACAATGGAATGAGACTCAGCCATGAAACAGAAGGAAATAATACCGAAGAAGCAACCCACATGGACCTAGTTCTAAGCATACAGAGATGTGTTACTCAGAAAAAACGGATGGATACCATATGATATCACTTATAGGTGAAATCTAAAAATTAACACCAAGAAACCAACTGACCAAAGACAGACTCATAACAGTCAAAAATAAAATTATCATTAACCAAGGGGAAAGATGTGGGTAGGGATAAATGAGGAAATTGAGATTAACAGTGGAAACTATTACATACAAAATACATAATCATCGCTTCTCGGCCTTTTGGCTAAGATCAAGTGCAAAATACATAATCAACAAGGACTTAAGTATACCAAGAGAAGTCTAATAAACATTCTGTAATAATCTCTATAAGAATTTGAAGATCAATAGGGCTTCCCTGGTGGCTCAGCTGGTAAAGAATCCGCCTGCAATTCAAGAGACCTGGGTTTGATCCCTGGGTTGGGAAGATCCCCTGGAGAAGTGGAAGGCTGCCCACTCCAGTACTCTGATCTGGAGAATTCCATGGACGTATAGTCCACAGGGTCACAAAGAGTTGGACACAACTCAATGACTTTCACTTTCCCTTTCAGACATATGTATATGTGCAAATGTAAAAGATTCTGTACACGTACAACACTGTAAATCACTGTTTATTAAAGCAAAATTACCCAGTAAACTAAAAAAAAAAAAGTGGTGACAACACTCATCTTTGGGGTGTTGCTTCTGGCACAGTCCAGTCCAATGTGCAACCCCAAAACACAACTTTCACTGAACCTTTGTGTGCAAGACTAGGCGGAGTTGGCTTTGAAGACATGCTGCTTTCTTGTGCTATTTTCCACAAAAACAACTTGAAAACTGTTGCTTAGGGGACTTAATATTCAAAAGGGCAGCTGGGCTACAAGATACCTGTCCTCAAAAGTTTTCAGTGAGTAAGTATTCTAAAAGAAATCTTTACAGAGGGCAGAATGTCATCAAGACGATATGAATAAGCAGAGACTACTGACACTATTTTATGAAAAAAAAAAAAAGAAAGCACATGAAATGAGGCACAAAATTACCAATTATTGGAGACATGCAAATCAAGATCATAATGAGGGATCACCTCCAAGTGGTGAGAATGACCACCATCAAAATGTCTGCAAACAATACATGCTAGACTGGGGATGGAGAAAAGGGACCCTCTTATGTTGCTACTGCTGCTGCTAAGTCACTTCAGTCGTGTCCGACTCTGTGTGACCCCATAGACGGAAGCCCACCAGGCTCCCCCGTCCCTGGGATTCTCCAGGCAAGAACACCGGAGTGGGTTGCCATTTCCTTCTCCAATGTGTGAAAGTGAAAAGTGAAAGTGAAGTCGCTCAGTCATGTCTGACTCGTAGCGACCCCATGGACTACAGCCTACCAGGCTCCTCCATCCATGGGATTTTCTAGGCAAGAGTACTGGAGTGGCTTGCCATTGCCTTTTCCGTCTTATGTTGTTAGTGGTATGTAAATGGTAACAGCCACGATACAGAACGATGAAACTGTAAAAGCAGAGTTACCACATATTCCAGCAGTCCCACTGCTAACAGGATAGTCAAAGACAACAAGAGTTCTTAAAAGAATCTTACACCCACAATTGAACTACAGCATCATGGCAAATAGCCAAGACCTGGAAGCAACTAAAATGTCCAAAGACAGATGAATACATAAAGAAGAAGTGGTACATCTCCACAACGGCATATTATGCAGTCCAGAAGAAAATGAGACAAAGCCAACGACAGCAAAATACATGGAGCTCGTTGTAATTATACTGAAAGACACTGGTCAGAAAAAAAGAGACAAACATCATTTCGCAGTAGAGTCTGAAAATTCATGCCCATAAACTAACTGAAAAAGGAGAACACATTCACAAAATTAGAGTCACCAGAGGGAATGGTGGGTGAAAGTATCGATGAGGAGGTTGGGGTTAACAAACCCACAATAATATGTATAAAACAGGTAATCAACAAGGACCTGCTGCTGAGCAAGGGAGGTCAACACAACACGCTGTAATAACCTAACACGCTGTAATAACCTACAGGAGAAAAGAACTCAAAGATGAGTAGATACATACAGAACTGAAAAGAATTCTCTACACCTACAAAAAAACACTTTACAAAACAACTTACTAAATTAAAAATTAAATATATTAAATTTTAAAAAATTAAATATATTAAAAACAACAAGTATTGAGACACAAGCTTATGGTTGTTTCTGCTGGCACATTCCCTACAAATTAACACCCAGGAACACCACTTCCTCTAGGTTCAGCTTTCTCTAGTTACTAGAGTTGGGCATGAAGAAATCCTGCTTCCTTGAGGCTATTTGCCCAAACAGCAAATTTAAATCAATGCTATGGGCACACAAAATTCACAAGGATTGCACAGCTGTAAATGACACGTGCTGTCACTAAATGTCCTAAAGAAAGTAATCGGAAAAAAAAAAAATCCAATACATGGCCCACTTTCAAGGAGCCAATTTTACAAGACAATTTCATTACCAATGTTAAAAAAAAAAAAAAGGAGCATATGAAATGGTGCACAAAATTACCACTTCTTAGAGCTATACAAATCTAATCTACAACAAGGGCTGATCTCACTAAGTCTAAATGGCCATCATCAATAAATATTTGAACAAGGCTGGTGGAAAGGGCCTGGAGAAAAGCACAGCCTCCTAGGGTAATGGTGTGATCAAACTGGTAAGAACAGTTATGCAGGTGCCTTTAAAGGAAAATAAGAGCAACCTATAATCCAGCAGTCCCATGCCTAAGGGAATATCTGAAGAAAACCAGAATCTGAAAAAGGAACATGCATCCAAAGCTGCACTGCATCACCAGTTACAGTAGCAAAGACCTGGAGGCAAAGTGTCCTTTGAGGATGAATGCATCAGGAGACAGTGGAGAAGGAAATGGCAACCCACTCCAGTGTTCCTGCCTGGAGAATCCCAGGGACGGGGGAGCCTGGTGGGCTGCCGTCTATGGGGTCACACAGAGTCAGACATGACTGAAGCGACTTCGCAGCAGCAGCATCAGGAGACAGCTGTACAGGTCCACAATGGTGCATGACTCAGCCATTAAATAGGATTAAAAAACAAAACCCAAAAAACCAGGTGCAGCATCCTACATGGGTACAGTCAACTAAATATATATATATATAAATATAATATATATATATAATATATATAAATATATATATAAATATAATATATATATAATATATATAAATATATATATATATAAAACACAATATCTCTTACACATGGAATCTAAAATATAACCAAGAAAACAACTGACCAAGAGAAACAGTTATCAAGTAGAAAATAAAATTATCACTAAGAAAGGAGAACAGTATGGGAAGGAGTAAATTAGGAAGTTGGAGAAACACATAGAAATCATTATATATAATGAGGAAGTTTGTATTAACATATAGAAACTATTACATTTAAAATATGTAATCAACCTGGTATACAAAGGGAGGTCAACTCAACATTCTGTAATAACCTCTATGGAAAATAATTTGAAGATCAATAGATACATATATATATATGTAAATATAAAAGTTTCTGTACACATCCGACATTATACAACATTGTCATGCCCCAAAACACTAAACACTGAATTTTTTAAAAAAGATGCGACAAGACACAAGTTTTGGGTGTTGCTTTTGGTATATATCAGTCTAATTTCCAACCCCAAACAAGATGTCTACTGAGGCTCTGGTTGCCAGAGTACACGGAGTTGGGCTTGGGGAAATGCTGCCAACTTGTGGATGTTGCCCACAACACCAACTACAACCCGTTAAGGAGAAGGGAATGGCTACAGAGGAGCCTGGCGGGCTATAGTGCGCGGGGTTGCAAGAGTTGGACACGACTTAGGGACTGAACCACCCACTCCAGTACTCTTGCCTGGGGAATTTCATGCACAGAGGAGCTGGAGAAATCCAGTCCATGGGTCGCAAAGAGTCAGACATATCTGAGCAACTAACACACACCGCAGGAAATTGGGTGTCGCTGGTGACTGGGACAATAAAGAATCTGCCTGAAACGCAGGCGGCCTGGGTTCCACACCTGGGTCAAGGCAGATCCTCTGGAGAAGGGAATGGCTACCCACTCCAATATTCCTGCCTGGAGAATTCCATGGACAGAGGATCCTTGTGGACTACATTCCACGGGGTGACCAAGAGTCAGACACAACTGAACGACTAACACTTTCACTTTAAGGGACTAACATTCCCAGTGATGGCTGGGCTGTAAGGTATCAGTCCTCAAAAACCCCCCTAGGTAAGTATTCTAAAAAATTTTCCTTACAACGGGCTGAATTTCATCAAGGCAATATCAAGAGGTAGAAACTACTCACACTTTTTTTAAAAAAAAGCACATGAAGTGATGCACAAAAATCACAAATTATTAGAGACATGGAAATTAAAATTACAATAAGGGATCACATTGCAGTGTCAAAATGGCCATCATCAAAATGTCCACAAACAACAAATTCAAGAGAGGGCATGAAGAAAAGGGCCTGTGGTATACAAACTTAACAGGCACCAGAGACAACAATAGGGAACTGTCTTTAAAAAGTAAAAACAGAGCTACCATCAATTTCACAGTCCCCTCCTAACAGCACATTTGAAAACAACCAGATTTCTATAAGAAACATGCACCCAAACGCGCACTACAGCAGCACCTGCAATCGTCACCAGCCGGAAGCAACTAAAATGCCCAAGGACAGATGAATGCTAGAGAAGAAGGGGTGTGTGGCCACGATGGCATAGTATTCGGTCATGAAAAATAATATGTATGGCTGAGTTCCTTCACTGTATACCTGAAACTGTCACAAATTGTTCATCAGTTATATCCCAATACAAAATGCTTTGGGGGTTAAAGAAATAAATAAGTTTTATTTAAATAAAGATAATAAAATTAGATGTTCCGTTCAAATGCATAAAAAAAAGAGACTGAGAATGAGCCAGTGTCTACTGCAGCAACAGACGCGAACCGAGGCCTCATGCACTGAGTGGCATCAGTGATGTCATCAAAAAGGACCTGCGAGAGAGCAAGGGAGGGCTACACTGCACTCTGTATTAACCCATATGAGCAAAGAAGCCAAGAGGAATAGATACACATAGAGCTGGAAAAGATTCTCTACACAAGTAAAAGCACTTTTTAAAATAATAAATTAAAAAACAAAAATTAATAAAAAAATATTGAGACACAGCTTATGAGTGTTTGTGCTAGTACATTCCACACGAATTCAGACCCAAGAACACCACTCCCACTAGTCTCTGCTTTCTGTAGTAATTAGAGTTGGGCATAAAGAAATCCTGCCTCCTTGTGGGCTTTTTCCCAAACTGCAACTTTAAAATCAATGCTCATGGGTACACAACATTCACAAACATGTGCAGATGACACATACTGTCTCTAAATGTCCTGAAGGAGGTAATCAAAAAAATCCAATGCATGGCCCACTTTGAAGGAGCCAATTTCAACAATTTTATTAACACTTTGTTTTTTAAAAATATATATATTTTAAATTTGCCAGTTTTTAGGGCCATGCAAATCCAAACTGCAATGAGGGCTCACCTCATCCCAATCTGAATGGCCATCTTCAATAAGTCTTCGAAGAATATTGGTGGAGAGGGCCCAGACAAAAGCAGAGCCTATAAGGCAATGGTGAGATAACACTGGTAAAAGTCCTGACACAGAATAGTATGCAGGTACCTTTAAAGGAAAACAAGAGCAACCTATGACCCAGCAGTCCCACGCCAAGGGAATATCCAGAAAAAAACAGAATTCAAAAAAGGAACATGTATCCAAAGCTGCACGGCATCACCAGTTACAGCAGCAAAGACCTGCAGGCAAAGTGTCCATCGAGAACGAATGCACAGACAGACAGTGGTACAGGCCCACAAGGGTACATGACTCACCCACTAAACAGGATGAAAAACCACCGGTTACAGCAACCTACGTGCTGAAGCTCCAATACTGTGGCCACCTGACGTGAAGAACTGACTCACTGGAAAAGACCCTGATGCTGGGAAAGATTGAAGGCAGGAGGAGAAGGGGACGACAGAGGAGGAGATGGTGGGATGGCAGCACCGACTTGATGGACATGAGTTCGGGTAAACTCCAGGAGTTGGTGATGGACAGGGAAGGCTGGCGTGCTGCAGTCCATGGGGTCCCAAAGAGTCGGACAAGACTGAGTGACTGAACATAGAAGTAGTTCTAACCATACTCAGAGAGCAAACTCAAAAAAAAAAAAAGACATCACATGATATCACTCAAAGGTGGATTCTGAAAATTAACCAAGAAAAACAACTGACCAAAGAGAAACAGAGTCACAAAATAAAATCATCATTAAAAAGTGGAAACATATGGGGACGGGGTAAACTAGGAAGTTGGTTTAACAAATAAAAACCATTACGTGTAAAATACATAAGGATGTTTAAACAAATAAAAATTATTGCATATAAAATATATAATCAACAAGGACCTAGGTATACCAAGGGAGATCAACCCAGCATTCTGTGATAACCTCTATGGAAAATAATTCGAAGATCAATAGATATATGTGTATGTGCAAATATAACAGTTTTGTACACATCCAGCCTTGCATATCACTGTTACACCCAATAAAACCTAAACATTGAATTAGAAGAGAAGTGACAAGACACAAATTTTGGTGTGTTGCTTCTGGCACATTTCGGTCTAATTGCCAACCCCAAATCATGACGTCCACTGAGGCTCTGTTTGCCAGAGAACCGAGTTGCGGTTTGGAAAATGCTGCCGCCTTGTGGCTATATTCTGCAACAGCAACTTGAAAATTGTTTTTTTTTTTTTTCCAATTTTATTTATTTATTTTTTTCAAGTTGAACATACTAAATTTCTTTAAACAAATTTACTTATACTCCAGAGTCCTTTAAAAACTTAATAGCATTTATACATTGAAGGTATTTGATTTGAAAATTGTTGAGAAGGGAATGGCTACACAATCCAGTGTTCTTACCTGGAGAATTCCATGGACAGTGAAGCCTGGCGAGTTTGAGTCAAAGGGTCACAAAGAGTTGGATACAACTGAGCAACTAACACACCCACACAGGAAATTGGGTTTCCCTGGTATCTCAAACTGTAAAGGAATGGGCCTGCAAAGCGGGAGAGCCAGTTTTCATACCTGGGTCAGGAAGATCCCATGCAGAAGGGGAAGTGCTACACACTCCAATATTCTAGCCTGGAGAATTCCATGGACAGAGGAGCCTGGAAGGCTACATTACATGGGATTACAAAGAATCAAACACAACTAAGCGACTAACACTTTCACTTTACGAGGACTAACATTCACAAGGATGACTGGCCTTAAGATATGAGTCCTCAAAAACGGTCTAGGGTAAGTATTCTAAAAAATATATATATATTTTTTTTACAAAGGGCTGTATTTCATAAGACAATATCACAAGGTAGATACTAGTCACATGATTTTTTTAAAAACCACATGAAATGATGCACAAAGTCACAAATTATTAGAGACACGGAAATCAAAACTACAATGAGGAATCACAGTCAAAACTACCATCATCAAAATGTCCACAAACAATAAATGCTAGAGCAGGGGAGGAGAAAATGCCGGTGGCATATAAATGGTAACAGCCACAAGATAGAACAACAGGGAACTGTCTTTAAAAGGTTGATGTATGGCAAAAACCATCAGAGTATTGTAAAGTAATTATCCTCCCATTAAAATAAATTAATTTTTTTAAAGGTAAAAACAGAGCTACTACAGATTTGAGAGTCCGATCCTAACAGGATATTCGAACAGAACCAGAATTCTAAAAGACACTGGCACCCAAATGTGCACCACAGCAGCACTGACAGTAGCCAAAATAATAGTTATTAGTAATAACTAAATTAATTTTAAAAACAGTAAGTAATGAGACAGAAGATTATAGGTGTTTGTGCTGGCACGTCCCACACTAATTCACACCCAGAAACACCATGACCGCTATGGCTCTGCTTTCTGTGGTAACTAGTTGGGCACGAAGAAATCCTGCCGCATTGTGGCTGTTTTACAAAACAGCAGGTTTAAAATCAATGCTATGGGCATACAATATTCACAAGAATTGCAGGGTTGTAAATGATAACCTTCTGTCAATAAATGTCCTGAAGTAGGTAATCCAAAAACAATTCAACACCTGGTTGACTTTCAGGGAGCCAACTACAAGTCAATTTTATTATCACCATTTAGTTAAAGAAAAGAACACATGAAATGGTGCACAAATTCACCTCTTCTTCAGTTCACTTCAGTTAAGTTCAGTCGCTCAGTCGTGTCCGACTCTCTGCGACCACATGAATCACAGCACGCCAGGCCTCCCTGAGTTCACTCAAACTCATGTCCATAGAGTCGGTGATGCCATCCAGCCATCTCATTCTCGGTCGTCCCCTTCTCCTCCCGCCCCCAACCTTTCCCAGCATCAGAGTCTTTTCCAGTGAGTCAACTCGTCGCGTGAGGTGGCCAAAGTATTGCAGTTTTAGCTTTAGCATCAGTCCTTCCAATGAACACCCAGGATTGACCTCCTTTAGAATGGACTGGTTGGATCTCCTTGCAGTCCAAGGGACTCTCAAGAGTCTTCTCCAACACCACAGTTCAAAAGCATCAATTCTTCGGCGATCAGCTTTCTTCACAGTCCAACTCTCACATCCATACAGGAAAAACCATAGCCTTGACTAGACAGAACTTGGTTGGCAAAGTAATGTCTCTGCTTTTTAATATACTATCAAGGTTGGTCATAACTTTCCTTCCAAGGAGTAAGCGTCTTAATTTCATGGCTGTAATCAGCATCTGCAGTGATTTTGGAGCCCAAAAAAATAAAGTCTGACACTGTTTCCACTGTTTCCCCATCTATTTCCCATGAAGTGATGGGACCAGATGCCATGATCTTTGTTTTCTGAATGTTGAGCTTCAAGCCAACCTCTTCACTCTCCTCTTTCACTTTCATCAAGAGGCTTTTTAGTTCCTCTTCACTTTCTGCCATAAGGGTAGTGTCATCTGCATATCTGAGGTTATTGATATTTCTCCCGGCAATCTTGATTCCAGCTTGTGCTTCTTCCAGCCCAGCGTTCCTCATGATGTACTCTGCATATAAGTTAAATAAGCAAGGTGACAATATACAGCCTTGACGCACTCTTTTTCCTATTTGGAACCAGTCTGTTGTTCTATGTACAGTTCTGACTATTGCTTCCTGACCTGCATACAGGTTTCTCAAGAGGCAGGTCAGGTGGTCTGGGATTCCCATCTCTTTCAGAATTTTCCACAGTTTATTGTGAACCACACAGTCAAAGGCTTTGGCATAGTCGATGAAGCAGAAATAGATGTTTTTCTGGAACTCTCTTGCTTTCTCCATGATCCAGCAGATGTTGGCAATTTGATCTCTGGTGCCTCTGCCTTTTCTAAAACCTGCTTGAATATCTGGGAGTTCACGGTTCATATATTGCTGAATCCTGGCTTGGAGTATTTTGAGCATGACTTTACTAGCGTGTGAGATGAGTGCAATTGTGCGGTAGTTTGAGCATTCTTTGGCATCCCCTTTCTTTGGGATTGGAATGAAGACTGACCTTTTCCAGTCCTGTGGCCACTGCTGAGTTTTCCAAATTTGCTGGCATAATGAGCGCAGCACTTTCACAGCATCATCTTTCAAGATCTGAAATAGCTCAACTGGAATTCCATCGCCTCCACTAGCTTTGTTCGTAGTGATGCTTTCTAAAGCCCACTTGACTTCACATTCCAAGATGTCTGGCTCTAGGTCAGTGATCACATTATCGTGACTATCTTGGTCATGAAGATCTTTTTTGTATAGTTCTTCTGTGTATTCTTGCCACCTCTTCTTAATATCTTCTGCTTCTGTTAGGTCCATACCATTTCTGTCCTTTATCGAGCCCATCTTTGCATGAAATGTTCCCTTGGAATCTCTAATTTTCTTGAAGAGATCTCTTGTTTTTCCTATTCTACTGTTTTCCTCTATTTCTTTGCATTCAGTTCAGTTCAGTTCAGTCACTCAGTTGTGTCCGACTCTCTGCGACCCCATGAATCACAGCACGCCAGGCCTCCCTGTCCATCACCAACTCCCGGAGTTCACTCAAACTCATGTCCACAGAGTCAGTGATGCCATCCAGCCATCTCATTCTCTGTCGTCCCCGTCTCCTCCCGCCCCCAACCTTTCCCAGCATCAGAGTCTTTTCCAGTGAGTCAACTCGTCACGTGAGGTGGCCAAAATATTGGAGTTTCAGCTTTAGCATCAGTCCTTCCAATGAACACCCAGGATTGATCTCCTTTAGAATGGACTGGTTGGATCTCCTTGCAGTCCAAGGGACTCTCAAGAGTCTTCTCCAGCACCACAGTTCAAAAGCATCAATTCTTCGGCGATCAGCTTTCTTCACAGTCCAACTCTCACATCCATACATGACCACGGGAAAAACCATAGCCTTGACTAGACGGAACTTGGTTGGCAAAGTAATGTCTCTGCTTTTGAATATGCTATCTAGGCTGGTCATAACTTTGCTTCCAAGGAGTAAGCGTCTTTTAATTTCATGGCTGCAATCAGCATCCGCAGTGATTTTGGAGCCCAAAAAAATAAAGTCTGACACTGTTTCCACTGTTTTTCCATCTATTTCCCATGAAGTGATGGGACCAGATGCCATGATCTTTGTCTTCTGAATGCTGAGCTTCAAGCCAACCTTTTCACTCTCCTCTTTCACTGTCATCAAGAGGCTTTTGAGTTCCTCTTCACTTTCTGCCATAAGGGTAGTGTCATCTGCATATCTGAGGTTATTGATATTTCTCCCAGCATTAGAGACATGCAAATCAGAACTACAATGAGGGCTCACAATGCCAAAGCCTGAATGGCCATCATCAATAAGTCTTCAAAGAATCCATAGTGGAGAGGGCCTGGAGAAAAGGAAAACCTCCTAAGATGCAAGTGGGATGAAACTGGGTGCACTCCCTTTAGAGAACAGTATTTAGGTGCTTTTAAAGGAAAACTGGAGCTACCTATATGATCCACAGTCCCAAGCCTATGAGAAAATCCAGGGAAAACCAGAATTCAAAAAGTAGCATGCACCCAAAGCTGAACTGCATCACCAGTTACAAGGTCAAAGACCTAGAGGCCAACAAAGTTTCCATCGAGAGATGAATGAATTAAGAAGTGGTATATGTCCACAATGGAACGAGGCTCAGCCATGAAACAGAAGGAAATAATACCAATTGCAGGAACCCACATGGACCTAGCTCTAAGCATACTGAGAGATGTTACTCAGAAAAAAGATATATCACGTAAAGGTAAAATGTAAAAATTAATACCAAGAAACCAACTGACCAAAGACAGACTCACAACAGTCAAAAATATAATTATCATTACACAAGAGGAAAGATATTGGGAAGGAATAAATGAGGAAATTGGGATTAACAAATAAAAACTATTACATACAAAATACATAATCAACAAGGACTTGAGTATACCGAGAAGTCTACTCAACATTCTGTATAAACTCTATGAGATAAGAATTTGAAGATCAAGCAATATATGTATATGTGCAAATGTAAAAGAATCTGTACACACAGAACACCGTATATCACTGTTACTCAAAGTAAAACTATACATAAAACTAGTGGGGAAAAAAAAGGAAGCAACAAGATCCAAGCTTTGGGGTGTTGCTTCTGGCACAACTCAGTCCAATATATAACCCTAAGCCACAACTTCCACTGAAGCTCTGTTTGCTAAAGGAGGTCGAGTTGGGCTTCGAAAAAATGCTGCTGCCTTGTGGCCGTTTGACGCAAAAACAACTTGAAAACTGTTGCTTAGGGGACAATATTCAAAAGGACCGCTGGGCTGCAAGATACCTGTCCTCAAAATTTTCAGTAAGTATTCTAAACGAAATCTTTACAAAGGGCAGAGTGTCATTAAGACAATATGAAAAGGCAAGTACTACTGGCGCTAATTTTTTTTAAATCACATGAAATGATGTACAAGGTCACAAATTATTCAGTTCAGTTCAGTTGCTCAGTCGTGTCTGACTCTCCGCGACCCCATGAATCACAGCACGCCAGGCCTCCCTGTCCATCACCAACTCGCAAATCAAAATTACAATGAGGGATCACCTTCTGGTGTTCAGAATGGCCATCATCAAAATGTCTACAAACAATAAACGCTAGAGCAGGGGTGGAGAAAAGGGGCTCCTCTTACACTGCTAAGTAAGTGTTAGTCACTCAGTTGTGCCTGACTCTGACCCTACGGACTGTAGCCTGCCCTGTCCATGGGATTCTCCAGGAGTACTGAATGATAATGGTACAATACAGAACTATGAAACTGTAAAACAGAGCTACCATATATTTCATCAGTCCCACTCCTAACAGGATATTCATAGACAACCAGAATTCTTAAAACAAACAAACAAAAACTTGTACCCAAATGTACCCTACAGTACTACTTCCAATAGCCAAGATCTTGAAGCAAGCATTCATCCAAGGACAGACAAATGCATTAAGAAAGAGTGGTACATGTCCACAATGGCATATTACTCGGTCATGAAAAAGAACGAATGATCCAATTCCTATCGCAGCAACATGCATGAAAGTAGCTGTCATAATACTGAGTGATGTAAGTCAGGAATAAAGATAAATATCACATATTGGTGGAATCTGAACATTGACACCCATGAACCAACTGACAAAAGAGAAACAGAGTCTCCAAATTAGAACACAAAGTTACAGTTACCAGTATGGAAAGGTGAGGGAAGGTATCAACTGGGAGGTTGGGATTAACAAATCCACAATAATACATATAAAACAGGTAATCAACAAGGACCTGTTGTATAGCAAGGGAGTTCTACTCAACACCCTGTTGCTACCTATTTGAGGAAAGAATCTATATGTTGAACTAAAAAGGATTCTGTACACCTATAATAAACACAACATGTTAAATCAACTTTACTGCAATAAAACATAAAAATTAAAGTGAATTTTAAAAAAGAAGTAGCGAGACCCACTGTACCTGGGTGTGATGAGAAAAACACTATTCTGAGTTGTTCTGAGGCGATTCTCAGTATCCTCCCTGTTCACACCAACAGTGTGGACATTTAGATAAACGCATGAGCTGAGGAGTCCCACCATAAATTCCGGGTTCGCTTTTCCCAGAGCACCTTTTAAAATAGCCACTTAGAGGTAAGCCCGCAATAAGTTAGTGACCTCCACTCCAACCACCTTAAACATACTAGTGTGTCTGCTACCCTGCTTTCTATCTCCTGTCTGCATGTGACCTGAAACAGAGGACAGCCATTCCCCTGGTGCATATTGCTTCCCTGGCCTACACTTCTGAGACATGTAAGTAATAGACAACAGTCTAAATGTGGTAACATTCTAGGTCAGTATTGTTAAGGGATAAACAAAGCTGTGGAATATGTATACAATGGATGAATACTCAATAATAAGAAGAAAGTAACTACTAGTACACACAACATAGATGAACATTAAAGACATGATGCCAAGCAAAAGACACTAGACTCAAGACAGTATGTACTGTACAATTCTATTCATATAAAATTCTTTAACGGGCATATCTAATCTAACACTTAAAAAACAGAATATTAATTGCCAGGAAGGGAAAAGGGCAGGTGACTGGATATGGACACAAGGGAATTTTCTGTGGTAACACAGGGGTGTGGTTATACATGTATGCGTCTGTCCAAATTCTATAGCTTAGATTTATGCATTCAATTTATGTAAATTTTAAAGAAAAAGAACCATATAAAATAATATGTGGTGGGTGGGAAGTGGAATAAGTTATAGGTAATAGAGGATGACAGAATGTTGGTAATTTTGGAACTGGGTGATGGCTAGATGGGAGTTTATTATTCTGTCTACTTTGTATTTTCTTGAAATTTCCATAATAAAGCTGAAAACAAAAAAAACCAAAGACATTATCCATAAGCCCTATGCTTATCTGATTCATCTGAAATACAATTACTCTGTCAAATTGCTGTAAAAAAAAATTTCTGGTCATTTAACTCTCAATTTACATACGCAATTTGTTGCCATCCAGTTACACACTATCTGCACCTGGCACCAGTTACCAGCCCACACCATTCAATGTCCTAACCTTTCTTTGCCTCATTTTTTCCTTCACCAAATAAAAATAGTAATAGCAACAATATTTGCCTCAGAAGTTTTATGGGGATTAAATAATGAACTATTTAGAGTGTTTTGACCAGGGCCTGGACTATATAACTCTTCCAAGAGTATTAGCTATTATTCTCATTAATACAACCTGCTACCATTTTTTAAAATTCCTTGGATCTATTTAGTTGCCAGTAACTAAATGGCAACTTAAGGGATGCAGAGTTTCCTCTCCTCAGAATGGGAGCCACTGAAGTTTCTGAGCAGAAAAGCCCTATAATATGAATTTTGTTTTAGAAAGAACATTCACATATGAGTCAGTCCTCAGGCATGCTCGGCTTAGTGGGCTGAAATTGATGTGTTTTAAACATAGTATGTATGTTTCTAACTAGGGACATTGATCAGCATTTGCACAGAAAGCAAAAGCTTTTGTTTCAAAATGATACTTCTTCATGGCTCTCTTCAGGGGACAACTGAAGGTATCCGCATACACAGTATGTTAGGTAAGTTCATCGCCTGGTCTGGATCTAATCAGATGAAGCTGTCACCAAAATTAACTTAGGGTCAACATTGTTTCTTCATTAAATATGACCTCAGGCAGACAAGCTATTACGACCCTGTTATAACCAAGAAAGTGTCAGGATAAATACCTTCTTATAATCTCCTATCTAATAGAGACAGCCCCCGTTCGACGGATGGTGCCTCAATTTTAGGGAACTAGTAACATAAAAACGAGTCTACTTATTCTACAAGTAACTATTTTCATGGCGATTTGACGAAAAAAAAAATGTGTTGGAAAAGTCAAGTGAAAAGCAAAACAATGTTACCCAAACAAATCGACTGTCTTTAAAGAAAATACGTTCTTCCTTCCTTTCAAATCAAGAGAAATACGTCAGCAAGTACAGCGCACGTAATTACCATCAATCTCAGCAATGCTATGCCATGATCAAAATCACTCTCCATACCCCTGCCTGGACTGCAACCAGTGAACTGCAGAGCTCTTAAGCCTTTCTGAAAGTTGAAAAGAATTCAGTAACTCGTATAAAGCCCCATTAACAGTTTCTGAGGTACCACAAACACCTGTTGCCCGTGTGCTCCGACCATGGCTTTTCGAGTGGAAATGTTTGCATGAGAAAGCAGCAGTGCCCTGGGTGCGATTACAAGGCGAAGACCGCCCCCACCCCGGACACATTCCCCTCTGCGGGGACGAGGGAACTGAGAAAATGCGGGGAGCACAGCGGGAGGATGCTGTCTCCGCCCCACACCTACTCGGCCGCCAGCCTCCCGCCGGCGCCCCACGGCGCGGGGTACTCACAGCTCTAGTCTCGTACAGGACCAGCTTCTGAACCGAGCTGATGATGGGGGCAGCAGCCGCGGGCATGGCTCGAGCTAACACGGGGGCCCCACGGCAGGGCACCAGGCCGCGGCCCAAACTGCGGCAGCCTCTGGGCTGCCCCCAAGAGATTCGAAGACAAGCCGCCTTAGAAGCTGGACGCCAGGTTCAGCCGGGAAAAACACTGCCTGGACGCTAAACGTATAAGCGAATAGCTAATACGGTTCAGGTGTTTCCGGATCCCTGCGCCCCACCTCCAGGCAAGCCCCGCCCCAGACGCGCGGGGGCGGGGCTGGAGGGTTTACCCGGGAGAGGCGGTGTCGCTTTCCGGAACCTGCGTGCTGCCGGGGGAGGAAGCAAGGAGCGCCATGTTTGATGCTGGCAGGAGGAAACGTGGATGGGGGAGGAGCGTTGCTGGTTTAGTTGAATTTCTCGCTTCTGTGGTCCTTCTCTTTGGAAAAGTGGATGATTGGGAACTGGATTGCTTCTTTTGAAGCGGTTCTCCGAGTTGAGGACAGATTCATTCCCAAGTTGGTCTGTTTTTCCTGCCTACTTCCCCTTCTGCCCTTATATTCCTGGAAAGCTACTGTGTTCTTTAACTGAGTGTCTGTTTTTCCCTCCCGTCTCTTTGTTGTGTATTTTCACCCTTAGGAGAATCAACAGAATTCATATTATCCAGAGGGTGTGTGGTCAGGTAATTTCTTTTAATCACCTAAACTTGGAAATTTCCAACTTTGCCACATATTTGTTTGTGCATAAGTTTAACCATTTCTAAATTCTTAAAAGTGAATTGCGGAGTGTAACGTAGTGCGGTGTAGCAATGGCTTTGGAGTTCTGCGTTAAAAGATTTCTTTCTTTTGATGTACGTGAACATAGACAATGCATGTACCCTCCTTGATCATCACCTTCCACATTTGTGAAAAGGAGTGTATTATAATTATGAATACAAAGTTGGGTACAAAAGTGAATATTTAATAAAAAAGAGAAAATAGGTCAGTAAATCATAAACCCCCATCCATAGGTCCCGCCCCCCAAGAGGCTTTGCGCTCTTCTTGGCCTTGGGTTCCCTCGGCAACCGCTCAACAGATCCCTTGGCAACCGCTCAACAGACCGTCCCGGGAGGCGGCTGCGGCCAACCCGTGGGGTCTGCCGGGGTCTGCTGAGGCCAGGTAAGTAGGGGTCGGAATTCACCGCTCAGATGCATGTTGGTGTCGCAAGAATGGAATCCCATCTTGCACTGGGACGCTAAACCAGTGCTTTTCTTGCAAAACTAAACTTTGGGATCTCCATAAATCCCGCTTTTAAAACCCACTTCCCTTTTCAGGGGATAATGTCTTCATTCCGCAGATATTTACTGAGCACCTACTGTGAGGTGTTAGATGTACTGGAATGGCAGCTAACCTAGCCTAGGTAGAAGGGCTAGGTTTCCCAGGAGATGGGCCCCCTGTTAATCGCAGAACTCCCTGCTAAAGGATTTTCCAACTGCTAAATGTGTTCCCTTCAGTTGCTCAGTCGTGTCCGACTATTTGCAACCCCATGGACTGCAACACGCCAGGCTTCGCTGTCCATCACCAACTCCCAGAGCTTGCTCAAACTCATGTCCATCGAGGCAGTGATGACATCCAACCATCTCATCCTCTGTCATCCCCTTCTCCTGCTTTCAATCTTTCCCAGCATCAGGGTCTTTTCCAATGAGTCAGTTCTTTGCATCAGGTGGGCAAAGTAGGCAAAGTATTGGAGCTTCTGTTTCAGCATCAGTCCTTCCGATGAATATTCAGGACTGATTTCCTTTGGGATTGACAGGTATAATCTCCTTGCAGTCCAAAGGACTCAAGAGTCTTCTCCAACCACCACAGTTCTAAAGCATCAATTCTTCAGTGCTCAGCTTTCTTTATGGTCCAACTCTCACATCCATACATGACTACTGGAAAAACCCCTGTCTAGCTCTAACTAGATAGACTTTTGTTGGCAAAGTAATGTCTCTGCTTTTAATATGCTGTCTAGGTTTGTCATAGATTTTCTTCCAAGGAGAAAGTGTCTTTTAATTTCATGGCTGCAGTCACCATCTGCAGTGATTTTGGAGCCCCCCAAAATAAAGTCTGTCACTGTTTCCATTGTTTCCCCATCTATTTGCCATGAAGTTATGGGACTGGATGCCATGTTCTTAATTTTTTGAATGTTGGGTTTTAAGTCAGCTTTTTCACTCTCTTTTTCACCTTCATCAAGAGGCTCTTTAGTTCCTCTTCATTTCTGCATTAGAATGGTGTCATCTGCATATCTGAGGTTGTTGATAATCTTGATTCCAGCTTGTGAGTCATTCAGCCCGTCATTTCCATAATGTGCTCTGCATATAAGTTAAATAAGCAGGGTAACAATATACAGCCTTGACGTACTCCTTTCCCAATTTTGAACCAGTCCGTGTTCCATGTCCTGTTTTAACTGTTGCTTCTTGACCCACATTCAGGTTTCTCAGGAGTGAGGCAAGGTGGTCTGATATTCCCATCTCTTTAAGAATTTTCAATGGTTTGTTGTGATCTGCACAGCCAAAGGCCTTAACACAGTCAATGAAGCAGAAGTAGGTGTTTTTCTGGAATTCCCTTGCTTTCTCTATGACCAAATGAATGTTGGCAGTTTGCTTTTGGCCCCACTGAAAACTGATAGCTTTCCAAGGAGGGATTCCACGCTTCAGTCATGTCCAACTCTTTGTGACCCTATGGACTGCAGCCCACCAGGCTTCTCTGTCCATGGGATTCTTCAGGTGAGAATATTGTAGGTGGTTGCCATGCCCTCCTCCAGGGGATCTTCCCAACCCAGGGATCAAACCCAAGCCTCTTATATCTCCTGCATTGGCAGGCGGGTTCTTTACCACTAGCAACACCTGGGAAGCCCAAGGTGACAGCTTTCCAAGTCACCCCTTAAATGAATCAGAACAGTATTCCCAAATGTTTTACATGCTGCCTCCAAAAACTAAAGACACTTACAAAATATTGCACCTCCCTTTTAGAAGTAGAAGGTGTAAGGTATAGTAATTTGTACTTTATATTGGAGAGAATGTCTCAGAATGTCCCAGAGGACTGGCCACTGGCCTTTGAAAACTTCACCAATATATTATAACAGGTTCTTGAGTCTTTAAAGGTTTATTTCCCACTTTTTGCTGCTCACCGATCTTATGAGGGCATCTAGAATACTGGCTATTTCCTGCTCACCAGATCTGGTATTGTCAATACTGTGGATCAACAAGACCCTTTGTACTATATTTGTTACAAAGAGCAGGAGAGTCCTGGGGTGAGACTAAATGTCCACTGCTGACTGTTCTAAGTAAATACAAACTGCTTCTGACCCTCCTTCTTGGTGTGTATTGAAAAAAATACATTTTCCAGTTGAGTAGCTACATATGAAGTACAAGAAACTGTGTCCCTCGACAAAAAGGGGCTCTGCACAGCAGTTGAAATTAGGGCTGCCCCTTGCTTAAGTTTACAGTGGTCCAATATTACCTGTCATGATCTATCTGGTTTTTGCAGAAACTCAAGACTACAGAAGTAAACAGGACTGTGTATCTTTTAAAGGCTTCTCTGGCTCAATGGTAAAGAATTCGCTTGCCAGTGCAGGAGATGCAACTTCGATCCCTGGTTGGGAAGATCCCCTGAAGAAGAAAATGGCAACCCACTCCAGTATTCTTGCCTGGGAAATCCCATGAACAGAGGAACCTGGAGGGCTACAGTCCATGGGGCCACAAAAGAGTCAGACATGACTGAACAACTATACAACAACATGCTGCTGCTGCTGCTAAGTCACTCAGTTGTGTCCGACTCTTCGTGACCCCATGGACTGCAGCCTACCAGGCTCCTCCGTCCATGGGATTTTCCAGGCAAGAGTACTGGAGTGGGTTGTCATTGCCTTCTCCAATACAACAACATGATGCATTTTTTAAACAGTTTGGGGGTAACACTATTCCATTTCATTCAGAATGATTTACTATTGTTTATATTGGCCAGAAGCTAAGGAGTGGGTATGCAGTTTCAGGAGTTTCCACTTGCCCTTTTCTACACAGGGGTCCTTACTCTACAGTTAGGGAGCCCCAGTGAAGGTTTTGCCAGCTGAAGTCCCTGTTATACACTCAAGAACCATGAAATAACCACTGAGTGATCCTGCAAACACTTTGGGTGCACTGTAAGATAGACTTGAGCCAAGGCCCTGTTTATCACTGGTTCTCCATTTGCCCTCATTCTAACAGGAGGCTATGATGGCACTTTGGATCTGCTGGTGTGATGTCAGCTCAGACCCTGTGTCCTATAGCTTGTGAAAGAGGAGAATATTCCTATATCCAGAGTGTCTGTTTCTCTGGTTAATGGTTGTAGGTTCTCTTAGAGAAGCGTTGGGGAATCCCTATTATCAGTACTTGTTATGGAGTTTGTAGGCTCCATCCTCAAGGGCTCCTTGTCTTCCCTTCGGTAAATTGGCTCTGGAATCATGAACAAGGAACCATGATTTCCACCATGGCTACTGACATCAGCCTTTGGTTCATTTGCCCTGTGTCATTTTAGAAATGTAAGGTAGTCAACATTTTCATTGACTGTTTGTTTATCTGTCTCACCCCTAGAAAGTCCATGTTTATCAACACTGCCACAGACCTCTGTGAGTCCTCTTTGTTCCCATTTTGGGCTTGCTGCCCGATATAGTAATTATACCTACTTTGTTTCTGACAGTCAATTGCTACCACCTGGCCTCTGCTCTTCCAGACCCTGTCAGCCCCTTTGACACATGAGAAACCAGTATCATAGCAGCCTCTCCCTTGCCTTAAATCCTGGCCTCCAAAAAGGACAGCCACCTCTCAGCTTCTTAATGATGACAGTGCCCCCTTACTAGCTCATTCTTTAACATCATAATGAGAAGAGTATACTCTGGCCATCCCAAAGAATAGAGTTAGCTCATGGTTCTCTGGCCTAACATAAAAAATCTATTTAACATATCACTTCCATGAGTATTTAACACCTTTCTCTATGCCCTGCTAAGGCAGTCTGGAATTTTCACCTCATTTACTATAGTCTGTTGGTTTTTTCCAAGCATCAAGTAACCTTACCACCAGTGAAAATCAGGACTTGCTCTAGGTGTCCCAGCTAGGATGTTGAACCATGAATAGTGTGAGAGAGCCCACATATCAGTCAACTCCTGTCCAGTCTACAGTCCCCCCACCTGACACCCTCAATATCTTTCCTAGGCATTTTCTCCTGGTTCCTGTTGGTACATCACAGTAAGGCCCTGGAGCTCTTTAGTTGCATAACTTTCTTCCTGTCCAGTGCCTCTAGTTGGGCTGGGCTGACACTTAATCTCAGTTACTGCTCTAGAAGTTATGAGAGAAAATAAAGGTAGACCTTATAAAGGGCAAGCGTTGTTTCTGAGGCATCTGCCTCAGGTGAGGCAAGGAGAAGCTGCTCTTTTCCAGATATGAGAAAACTACTTCTGTTAATGCAGAGCATTTGGGGTTCAAGACTCAAGGTACTTAGACATCCACCTACATATCTCCATCCCAGGCTTTAGGGCCCTGATTTTAATGTATATTAAGGAGACTCCTTAATAAATACATGACCTCTTGAAAAGGTTTAGATGCATTTTCCCATTTACAACTACATTTTATACTAATTTTCATGGTATTTTTTTTTCTAATCTTGAAATTTCAGGCCTTTAGTTCATGAAGTTTTCATCTCAATTTTTTAATATATTAGTAATATTTCTTACTGCATCTTGTTTCATATTGTCATCTTAAAATAATATTGGTATTTTAAGCCTATTCAAATATTCTTAACTTCCACAGAAAATGTAACCATAGCACATTTACCTGGAAGTATATAGTCCCCTCTGGCTTCCCCAGTGGCTCAATGGTAAAGAATCTACCTGCAGTGCACGAGACGCAGGAGGTGTGTGTTCAATCCCTGGGTTGGGAAGATCCCCTGGAGAGGGAAATGACAACCCACTCCAGTGTTTTTGCCTGGATAATTCCATGAACAGAGGAACCTGGTGGGCTACTGTCCATGGGGTCACAAAGAGTCGAACACAACTGAAGTGAACTGAGTGCACACACACACATATATTCCCTTCTAATCCATTTTTCATGGTTCCATGAGCAATTTCCCAGACCACTAGGACAGTTTTGGTCCATCTTTCATGGAAAATCTACTCATTAAAATATTTTCATAAGGTTTTATAACTTTTCCATAAAGGGCTTATATATCTTTTGTTCTGTTTAATCCTAATTAAATTATTAGTTTATGTTTTTGCTGCTAAGTCATATTTATCTTTGGTTATATTTTCTAGCTATTTTTGATTTATAGAAATACAGCTGAATTGTGTATAATGATTTTGAATCCAGCAAACTGGACTATCTTATTAATTCTTAAAATTTATCTGTGGTATATTTGAGTTTTCTATGTAAACAATCATATCATCTGGAGATTATAGTTTTGTCTTAAAAAAGAATATTTTAAGTATTTAATCATTAGATATAATGGTTGTCTTTTTGTCATACACTTTACCAATAAAAGAACTTCTATTCTTAGTAAGTAAGAAGTTTATCTTTTAGCGATCATTAAAGGGTGCTGAATTATTTTATACTTCTATTAAGATGATCATATAGTTTTTCTCCTTAAATTTATTTTAATATGAAAATTAATTTTCCCACATTAAACTGTCCTTGAATTCCTGGGGAAACCCAACTTAGTGTAATGAACTATCTTCTTATCTTCTTCATATATTGCTAAATTCAACTTTGATTTTAATACTTTGATTAGGATTTTTAAGAATCTTGTTCATGAATGAAATTGGCATATAATTTGCTTTTTTGCACTATACTCTGGTGTAGGTATGGAGGTTATATGAGACCCATAAACTGATGTAAGGAGTCTCCACTTTATCATTTTTCTGAAAGACTGTCTATATAATTATAAGACTTGGAGCACTTCAATAAAACCATCTGGTTTCCTTGTGGGAAGACTCATAGTTACTGATTCCATTTCTTTAATGGTTATAGAGCCACTCAAGTTTTTCTCTTTTTCTTAAGAAGCTGATTTTTCTAGCAATTTGTCAGTTTTGCTTAAGTTTTCAAATTTATTTGGGATAACTTTATGATAGCATCTTATTTATCTGAAGCACTATTTTCTCTGTTTTGCTTCCTTCTATGTCTAATCTTGTTTGATCAAGTAGACAATAAATCAGTAAGCACTATGGAAGACTTAACCAATGAAATTCACAAATTTGATGTCAACATTTAAAGAATACTACATCAAACAAATATAAATTGTTTCTTCTCAAAGATTTAGGGGATTTTTTTGAAAATTATCATGTGCTGGGCTTCCCTGGTGGCTCAGAGGTTAAAGCGTCTGCCTGTAATGCGGGAGACCTGGGTTCAATCCCTGGGTCGGGAAGATCCCCTGGAGAAGGAAATGGCAACCCACTCCAGTATTCTTGCCTGGAGAATCCCATGGATAGAAAAGCCTGGTGGGCTATAGTCCAGAGGGTCGCAAAGAGTCGGACACGACTGAGCAACTTAACTTTCACTTTCACTAACTTTCAGGCCATAAGATAAGACTCGACAAATTTCAAAGAATTATTATAAGATGGAGAACATTCTCTGACTATGATGAGAGAAATAAAAAACAAAAACATAGGAAAATCTTAGTTTTGAGATGTGAGAAAACACACCTCTAAAAAACTGATGTCTAATATTGTCTATGTTTTCTATCTTCTGTTCTTGATCAATCTTGATAGAGTTTTCTATTTGTAAATCTTTTCAAAATACCACTATTTAGCTTTGTTGACCTTCTTTGTATAATGTTTATTTTCTAATTTATTAATTTTTAAAATATTTTTTCTATTTTTCCTATTTTTCTTTTTCTAACTTCTTAAATTGTAAGCTTATATATTTTGTTATATATTAGTTCCATTGTTTTTCAGTTTTAAATATTTTCTCATTTCCATTAGGATTTCTTTTAGAGCCACTAGTAGGCCCTACATACATACCCATAGACAAATTTTTATGTGTGCATACGTATAGCATTTAATTTGATTTTTTTAAGTGCTATTGAGCTTTTTTTGGGTGATTGTGTGTACACTAATTTGACCTTTAATAGAATACACACATCAAAACATACATGTATATATGTACATGTGTGTCTTTTTTCCTTAGTCTTTCAAAGAGACTTTATTTTAGCTGTCTTTTATGTAGCATATATTGGCTTTTGCTTTCTGTCTCAAACTGTGAACCAAGTATTGTTCTAATAGATCAGTTTAACTTATTTGCCATTAGTGGCAAAACCCATCTCTCAATGGAGTTGAATGGCTTCTGAGTTTCGTAAATTCACAGACTATTTTAGTTCTCCCCAACCTGCCTGCCTATTTCTCCTAAATTAGGCACTTTAACAATCTTACTCTTTCCTACTATAGTGTTTTGTATTATGACTTCTCAAGAGAAGACAGAAAAGCATCCTTTTGTGGATATATTTAATGAAGATGAAGCTGACATAAACTTTATGTTGTCCAAACCTGTTTGCTTTGTTGTATTTGGGAAACCAGTAAGTTATCTCTTTTAACTTATTATTTAATATAATTAAAAAATTTTTAAGTCATAATCTAATATTATCATATAAGAATGAAAATCACATAATGTGCTAATTTTTTGAGTGTTTTTTAGACTTGCATTGTATGACTTGAACTCTGATATAGGATTGGTTGTAAGTTATAACTTTCTCTCGTCTTGTACACTATAACTGAAAAGGAACCTAGGTTGTATTTATCTTTGCTCTTATATTATGAAAAAATTAACTCATCAATGCACTTCTCCATGACAATTATTAATTGTATGTGATCCAAAGTTATTTCACACTCAATTTTCACATAAAACTTCTGTGAAATTTGTTGTGAGGCTCTCTGGATATGTGAAGGCAGGACACTAAAGAGACAAATGGAAGATTCTCCCATCAGTGTCTAAAGCTCCTGAGAGGGAATGTGCTTCATCTTCACCCGGAGTTTGTTGGTGGACCTATGTATCAGTTTTCCACAAAAAGGAAGAAACCAAGAATGGCTGTTGTAAGATAGCTTTCCTTCCTAGGCAGTTCTAGTAAGGACCTCTACTTACTAGAGAGAAAGATGAGAACTGTTTTCAGCCACTGAGCTAGTTGGTAGCTACCATTAAAGGGCCTGAGGTGGTTAATATAAAAGCCTCTCTGGAATAGCAGAATCTTAGGACTGAACCCAGTTCTTGACTTGCTTTACTACAGATCCTGGGACGGAGTCAAGAAATATTTCCAATAACTTTTATTATGGTTGATAGTATATTAAAAAGCAGAGACATTACTTTGCCAACCAAGGTCCGTCTAGTCAAGGCAATGGTTTTTCCCGTGGTCATGTATGGATGTGAGAGTTGGACTGTGAAGAAAGCTGATCGCCGAAGAATCGATGCTTTTGAACTGTGGTGCTGGAGAAGACTCTTGAGAGTCCCTTATACTGCAAGGAGATCCAACCAGTCCATTCTAAAGGAGATCAATCCTGGGTGTTCATTGGAAGGACTGATGCTAAAGCTGAAACTGCAATACTTTGGCCACCTCATGCGACGAGTTGACTCACTGGAAAAGACTCTGATGCTGGGAAAGGTTGGGGGCGAGAGGAGAAGGGACGGCGGAGAATGAGATGGCTGGATGGCATCACCGACTCTGTGGACATGAGTTTGAGTGTACTCCAGGAGTTGGTGGTAGACAGGGAGGCCTGGCGTGCTGTGATTCATGGGGTCGCGGAGAGTTGGACATGACTGAGCGACTGAACTGAAAAACATAATGGAGTTTTAAAAGTCAACAGTGGAAGCAATCAGATGTAAAGGTTACTTCATTAAAGTGAGCTTTTATCTTTAAACTATGATACTTTTCAAAGATGTCTATTAAGAAGCAAGTTTTTGCTCTTGAAAGTTATTATATGGAAGTCTTTACATTTAGCCATTCACAATCATAAACTTTAGAAAGGAAATAAAATTATGAATCTCAATATTATCACAATAATTGGTATTCAGAATTATAAAATGTAACAATTGAAGAGTGTAATAGTTAGAATACCATTACAGTACACCTTCCTGGTTTCAGGATTATTTTCTTAAATAAAAATAAAATTAAATCACTTCACAAAATGTGACAAGTGGGACAGTTAACAGAGAAAAATGAAGCTATAAATATTTCATACCTAGGGTCTATTCTTTATTTATTGCATGGAAAAATTTTTACTTGATAATATTTATGTAATTGTAGTACCTATTAATATAATCTTTAAAAATTGTGTTTTGTTGGCAAATAGCTATTCTCTTAGGTTTTACATAATGTCTTTCTTTTTAAGGGGGTTGGGAAGACAACATTAGCCCAACAGATAACACAGGCATGGAAATGTATTCGTGTAGAAGGTAAATTTTACCTTTCTCCCCCAATATTTTATTATGAAAACTTTCAAATATGCATTAAAATGTAAAGCATTATACAATGAACACCCATACGCCCATCTACTTACTATCTAGAATCTGTGATTATTTGCTGTATTTGCTTTATCAGACATCACTACCAACCCTGTTTAATATTATCTTTAAAATAGCATCAAACATGTTTTGCCCTTTTGTTAGTCTTAATTTTGGTCATAGAATTTAAGATGTTTATGAAACATCTTTGATTCCATTCTACTGCCTCCAGTTCTCTAATTGCATAATTTAGAATGAATGGGGATACGTGTGTTGTAGGTATCTCCCTATGAAAGAGGAGAAGAGATGGAACTCTCACAGCTCTTCCCACTCTCATGGGAAGATTTCCCAGGACTAAATTATCTTCAATGGTATATTTTATTTTTTACCATTTGTAATTCACTTTTCATTCTTTGCAATATGTAAGACAGGGATTTGTATCTTTGTACATACATATTCTTTTAATCAATAAAACCATTTATGCCTTAACAGAAAAATAAGCAAAAGAATGAATCTATAATTCATAAAAGTAGAAATAAAAATGGACAAATATAAGAAAAAGAGTTTAACTTTGTTATTATTCAAAGAAATGTTAATGTAAATAATCTGATCCATATTTGCTGAATAGATTGGCAGTGAATCTTTACAGTTTCTACTATCATTGTTGGCAAGAATGTTATCAGACGAGCATTTCACATGCTGTTAGTGAAATGGTGATCTGGTACAACTTGGAGGGAGAACAATTTGTTAACACGTAACACAAACACACACAAAACTTTAAAAATGTCCCCTTTTTCTTTATCAAGATAAAATCCACTTGTAGGAAATCTTAAAAAGCACCAAACTTATCATAGATTAACAGCAGATAGGGACATCATAGGTTCCTGGATCCTCCCCTAGGGTATGCCCCTGTCATTTCTGCCCTAGAATATCTTTCATCATGGGATTAAATATCTCCTCTTAAAAAGGAACCCAAGTTATTAGAATTTCACCCTCAGGACCCCTTTTTCCTACATTAATTTCAGAGTTTTATCTATTTTTAACATTTCTGGATGTATAATTTCCTTTTATACAATCAGTGTGCAAAATTAATGGGCTGTAGATATAACTATGCGTGGTTATAAAAGTATCTGGACTAGTAATGTTAATGCTAGTGTATACTTTGTATAATACTTTCTAATTTCCAAATCACTGTCATATACAACCTCATTTCATCCATATTCCCTGGTATACTACATGGAGTACGAGCATGCAAGGTGCAAAGGTATTTGGGAAGTTAGCTTCCCCAGGATCTTTTAGCTGGGTTAATGTCAGAGAGAAGTTGTTTATGGAATACATTCTGCTACCTAGTACTTTAGATAGGCTTAAATGATATAATGAGTGTAAATGTGCTTTGTAAACTCTAAAGTGACTCAAATATCAATCTGTGTTACTAGTTAAAAACACACAAATATGTTTCTTACTTGAAAATTCTCAGAACAATTTGTGCTAATATTCTGAATTCATATTTTAGCTTTACCAATTTTGGAAGAACACATTGCCAGTGACACTAAAACGGGAGCTATGGTAAATCTAAGTTTCAAAACTGTTATGATTTCTTTAAAAGCTGTATATCACATGTACATTATACAGTCATATACACTATCTATGATTGTTCTTAGTTGCAGTCAATGCTGATCAGCGGCCAAAGCATTCCAGATGAACTTGTCACAAAGTTAATGTTGGAAAAGCTGAACTCCTCAGAAGTCTCTCACTTTGGTATGTTTATTTTTATACATCAATGGCTCTCAGAGCAACTTTAAGACTCATGGTTTATCTGAGGCACAAATTATTCCTGGAGCTGCACCTTTATTTTTTTCCCTTGGCACAGGAATCCCGGAGTCTGAATTCAATTGAGTAACTCTGATAGTTTTATTTGCTTGTTTACTTGTTTTTGTTCTTCAGAATCTACATTTGTTTTCAAAATTTAAGTTTATGTGATTCAACCTTCTTTTAGCCACATGTTACCCAGCAAAAGCATCAATAATCTGCTGTGGTCCTTCATGCAGTGCTGACAGCCTCTGCTAACTGCTTTCCTATTTGTCCTGAGTTTTATTACTAAGTCCTGTCAATGGTTAGGTTTCTCTGCATTAATCCACACTCATAAGACAGGAATGGGAAGTAGAATGACACCAACTTTTCCTCTGGCTCCAGATACTTGCAGGCTTCAGCCTCTATCCAGTCTACCCTCTTTGACTTTGGGCCGGAGAAATCTCTCTGCGCTCAAACAGATGCTGAACTGGGACTTTGGACCTAATTTCCCAAAACAGACTGGATGTATAATTTCCTATTATACAATCATTGTGCAAAATCAGTGGACTGTAGATATAACTATGCATGGTTATAAAAGTATCTGGACTAGTAATGTTAATGCTAGTGTATACTTTGTATAATACTTTCTTAGTTCAGAATGACTAAAAGGAAAAGGGCAAACTTTATGGCATTTGCCAAAGAAGGAAGAAGAATAAAGATATGTTTGGGAGAAAATCATCCAGTGAAAGAGATTTACTGAATGAGAGAAAAAAATATACAGATCTGCTTTATAGTCTCAGTACATCAAGAGAGGGCACTGTGACTATTAAGAATACAGGGGCACAAATAAAGTGTAATACAATGAAAATCAGTAGTGGAAATAGCAACATCAGACTTCTCACTGAAGACTACATATATGTGTGTGTATACATATATGGTTAGTTGCAGTCGATGCTGATCAATGGCCAGAGATGTATATATCTATATGTAGAAAGATCTATATATACAGAATGAACTATTTAATACATAAGTATATTAATATATTCACATATCATCTCTTTTATTTCATATAAATACACTTTATCGATCCATCCATTTAACTATCTGCTGATCAGCAATAAAGAGAATGTGTTTAGTCACTCAGTCGTGTCTGACTCTTTGTGACTCCGTGGCCTGTAGCCTGCCAGGCTTCTCTGTCCGTAGGGTTCTCCAGGCAAGAATACTGGAGTGGGTTGCCATTCCCTCCTCCAACAAAGAGAGTGAACTTAGGAAAAGCACTCAGAATGAGGAAAGTAAAACGAATAAAACGGTAAAAAAGACAATCACAGAATTCCAGCATAGGCCATTAAATTACCTCAACAAGTATAATGATTGAAACTGAAGAATATATGTAAAGGTATATAGGCAGATATCTTTTTGTTTATTCTTTCCTTCACCTTACCTCTTAAGAAAATTTAGAGTGACTTACTCGCTCACAAAAAGGTGGCATAAATTGTAAGTACTGGCAAAAAGGGAAAGAAAAAAAGAAACATTAGAAAAATAAATCTACTCAGCTTGCCATTCGCAATGTTCATAAACTTTTTAACTTATTATGGAAAATGTCAAATGAAAGTAGAGAGACTGGTTTAAAATCCCCCATGTGTCTATCACCTAGCTTCAACAATGACAACTCTTGTCCCATCTTATTTATTCATACTTCTGACTATAACCCTCCCCCAACCAACTTTACTATGAAGCTTTAATCCATATCATATCATCTGTAAATGTTTTAGTTTGTGTCTCAAAAAGATAAGGATTCCTTTAAAACATATCATATTACCATTATCATACCTAAAAATTAATAATAATTCATCTACTAACCCGTCTGGGGTCAAATTTCACCCTGTACCTCATATATTTTTTTTCTAGTTGGCTTTAGTTTGTTTGTTTGTTTGAAGCAGGATCCAACCAACCAGGTTTCACATATTGCTATTGCTTCGTGTGTCACAATTCCCTTTTAATCTATAAATTGCCCGTACCTCTGTCTAGCATCTTGTATTTTTTTGCTGAAGAACTGGTTTGTCTTTGAGTTTCCTAAGCTTCTGAATTTTGCCAGTTACACCCCCTGGTATCATTCAATGTATTCCTCTTTCCCCTAGACTTCTGGTACACTGGTACTGGTCCTGGGAGCTGGCAGAGGAAAAGTCAGTCGTATAATAATTCTTGCGCCTGAGGGCCACACTATCAGCATGCAAGTGCATGGCCTCAGTCTAGGCATGCAAAACTGGGCTCATTTAAAGTTTACAGTTGAAGGCAGGATGTCGAGTCCCTTCTACCCAGCCTCCCCTCACCCATCCTACAGCAGCCCCAGAGAAATTTCTTTGGAACCTAGCACTTTGCTAAACACAGTTTGAAACTCTCTGCTAAGCAAGGATTCTTTCTGATGTTTGGTCTTATCCAGCAGCCTGGTGGATGGTAGAAGCGGTATTGAAAGTGAAGGGCTTTCAAAATAGAGATGTTAACTTGGGTCAGGGGTTGGGTGAGGCTGGGTAATTGATCATTCCAAAATCCCTAAAGATGGATATGTGCTGTCAGGAACCCTGCACAGTAAAGTATTGCCAGATCCAGTCAATGTTTTTCTGTATCAGAGCCCTTTTATACCTGGAGCTTCTATCACTATTTAAAAAAAAAACTTTCCATTATCTATAGTTATAAACCTTTTATTCACAGCCTATCATGCTGTGTTGGCCTTGAGCGGAAATCAGATGCCATGAGCTGCATCCTCGCCCGAGAGAAAAAGGAAGAGTCAATTCCTGGGTACCCTAAGAAGCCCCTCTCTGCTTTCTCTTTCTATATTCCAGAAAAAAACCATTTTCCCAAGTGACTGATGGACAACCCTGGTCTGGGCAGCCCCTGCCCCGGTGTGTCATATTTTAGATGGTACTGTAAGTCATTGGTCACCAGTGTGTCCATTCATGTCAGGCTGGCATGAAGTGGGATAACTATCAGGGCTGGCTGGATGCTAAGCCACCCAATGTCCATGGATCTTTCAACACTTCCGTCTAAGAGCAGTGGCATGCCATCTATGGTTTTGTAGGAATACCTTCTTCTTCACACTGTGCCAGAAAGTTGTGGCAAAGTGATGGTACAGGCCAGTTGGCTTCCCCTGGGCAGCGGTGTGAACAGTCTGAGTTGTTCCTTGGTGGGGGTGATGCAGGCTGGGCATTAGCCTGCTGAGTGCCTGTCTTGCCTATGATGGTATATGCAGAGCTTCCCAGCAAGGAGGGGCGTGGGGTCTACCATTCTTCCATCTTCAGCGTGGAGTGCAAGGGCTTAGTAATGGTGTCAAGGAAAGGCGGGATGGGATGGTGGAATCCTCACCTATGCTTCCATCTTTACAACACATCTCTGGGATTAGAGAGGTTAACAGTGGGCTCAGCCAGTCTTAAGAAGTATCCCCTTGAGATCTTCCCAGAATTGGATCTAGAGAACTAAGTTATTCCTCTAAATCTTCAGTGGTGAGACAAGCAACATAACTATCACTGCAACAATTCTTCCATAAATATATTTCTGGGATCTGGATATGGTGACACTGGCCACCTCTCAATGGGTAAAGCCCCCAAATCCATTGCTCAGAACACTGAGGCCAAACTCTAAGAGTCAGACCCCATGGAAACAACCTGCTATTTCTGATGGTTCCACCTTCCTGCTGGTTCCACCAGGAAAGAGACCAAGGAAATTCGTTCGAATATACATGTATACCCAAGGTTTAGCAGGCCTGCAAACAGTCACACTTGGAGTGCCTGAGAAGCTCTCTGAGCAGTGGCAGTGGTTGTGGTAATGGGAAGGGTGCTAGAGAGCACTGCAAACAGAGTGCCAAGCATCTTTCTGTTATCCACTTGCGATCGACAGAGGTGAGCAGTGCTGGCAGCAGAGGGGATGGGAGGGAGGTTTTGTGTAATCCCTTGTTGCTTAAAGGGGGAGGGCATGATCTCTGGGGACTGACTGGTCTCTGGATTTATCTGATCAAGATGGGTCAGCTGGGCAAGGGTTGAATTCAGTCTAGGGCTAAGTCATGCAGTCACCTTCACCACAGCACCCAGCACTGCAGTGTGTCAGTCCAAGGGGTTAATGCCAGCCGTCATGTCCCAGAGGAGGCACTGGTCAGTCTTGACAACCTCACTCCACTAACTTTTTATAAAATGTGTGCCAAAAATCAAAGCTTAATAACCATAATTTGTCAGTTCCTCCAAGGAAAAAATATTCTATAAAACAGCAGAAAAATTTGTCAAAGGCCTTTAATTTCCAGTGACGGAGTCAAGACTTTATTCTGTTCTATTAAGAGAAAAGTTTCTCTGCCGTATGGCTCAGGAAACTCAAACAGGGGCTGTATATCAACTTCGAGGAGTGGGATGGGGAGGGAGATGGGAGGGAGGTTCAAAAGGGAGGGAGTATATGTATACCTATGGGTGATTCATGTTGAGGTTTGACAGAAAACAACAAAATTCTGTAAAGCAATTATCCTTCAATTAAAAAATAAATAAATTTTAAAAAAGAAAAAGGTTTCTCAAACAAGAGAGTGACATATTTAATAAATATATTAAGGAAACTAATATGATAATAGTATCAAGGGTGAATTTCATTGAGCAGATATAGGTTTGGGGGGAGGGATGCAAGCCAATCAGCATACTAAGCCAAAATCATATTAATAATGTTGTTTCTTAAACTGTATAAGGGTTACATGGGTATTTTTTATACTCTCTGTAACTTATATAAACACTGTATATGTATATTCTATTATATTATGAAATATTAATTCAAGAAAGAAAAATAATATACCATGCAACCCCTGCGATTTACCTTTACCACTCATCATATGAGTTTTCCTAAGATGATGAGTTAAAGAATTACTGGCATGGAATTTCCTTCTCTAGGCACCTCTTGTGCCTAAAATAAATTGATTTGGAATTTTTAAAGATGTCTTCTCTAGCCCAACAGTTTTATTGCCAGAAAAACATTATTCATAGTTATACTTCATGTGGCAATAACCTTAACTATTAATTTTAAATGTCAACAGATATTTTAAGATCAGTGTTAGTATTCATCAATAAAGAAATGATGTTTTTATAAAGTAATAATAAATCCACTCTCTCAGATATTGATACTATTATAAACTTTTAAAATTATATTTTACTCTACAGGCTATATTATCACTGAAATACCATCACTTTCACAAGATGCCATGACTACTCTGCAGCAAATAGAATTAATTAGAAATTTAAAATTGAAACCTGATATTATAATCAATATTAAGGTAAGAATATGTCTTTCTAGTATAGAGTATATAAACATTCTTTTTGATGGTAGTTAAATTCAAGGAATGTTATTAATTTTTTAAGGAGTTAAGGAAAATTAACTTATGTATCAATTTTAGGGACTGAATTGTATTTTCTCATACCTCCGTTCTTTTGCTCCTGTAACTCTGTCCACAGGAAATACCTTCATGTCCCTTCACCAGGCTTAATCATAGTCATTCTTTGAAAGTCAGTTCAGGCATCATCTCTATGGAACGTTCCCTGATGACCACCCCCTCCACATTAACACAAACATTAACTGACTCTCATTCCTATGCTCTCTTTCTCCTTATATCCCAACATTTACTCACCACAGAAAAGTTAAATATTGTCTGACAACTGTTCACATTGCTTTTTTTCTGTCATATTATTCAGTTCAGTTCAGTTCAGTTGCTCAGTCGTGACCGACTCTTTGCAACCCCATGAATCACAGCACCCCAGGCCTCCCTGTCCAACACCAACTCTCGGAGTTCACTCAAACTCATGTCCACAGAGTCGGTGATTCCATCCAGCCATCTCATTCTCTGTCGTCCCCTTCTCCTCCCGCCCCCAATCCTTCCCAGCATCAGAGTCTTTTCCAGTGAGTCAACTCATCGCATGAGGTGGCCAAAGTATTGGAGTTTCAGCTTTAGCATCAGTCCTTCCAATGAACACCCAGGACTGATCTCTTTTAGGATGGACTTTTAGGCTGGATCTCCTTGCAGTCCAAGGGACTCTCAAGAGTCTTCTCCAACACCACAGTTCAAAAGCATCAATTCTTCGGCAATCAGCTTTCTTCACAGTCCAACTCTCACATCCATACATGATCACGGGAAAAACCATAGCCTTGACTAGACAGACCTTTGTTGGCAAGGTAATGTCTCTGCTTTTTAATATGCTATCTAGGTTGGTCATAACTTTCCTTCCAAGGAGTAAGCATCTTTTAATTTCATGGCTGCAGTCACCATCTGCAGTGATTTTGGAGCCCCAAAAATAAAGCCTAACACTGTTTCCACAGTTTCCCCATCTATTTCCCATGAAGTGATGGGACCAGATGCCATGATCTTAGTCTTCTGAATGTTGAGCTTCAAGCCAACTTTTTGATTCTCCTCTTTCACTTTCATCAAGAGACTTTTGAGTTCCTCTTCACTTTCTGCCATAAGGGTGGTGTCATCTGCATATCTGAGGTTATTGATATTTCTCCTGGCCATCTTGATTCCAGCTTGTGCTTCTGCTAGCCCAGCGTTTCTCATGATGTACTCTGCATAGAAGTTAAATAAGCAGGGTGACAATATACAACCTTGACGTACTTCTTTTCCTATTTGGAACCAGTCTGTTGTTCCATGTCCAGTTCTAACTGTTGCTTCCTGACCTGCATACAGGTTTCTCAAGAGGCAAGTCAGGTGGTCTGGTATTACCAACTGTAGAACTTGGTAAATCACATTTAGGAGCCTCAATTTCCTCTTCACGAAGATGATACAAAGATAGCTGCCTCATAGGGTTGTGGTAAGAATGCAGTGAGGTGAGGATCCTTAGTTTATAAAATGAATGATAACTCTTTATAATAATACCTTGCCTGGTTCCCCAAAGGGTTTGACAACTCGAAACAAATAAATCAGATGATGCTCAGCTCAGGTGCGGGAGCTCAGTGGTGTGTTTGGGCCAGCTGTGAGAGATAGGTGGCATACAGTGCTAGGTGTGGTGTCATCTGCAGTCCCAGTCACAGTCAGGGGCCAATCAACATCCTTCTGTGACCTTTGGAATGTCACCCGTGCAAACATGTATATAATGGAGAAAAGAAAAAACTCTCAAAGATTTAACTGAAACCAAATATAAAGTCTAGGCCATGGAAAACAGAGAGTGTATAGGAAATTAAGACTTAGTGGAATAATAACACACAGATATACAGGCAATAACGCCCCAAATGCTCACTAAATTTGGGTCATGAATTTGGTTCTAAGTTTGACGAGCCAAAGTAGAAGGGGAAATGTGACCAGTTATATAAAATTCACATTGTCCTTGAAAAGATGAGGAATTCCTCAGGAAAAATTAAATGAGAGATATATCTTAACATGGGTTCAATATAAGGATTGTACTGTGTGTAGAAAATGAAGTCCTTAACCCCACTGATATTGTAAGTGTGACTGTAGGTGTCCATGGCAGTTTCTATAGGTAGCTGGAGTGTAATCAGAGGACCTCGTGTGAAACAGAACTTCAATACAGCACACACTTCTCTGATGGTCTGACCCTATTTGGGAATGGAGTCTGCGATTTCTAGACCAGAAGTTTTAAGCCTGGGGTCCAAGAACACTTAAGTACCCAAGAACCATCTGAAATTATATGCAAATATAATGAAATTATATGCAAATTTTATGTGTATGGGCATTTTCCTGATGCAAAATCTTATGGCATCATCATATTCTAAAGTGGTTTGTACTTTAAAAAGAAAAAAGCATTAAAGGCCAGTGATCTACTACAGTAATGGTCCTTGGAGTTTGTTCCTAGAGGCAACTGCATTAGCAGCACTCAAGAAGCTTGTCAGAAATGCAGATTCTCAGGGAGCAACCCAGAACTACAGAAAGTGTGGGGGGTGGCATCCAGCTGTCTGTGTTGACAAAGCTCTCCAGGTGATACTGATGCTGCCGAAGTTTGCAGACTGCTCTGAGGCACAGCCTCACCTTCAGATTGATAAATCACTTCCTATATGTGAAAAGGTCCATTTAGTCAAAGCTGTGGTTTTTCCAGTGGTCATGTATGGGTGTGAGAGTTGGACTATAAATAAAGCTGAGCACCAAAAAACTGATGCTTTTGAACTGTGGAGAAGACTCTTGAGAACCTCTTGGACTGCAAGCAGATCAAATCCTAAAGGAAATCAGTCCTGAATATTCTTTGGAAGAACTGATGCTGAAGAACTGAAACCCCGATACTTTGGCCACCTGATGTGAAGAACTGACTCATTGGAAAAGAACCCTGATCCTGGGAAAGATTGCAGGAGGAGAAGGGGACGACAGAGGATGAGTTGGTTAGATGGTATCACCAACTCGATGGACATGAGTTTGAGCAAGTTCCAGGAGTTGGTGATGGACAGGGAAGCCTGGTGTGCTGCAGTCCATGGGGTCGCAGAGTCAGACACTACTGAGTGACTGAACTGAACTGAACTGATATGTGAAAACAGGAGACAGCTAGAGGCAATAGTCTTTGCCAAACACCCACAATGTGGATATTCTAGGTTGCTGAATGAGGGCAAATATGCATATCTTTTTTTAATTACCAGTATGGGTTGAAATCTTTTGTGTGTGAAAAATTAGCCTAAATAAAAGTCTTGCCTCAATAAATTCCCACCCCATTTCCATATAGAAGTAGTCTGAGGAAATCAGAATATTAGCATGAAAGTTCTAAAGTTTCTTGCACCCTTTCTCAAACATGTGGTGCATAAACTGTTGGCATCAGAATCACTGAGGATATTAGTTAAAATGTCTGAGCCTCACTCCAGACTTAATAAATCACAAGGGAAGCAGAAACTTTTATTTATAGTCCTCTATATAGAGTTACAATGTTCAAGGGAACGTTTCATGCAAAGATGGGCTCAATAAAGGACAGAAATGGTATGGACCTAACAGAAGCAGAAGATATTAAGAAGAGGTGGCAAGAATACACAGAAGAACTGTACAAAAAAGATCTTCACGACGAAGATAATCATGATGGCGTGATTACTCACCTGGAACCAGACATCTTGGAATGTGAAGTCAAGTGGGCCTTAGAGAGCATCACTACAAACAAAGCTAGTGGAGGTGATGGAATTCCAATTGAGCTATTTCAAATCCTGAAAAATGATGCTGTGAAAGTGCTGCACTCAATATGTCAGCAAATTTGGAAAACTCAGCAATGGCCACAGGACTGGAAAAGGTCAGTCTTCATTCCAATCCCAAAGAAAGGGAATGCCAAAGAATGCTCAAATTACTGCACAATTGTACTCATCTCACACGCTAGTAAAGTCATGCTCAAAATTCTCCAAGCCAGGCTTCAGCAATATGTGAACCGTGAACTTCCAGATGTTCAAGCAGGTTTTAGAAAAGGCAGAGGCACCAGAGATCAAATTGCCAACATCCGCTGGATCATGAAGAAAGCAAGAGAGTTCCAGAAAAACATCTATTTCTGCTTCATCGACTATGCCAAAGCCTTTGACTGTGTGGATCACAATAAACTGTGGAAAATTCTGCAAGAGATGGGAATCACAGACCACCTGACCTGCCTCTTGAGAAACCTGTATGCAGGTCAGGAAGCAACAGTTAGAACTGGACATGGAACAACAGACTGGTTCCAAATAGGAAAAGGAGTACGTCAAGGTTGTATATTGTCATCCTGCTTATTTAACTTATATGCAGAGTACATCATGAGGAACGCTGGGCTGGAAGAAGCACAAGCTGGAATCAGGATTGCTGGGAGAAATATCAATAACCTCAGATATGCAGATGACACCACCCTTATGGCAGAAAGTGAAGAGGAACTCAAAAGCCTCTTGATGAAAGTGAAAGAGGAGAGTGAAAAGGTGGGCTTGAAGCTCAACATTCAGAAGACTAAGATCATGGCATCTGGTCCCATCACTTCATGGGAAATAGATGGGGAAACTGTGGAAACAGTGTCAGACTTTATTTTTTGGGGTTCCAAAATCACTGCAGATGGTGACTGCAGCCATGAAATTAAAAGACGCTTACTCCTTGGAAGGAAAGTTATGACCAACCTGGATGACATATTGAAAAACAGAGATGTTACTTTGCCAACAAAGGTCCGTCTAGTCACGGCTATGGTTTTTCCCGTGATCATGTATGGATGTGAGAGTTGAACTGTGAAGAAAGCTGATCGCCAAAGAATTGATGCTTTTGAACTGTGGTGCTGGAGAAGACTCTTGAGAGTCCCTTGGACTGCAAGGAGATCCAACCAGTCCATTCTAAAGGAGATCAGTCCTGGGTGTTCATTGGAAGGACTGATGCTAAAGCTGAAACTGCAATACTTTGGCCACCTCATGCGACGAGTTGACTTAATGGAAAAGAGTCTGATGCTGGGAGGGATTTGGGGTGGGAGGAGACGGGGATGACAGAGAATGAGATGGCTGGATGGCATCACCGACTCTGTGGACATGAGTTTGAGTGAACTCCGAGAGTTGGTGTTGGACAGGGAGGCCTGGGGTGCTGTGATTCATGGGGTCGCAAAGAGTCGGACACGACTGAGTGACTGAACTGAACTGAACTGATAGAGTTACACTCTGATGTTTTAAAACTAGAATGTCATCCAGAAGTTTTTATCCTGAAATATGCTCAGAGCAGACTTTACAGCCGCCAACCTTAGTTAATCATTAACAATGTGTTACAGAGTATGGGCTATGGAGTAGAAGGCATGGTCTCAGGTTGTAGTTTCCCCTCATGACACTGTGACCTGATGCTGCCAGAGCAGTCCTTCTCTGATCTGAAAATAGTTTGAATCATAATATTGCATTACTTCTCTGACAGGGTTAGTTTAAGAACTGAGTAAAATATTATACACATGGAAGCACTTGAAATGAGAAAATCACTCATAGACTTTGGTTTTGGCCTTTTTTACTATCCAGATTCAGTTTTCTCATTTGCAAATGATAAGGTTAGACTAAACCAGGTGACCTTTCAGATCCCATTCATTGACGCTATTTTATGAAATACTTCATCCATAGAGCTGTATATCATAGTAAATACTATAAATACAATGTATAGTTTTTTTGTTGGATTAATGTGGCTATCCCACCATTTTCATCCATTCTCAGCCTTTTCAATCTAATCTGACAAAATCCTCCTGTATACCTCTGCTAACTAAACAGATTTTCTATTCTACTTCTCTAGTTCTTTCTACTGTTATTCTCTCTCTTTTTTTTTTTTATTCTAAAGCTTCTGAAACTTTCTCATATGTATTACTTTTGGGTAAAGAAAAGTGTCGCCATCACATAAAAGTTGTATCTTGTGCCTCTCTTGGCATGTGATGAAATCTGATTCAAAATACCATTTATAGAACTGCATTTGCTCAGGATTTTGAGGAATTTGGGGGTTTATATATTTCATAATATATGAACAGGAAGTAAAGGCATACTCAAAATGTTTTGAGTAATGATTATTGTTGTTCCTTAGTGCCCTGACTATGATTTATGCCAAAGAATTTTGGGACAAAGGCAGCACAGTAGTACAGGATACATATACACAAGAGATCAGTGGGATCCTGAAGTCATTGAGAATCGTAGGAAAAAGAAGAAAGAAGCCCAAAAGGAAGGAAAAGGAGAAGAGGAGGGGGAAGAGGAAGAAGAGCAAGAAGAAGAAGAGGTAATATCTGTATACAAGATTCTATACTTCTAAAATTTGCTATAGGGACTTCCCTGGTGGTCTAGTGGTTAAGACTCTGCACTCCCAGTGCAGGGTGGGCTGAGTTCAATTCCTGATCAGGGAACTAGATCCCACGTGCCACAGTTAAGACCTGGCGCAGCCAAATAAATTAAAAATTTTAAAAAGAGAAATAAAAAACACCTTGCCTGCTATATCAGTTTCATTTTTAAAAATTGCTATAATTAAATGACAGAATATGAATATTCTATACAGAAAATTATATTTTCCTTAAGGTTTGATTTAGTTAGAGGAAACAGCAAAAATATTTCATGTTTTCAAGAACTATTAGATCATAATGTAAAGGTCATCAAGTTTAAGGTCATCCTTCTTGTCAGGGTGGAAGTTCCTCCATATCCTGACAGCTAATCTACTTCATTTCATAACAACAGAGAGTTACTGGTCACCTGCCATGTGTCAGGCACTATGCAAGCTAGTGTGAAGAGTCAGAGCAACAGAAAACATATGTAATTTGAGGAAGAAGGTAGCCCAGGTAGAGTCCAATTTATGAAGTTAACATAACCCCGATTCCAAACTCTGACAAAGAGAGCACATGGAAAGAAATCTATATCCCAATTTCACATATAATAACAATCCTAAAGTCAATACTAGTAAGCATAATGCAACAGGACCTCAAAAGAATCTTATACCAGACTTAATGAGGAAAACTTGATACTAAGAGTCAGGAAGATCCACTGGAGAAGGGATAGGCTACCCACTCCAGTATTCTTGGGCTTCCCTTCTGTTCAGCTGGTAAAGAATCCACCTGCAATGTGGGAGACCTGGGTTTGATCCCTGGGTTGGGAAGATTCCCCTGGAGAAGGGAAAGGCTACCCACTCCAGTATTCTGGCCTAGAGAATTCCATGGCCTGTATAGTCATGGGGTCGCAAAGAGTCTGACACAACTGAGTGACTTTCACTCACTCACTCAAGAAGTTTGTTAATAGGTAATGGGCTGGATTTAGCCCACCCGGGTGAGTGAGACAAGTCATAGCTTGCCAGCCAGTCCTTGCTCTATTGAAATATACCTGTGATTTCTATTATAGATTTACTTATTTATAATGTTTAATAATTTTAAATAGTTTCTATAACTTATAAATTATCATGAATAAATACTATTTCTATTAGGGCCTAGATTCAGTTGAGTCTGATGTTAATGTAGAGAAGGATACATTGCAAATCATTTGTCTAGTAGAAAAGATAAACCCCAAAGGCAACAGTTTTATTGCCCTGAAGAATGTTAAGCAGGACATCAAACTTCGCACTCTGATTTCAGTGATTATATATACTTCAGTTTTGTCATCCTGCTATTTCCCTCACTAATGGGTTAAATGAATATTTGACATTTGTTCTTTCATTTAAGAGCAGATCTTAAAAGTTCTCATCACAAGAAAAAAAACTATAACTATGTATGATGATGGGCTTCCCTGGTGGCTCAGACAGTAAAGAATCTGCCTATAATGCGGACCTGGATTCGATCCCTGGGTCGGGAAGATCCCCTGGAGAAGGAAATGGCAACCCACTCCAGGATTCTTGCCTGGAATCCCATGGACAGAAGACCTTGGGAGGCTACAGTCCATAGGGTTGCAAAGAGTCAGACACCACTGAAGTGACTTAGCATGCACGCATGCATGTATGATGCTGGATGTTAATTAGATTTATTATGATCATTTCACAATAAGTGCAAGTACAGTTGATCCTTGAACATCTCCAGAGTTGGGGCAGTTGAAAATCCAAGTTAACTTCACAGTCAGCCTTCTATATCCACGGTTCTGCATCCTACCAACCACAGATCATGTAGCACTATGTATTTACTATTGAAAAATATCCTATCAGTGGACCCACACAGTTCAAACTCACATTGCCCAAAGATCAACTGCACTAAATCATTCTATTGTACACCTGAAGCTAATGTAATGTTATATGTTAACTATATCTCAATTTTAAAAACCTATTAATGTAAGAATGCCCATTAAAAAATATAAAATAATCTTCCCTGTGCAAATAAGGCACTAGATAAATAACCAGCAACTAATCTAGGTAAATATTTCAAGTAAACCTCATAGAAAATAGGAATAAAAATGTGTCATTTTAACATGAATAAAGCATACCATCATAATTAGTATAATAAATATGTGCGTGCCTGCCTGGTCGCTTCAATCATGTCGGACTCTTTGCAACCCTATGGACTGTAGCCCACCAGGCTTCTCTGTCCATGGAATTCTTCAGGAAAGAATACTGGAGTGGATTGCCATTTCCTCCTCTAGAGGATCTTCCTAACCCAGGGATTGAACCTGAATCTCAGTTCTCCTGCATTGGCAAGTGGGTTCTTTACCACTAGCACCACCTGGGAAACCCAAATATGATTATAATAATGGGGTAATAAATATGATACAAATGTCATTTTTTTCTGTGAACCCTTTCATAACCACCTTCCCCCATCACTCTCCATCCCTTCTCCCATGCCATTATCTTTCTCTTAGCTCTTACCACCACAGCCTAACCTGTGATGTATTTATCTGTCTACTTGTTTATGCTGTCTTTCTCAAGTGGGATGTGTGCTGTCTAAGCCCCGAGACCTTAGTTTTGTCCTCTGTCATATTTCAAGCTCCTGGAACAGTGTCTGGCATGGGGTAGGCACTTAAGCTTTACTATTAATAAATAATTAATTAATGAGTGAATGAGCTACAAGCTCAGGTACTTAGAGAAAATCCAACTTCTTTATTTTGTCTCTAAAAATCTGATGTTATTCCCTTATTCTTCCCTACTTGTTGAGGGGCAAAAGAAATGAGTAAGTATCCAAATCAATTTAAAACTATATTCCATCTGATAAAAGACCTTCAGGGTGTTCAATCTCTCTCAAATAAAAATCCTATTTCCAATCTCCCCTTTTCCCTGATTCTTACCCCAAAATGGCATGCAGGTATAGGAAGACAGGGATATGACTTGCAAATGAAGTAATCATTAACATAAAGATATTCAACATAACTTCTTTTCCATTTAGGCATTTATTGCTGAAATGCAGATGGTGGCTGAAGTTCTTCAACACCTCGTTCAGAGACCTGAGGATTATTTGGAAAATATCGAACACATTATTAACCTTTATAAGGAAGTAATTCTTCATCTTTTAGAAGTAAGAAAAAGATATATTGATGAAAAAGGAATGTTGATACTTGTGTTTTGCATGCATGTGTGCTAAGTTGCTGTGGTTTACGTCCAACTCTTTGTGACCCTATGGACTGTAGTCCACCAGGCTCCTCTGTCCATGGGATTCTCCAGGCAAGAATAGTGGAATGGGTTGCCACTTCCTCCTCCAGGGGATCTTCCCAACCCAAGGATCAAACCTGCGTCTCCTGCATTGCAGGCAGATTCTTTACTGCTCAGCTGTCAGAGAAGCCCTATTTGTGTTTTATCCCTGGTTAAAAAGCTTTCACATTTCTTTACCTTGTGTATTATCTGCTTTATTCTCCTCCTCTTGAGCTTGGTAAAATACTATCAGAATAAGATTGCATTCCAAAGGCTGTTTCACAGAGCAACATTATTTTACTCTTACAAAGCAACAGTGCTGCTGAAAAGTGATAAATGAATTGCATTTTTCAAAAATCATTAAGGGAATTTATTTATTGTTGGGGATTGGAAAGGCTGTATTAAGGCATTGTTTTGTGAAAGCATTTTGAATCCAAAATGTATGAGTTTATAAAAACAAATGTACACTTAAGGTGCATCTTTTATTCTGAGAGGAACTGTTAATTTAGTTAAATTACAATCTAAAGAAAGCCATCCAAGACTGGTTTCTCTGTGTATCCTATTCAAAGTTTGTTATTTGAAATATGATAAGGCTATTATATATTGTAATAAGAAAGTTATAATTAAAAGAATTAGCATTTTAAAAGGATGACTACTGAAATTATGATTATTGAAAGACATATTTTTATGATTAAAAATCCAGGGCAGACTCTGCCCAATTTGTACTGGAGATTTATTCAGCGAACATTTATTATATGGTATTTGGCCAGATATCATGCTAAGCAATAGAACTACAAAGACAAACGAAAAACAGTCCTCAAATTGCCTCTTCCCATCTGATGGAGAAATTAAAAGAATTTGTTTCATGGTGTTTTATAATGTTTATATATTTTTAGAGACAAGTGGATCATTTTCATTCCCATTGTCCACCCCCTCGGTGAGATCCAAATTGTTTTATTTTTTTAATTTATTTACAGTATTGTGTTAGTTTCAGGTATGCAGCACAGTGATTCAGTATTTTTGTTTTCTTATGTATGACTTTGATTCTTCCCTTCTTCCTTCTCTATCCCTGGCCTCTAAACATAGCTTCTTAAGTGTAATTTACATGTCTATTTTTAACATTCTTTCTCCTTCAACAAAAATATTCTACATATTCTTTGAGCTGCTGGTATTAGGTATGAATAAAGCATAATTAAAATCAGATTCAGAAGATTATAAAATTATATTCATGGGCAGGGAGTTGGGAGTGGGAAGCAGAGGTAGTCTCTCAAGGATAGGGACTCCCAGCATCATCAATGTCCAATGCAGTGCACAAAGTCTGGCAAGTGGTAAATGCTTGACAGATATTCAATTGAACAAATGATGAGATCACAAAGGAAAAATAACAGCTTCCATTTCATTACATGTAAATTTCTGGACATAATTTAAATAATCTTTACTTAAAAGAAAAATATCCACATTGACTATGATAAAATATTTAAAGCTTTAATATATTGAAAGGTCATAGACTCACAGACATAAAAACAGACATGGTTGACAAGGGGATGGTGGGTAGAGGAGGGATGGATTGGAAGTTTGGGGTTAGCAGATGCAGATTAGTATTAATATGTATAGAATGGATAAATAACAAGGTCCTAATATATAGCATCAGTTCCAGCATCAGTCCTGATGCTATATATTAGGACCTTGTTATTTATCCGGGGTCGCAGAGAGTCGGACGTGACTGAGCGACTGAACTGAACTGAAATGAATATATAGCATAGGGAACTATATTCAATATCCTATGATAAACCACAATGGAAAAGAATTTAAAAAAAGAATGTGTATGTCTATATATACATATACATATATAACAATCACTTTGCTATATAGCAGAAATTAACACAACATTGTAAATCAACTATCCTTCAACTTTTAAAAATGTAGGGAAAAAAGGTCATAGATACGATTTTTCTAAAACCTGTAAGGTCTTACCCTCCAGATGATAAATGGGTAAGAAATATGAGCAGACAATTCACAAAAATTAATGACAAAAGAGTAACAAGTCTATAGAAAAATATTCAGCTTTTTTCCTGATAATAATTAAATGCTAAAGAAATATTTCCACAATTAAATTTTAAAAGTTGGACAAGGAGTAAGAATTCCTGATTCTAACAACTACATATGATAAAGCAAACACTCCCATACCCTGCTGAAAGGAATATAAATTAGTATGGTGGTTTTTAGATAGCTTGCCTGAGAAAAGCACGGAAGTGGAAAATTTCTAGGCCCTGCAGCAAAGCATAGATAAGAACTGACTGCTCATACAAAAATTTCTAGGCCAAGAACCTAGACTTCAGGTCTAGTGATGCTTGCTAAATAGTGTATAGCTTGCCTTGTATGGTAATTCCAGGGTGTTGATATGTGTGAAGGGAGGTCGGGAAGAGCCTTGAAAGGCAGGAGCCTACAATTCTAGTGTCCTCTGATCTGGCTGAGATGTGGATTCACTTGGGAGGCCAAGACCACCAAAATTCAGTGTTCCTCTAAAAGTCATATGAGGAAAGCAAGTAGGAGCAAAGTAACTGCATCAGTGTCTGGTTTCTATCCTGCTTCAGGAGTAATCCCAGGCCAAGTCTTCATTCTTAACTTTCTTCAAATCCCAGCTTGTCTACTGGTCTGACCTGGTGTTTTTGTCTTTAGCCTTAAGAGTCTTCATTCCTTTAGACTTAGTATACTAACTTCATTCTGAAGAACCTAGCTTAGGAGTTCCCTGGTGGCTTAGTGGTTAAGACTTAGAGATTCCACTGCAGAGGTTGGGGGGTTGATCCCTGGTCAGGATACTAAGATACCACATGCTGTGTGGTAAAGCAAAAAAAAAATTTTTTAATTTAAGGTAAAAAGACTATTAAAAAGAATCTAGTTTAAGGAAAGTATCTGAAATGCAGAAAAGCATAATGTACATCCTTGTTTGCTGCTGCTGCTGCTGCTAAGTCACTTCAGTCGTGTCCAACTCTGTGTGACCCCATAGACGGAAGCCCACCAGGCTCCCCCGTCCCTGGGATTCTTCAGGCAAGAACACTGGAGTGGGGAATTGATGCTTTTGAACTGTGGTGTTGGAGAAGACTCTTGAGAGTCCCTTGGACTGCAAGGAGATAAACCAGTCCGTTCTAAAGGAAATCAGTCCTGAATATGCATTGGAAGGACTGATGTTGAAGTTGAAACTCCAATACTTTGGCCACCTGATGCGAAGAACTGACTCATTTGAAAAGACCCTGATGCTGGGGAAGATTGAGGGCATGAAGAGAAGGGGACGACAGAAGATGAGATATTTGGATGGCATCACTGACTCAGTGGAAATGAGTTTGAGTAAACTCTGGGAGTTGGTGATGGATAGGGAGGCCTGGTGGAGAAGGCAATGGCAAGCCACTCCAGTACTATTGCCTAGAAAATCCCATGGATGGAGGAGCCTGGTAGGCTGCAGTCCTTGGGGTCGCTAAGGGTCGGACACGACTGAGCGACTTCACTTTCACTTTTCACTTTCACACATTGGAGAAGGAAATGGCAACCCACTCCAGTGTTCTTGCCTGGAGAATCCCAGGGACGGGGGAGCCTGGTGGGCTTCCGTCTATGGGGTCACACAGAGTCGGACACGACTGAAGTGACTCAGCAGCAACAGCAGCAGCAGCAGGGAGGCCTGGCATGCTGCAATCCGTGGGGTCACAAAGAGTCAGACATGACTGAGTGACTGAACTGAATTTATGGTTGAACAATGCAGGCATAATGGTTCTTCTGTCTAGAAGTAGAGAAACACTTAGAACCTAATCTTGCACAGTATTATGAAAGACAAAATGTACTGGACATTTAAGTAGGTGATTTTGTTCAGACTATGGCAACAGGGAAAATATTCACTAATGAAGACTTTCTCAAAGAGAGCGGCTAGGGTTTTATGGAGGCAGGTAAATAAGGGTTTTATGGAGGCAGGTAAATAAGGGTCTTATGGAAACCATGAAAAAAGATGAAGATGGATCTAATCCAAGTCTTTGAGGAAGGGTAGAGGTAGATCTTATCTCTCCCCCATCCCTACTTTCTGGGAATGGAAGAAAATTTACAAGAATATTAATATAATCTTGAGATACAGAAAAATCTAATTTAAAGAAGAAAGGAAATCCAGAAACAATGATAACAGATTTCATCATAAATATATTTTATAATACAAAAGATACTACAAATAAAGTCAAATGATAAATCATAGCCAGGTAAAACATTTGCAAACCATATGGCAGATAAAGGTTAAAGACTTTCCATGAATGTTAAGGAAAAGAAAAGTCTAACAAAATGCACAGAGGTTATGGTTGAGTAGTTTACAGAGATGGATTTCTAGATACTGAACATCACCCACAGCCAGGGGAATAAAAACTGAAACAAACCAAGCCCATTCTTCACCTAGCAGTTTGGCAGAAATTATTCTATAATATATTTATGTGGAGAGATGGATGCCCCAAAACATTTCTATTGGGAAAGACTGGCTTCACTGTAGAGAAAAACAGAAGAAACAGAAAGAGCAGAATTCATGGTACGACTAGTTTCAGTTCAGTTCAGTCGCTCAGTCGTGTCTGACTCTTTGCAACCCCATGAATCACAGCACGCCAGGCCTCCCTGTCCATCACTAACTCCCAGAGTTCACTCAAACTCACCTCCATCGAGTTGGTGATGCCATCCAGCCATCTCATTCTCTGTCATCCCCTTCTCCTCCCGCCCCCAACCTTTCCCAGCATCAGAGTCTTTTCCAGTGAGTCAACTCTTCGCATGAGGTGGCCAAAGTATTGGAGCTTCAGCTTTAGCATCAGTCCTTCCAATGAACAACCAGGACTGATCTCCTTTAGAATGGACTGGTTGGATCTCCTTGCAGTCCAAGGGACTCTCAAGAGTCTTCTCCCACACCACAGTTCAAAAGCATCAATTCTTCAGCGATCAGCTTTCTTCACAGTCCAACTCTCACATCCATACATGACCACTGGAAAAACCATAGCCTTGATAGATGGACCTTGGTTGGCAAAGTAGTGTCTCTGCTTTTTAATATGCTAAACTTACAAATGTTTAGGCTTTTGTAAAAGTTCTCCTGAGCACTGAACATAACATCCAGTATGTCATGTATATAGCAAATAATTTAGCATTAAAGATTTCTTCATGGTATATGAAGACTGAACTGTTGTCAATGATCCTGAATGATAAGGCTTCTTTTTGATTATCTGCAGGAAGTAATGGCTGAACATGATTCCCAGTATCTCATTGAGCTAGATGGAAATAAGCCCCCAGAAGAGCTGTTCATGGTAAGTGCAATGCTCAGTAAGAATATGTCACAGTTTAGAAAATCAAAAAAGTATTGACTGAATGATACTTATTTTCGTATCAGAAATAGATTTACATTTTGAATACCATTTATTTTTGAAAAATTCATTTTGACACTTAAATTTTTATATATTTATTCATCTGCCCATATTTAAATCAAAACTACTTTTGAATTTAAAACCTCTGTCTGACAAAAATTATATTGAAAAAAAGTAAAAGCAGATAAGAGCCATAAACACATGATACAGTGCTTAACATGAGTAATAGGGAAATGCAAACCAAAGCTATAAGAAGATATCACTTCAAATCCACTAAGATGGCTAAAATTAAAAAGAGAAAACAAAAAACAGATAATGAATAACAAATATTGGTGAGGATGTAGAAAAACATTCATACACTGTTGTGGTAGTGTCATTAAATCACGTCCAACTCTTACAACCCCATGGACTGTAGCCTGCCAGGCTCCTCTGTCCATGGGATTTCCTGGACAAGAATACTGGAGTGCATTGCCATTTCCTTCTCCAGGGGATCTTCCTAACCTTGGGATCGAACTGAAGTCTCTTGCATTACAGTCTCCTGCATGCTGAGCCACCAGCAAAGCCCAATATACATTGTTGGTAGGACTGCAAATGGTGTGGCCACTTAGGAAAACAGTTTGGCAGTTCCTCAAAAGGTTAAATATGGAGTTACCATATGAATCACCAATTTAACTCCACAGCATATGCCCAAAATAACTGAATACAGGTGTTTAAATGAAAATTAATATGTGAATATTCATAGCAGCACTATTCACAATAGCCAGAAGGTAGAAACAACCCCAATGTTTAATAATTGATGAATGGATAAATAAAATGTATATTCATACAATGGATGTGTTGGTCACTCAGTTGTGTCCGGATGGGAATGGATGGGAATGGGCAAATTTAATTCAGATGAGCATTATATCTACTGCTGTGGGATTCATAACTGAATACAGGTGTTTAAATGAAAATTTATATGTGAATATTCATAGCAGCACTATTCACAATAGCCAGAAGGTAGAAACAACCCCAGTGTTTAACAATTGATGAGTGGATAAATAAAATGTATATTCATACAATGGATGAATGGTCACTCAGTTGTGTCGGGATGGGAATGGATGGGAATGGGTGAATTTAATTCAGATGAGCATTATATCTACTGCTGTGGGCAAGAATCCCTTAGAAGAAATGGAATAGCCCTCATAGTCAACAAAAGAGTCTGAAATGCAGTACTTGGATGCAATCTCAAAAATGACAGAATGATCTCAGTTTGTTTCCAAGGCAAACCATTCAGTATCACAGTAATCCAAGTCTATGCTCCAACCACTAATGCTGAAGAAGCTGAAGTTGAACAGTTCTATGAAGACATTTAAGATCTTCTAGGACTAACACCAAAAAGATGTCTTCTCATCACTGGGGATGCAAAAGTAGGAAGTCAAGAGATACCTGGAGTAGCAGCTAAGTTTGGCTTTGGAGTACGGAATGGAGCAGGACAAAGGCTAATAGAGTTTTGCCAAGAGAATGCACTGGTCATAGCAAACACCTTCTCCCAACAACACAAGAGACAACTCTACACATGGACACCACGAGATGGTCAATACCAAATCAAATTGACTATATTCTTTGCAGCTGAAAATGGAGAAGCTCTATACAGTCAGCAAAAATAAGTCCAGGAGCTGACTGTGGCTCAGATCGTGAACTCCTTATTGCAAAAGTCAGACTTATATTGAAGACAGTAGGGAAAAACACTAGGCCATTCAGGTATGATTTAAATCAAATCCCTTATGATTATATAGTGGAAGTGGCAAATAGATTCAAGGGATTAGATCTGATAGAGTGCCTGAAGACCTATGGATGGAGGTTCATAACATTGTACAGGAGGCAGTGATCCAAAACTTTGCAAGAAAAAGAAATGCAAAGAAACAAAATGGTTGTCTGAGGAGGCCTTACAAATATCTAAGAAGAGAAGCGAAAGGCAAAGGAGAAAAAGAGAGATATACCCATCTGAATGCAGAGTTCCAAAGAATAGCAAAGAGATAAAGCCTTCCTAACTGAACAATGCAAAGAAAGAGAGGAAAACAATAGGATGGGAAAGACTAGATATCTCTTCAAGAAAATTGAAGATACCAAGGGAATATTTTATGCAAAGATGGAGACAATAAAGGACAGAAAAGGTATGGACTTAACAGAAGCAGAAGATATTAAGAAGAGGTGGCAAGAATATACAGAAGAACCGTACAAAAAAGATCTTCACAACCCAGATAATCACATTGGTCTGATCACTCACCTAGAGCCAGACTTCCTGGAATGTGAAGTCAAGTGGGCCTTAGGAAGCATCACTACAAACAAAGCTAGTGGAGGTGATGGAATTCCAGTTGAGCTATTTCAAATCCTGAAAGATGATTCTGTGAAAGTGCTGCACTCAATTGTCAGCAAAATTGGAAAACTCAGCAGTGGCCACAGGACTGGAAAAGGTCAGTTTTCATTCCAATCCCAAAGAAAGGCAATGCCAAAGAATGCTCAAACTACCACACAATTGCACTCATCTCACACACTAGTAAAGTCATGCTCAAAATTCTTCAAGCCAGGCTTCAGCAATATGTGAACCGTGAACTTCCAGATGTTCAAGCTGGTTTTAGAAAAGGCAGAGGAACCAGAGATCAAATTGCCAACATCCTCTGGATCATGGAGAAAGCAAGAGAGTTCCAGAAAAACATCTATTTCTGCTTTATTGACTATGCCAAAGCCTTTGACTGTGTGGATCACAAGAAACTGTGGAACATTCTGCAAGAGATGGGAATCCCAGACCACCTGACCTGCCTCTTGAGAAACCTGTATGCAGGTCAGGAAGCAACAGTTAGAAATATACATGGAACAACAGACTGGTTCCAAATAGGAAAAGGAGTACATCAAGGCTGTATATTGTCATCCTGCTTATTTAACTTATATGCAGAATACATCATGAGAAACGCTGGGCTGGAAGAAGCCCAAGCTGGAATCAAGATTGCCAGGAGAAATATCAATAACCTCAGATATGCAGATGACACCACCCTTATGGCAGAAAGCAAAGAAGAACTAAAGAGCCTCTTGATGAAAGTGAAAGAGGAGAGTGAAAAAGTTGGCTTAAAGCTCAGCATTTTGAAAACTAAGATCATGGCATCCAGTCCCATCACTTCATGGGAAATAGATGGGGAAACAGTGGAACAGTGACTGACTTTATTCTGGGCTCCAAAATCACTGCGGATGGTGATTGCAGTCATGAAATTAAAAAATGCTTTCCTTGGAAGGAAAGTTGTAACCAACCTAGACAGCATATTAAAAAGTAGAGACATTACTTTGCCAACCAAGGTCCGTCTAGTCAAGGCTATGGTTTTTCCAGTAGTCATGTATGGATGTGAGAGTTGGACTATAAAGAAAGCTGAGTGCTGAAGAATTGATGCTTTTGAACTGTGGTGCTGGAGAAGATTTTGAGAGTCCCTTGGACTGCAAGGAGATCCAACCAGTCCATCCTAAAGGAGATCAGTCCTTGGTGTTCACTGGAAGGACTGATGTTGAAGCTGAAACTCCAATACTTTGGCTACCTGATGCGGAGAGCTGACTCATTTGAAAAAACCCTGATGCTGGGAAAGATTGAGGGCAGGAGGAGAAGGGGACGACAGAGGATGAGATGGTTGGTTGGCATCACCAACTCAATGGACATGGGTTTGGGTGGACTCCGGGAGCTGGTGATGGACAGGGAGGCCTGGTGTGCTGCAGTTCATGGGGTCGCAAGGAGTCGGACACAACTGAGTGACTGAACTAATCTGAACAGGGAACTAGATCCTACATGCCACAACTAAGGGTTAGAATGTAGGAACTAAAGATCCCACATGCTGCAAGGAAGACTGAAGATCACACATGCCACAGCTAAGACCCAGCACAGCCAAATAAATAAATAAAAGTATTTTCCAAAAAATTCTCATCCGCCATCACCACCACCTTGCCCCAAATACACTCCTCACACAGATTTCCCCTCTCAGTAAATGCCACATCCATCCTTCCAGCTGCCCTTTTTCTCACATCCAACAAGCAACCTGTCAGCATACATAGCAGGCCTTCTCTTCTTCAAAATACATTCAGAATTTGACTACTTTTTACAACCTGGGAGATACTTCCCTCAAGGGAAAAGACAGAAGTTCCAACAGACCTGGTTGAAACTCAGCAAGATTGTTAAGGCCCCAGCTGGCGTTGGCACCCTGGTACTTCTGCCTACAGTTCATTGGCCAGAACAAGCTACATGAAGAAGCTCAGTACCAATGAACTAAGTATTCTCACATAAACTAGGGCAATAAGGGAAAGGAGGAAAGGATGAATTGTGAACAAATAATACAATCTACCATTGATTACAATACACCATCAAGACCTTGTCTATCTTACCATCTCTCATCTCAGACTCTGTTTCATAGTTTTCTACATAGTATATTAGTTTCTTAGTGCTTCCATAACAAAGTACTGCAAACTAGGTATTTTATAATGACAGATATTTATTACAGTTCTAGAGGCTAGAAGTCTAATATTGAGGTGTTGGCAGAGCTTCACTCCATTCAAAGCCTCTAAGTGGGGATGCATCCTTGCCTCTTCCAGCTTCTGGTAACACCAGGCACCACTTGGTTTGTGGTTCAGTTCAGTTCAGTCGCTCAGTCGTGTCCGACACTTTGCAACCCCATGAATCATAGCACGCCAGGCCTCCCTGTCCAACACCACCTCCCGGAGTTCACTCAAACTCATGTCTATCGAGTCGGTGATGCCATCCAGCCATCTCATTCTCTGTCATCCCCGTCTCCTCCCACCTCCAATCCTTCCCAGCATCAGACTCTTTTCCATTAAGTCAACTCGTCGCATGAGGTGGCCAAAGTATTGGAGTTTCAGCTTTAGCATCAGTCCTTCCAATGAACACCCAGGATTGATCTCCTTTAGAATGGACTGGTTGGATCTCCTTGCAGTCCAAGGGACTCTCAAGAGTCTTCTCCAGCACCACAGTTCAAAAGCATCAATTCTTCGGCGATCAGCTTTCTTCACAGTTCAACTCTCACATCCATACATGACCACGGGAAAAATCATAGCCTTGACTAGACGGACCTTGGTTGGCAAAGTAATGTCTCTGCTTTTTAATATAATATCTAGGTTGGTCATAACTTTCCTTCCAAGGAGTAAGCGTCTTTTAATTTCATGGCTGCAATCAGCATCTGCAGTGATTTTGGAGCCCAAAAAAATAAAGTCTGACACTGTTTCCACTGTTTTTCCATCTATCTCCCATGAAGTGATGGGACCAGACGCCATAATCTTAGTTTTCTGAATGTTGAGCTTCAAGCCAACCTTTTCACTCTCCTCTTTCACTTTCATCAAGAGGCTTTTGCGTTCCTCTTCACTTTCTGCCATAAGGGTGGTGTCATAGCTAATGCTAATATCTGCTTCCATCTTTACATGGTTACCTTCTTCCATCTGCCTGAAGACATCCCACAGTGTTAGACCTGAGGACCAAAGGGCAGACTCTAGTGGGTTGAATTGTTTCCCCAAAAAAAGATAATATTGAGGAGGTAAACTTCAATACCTATAAATGTGACTTTATTTGGAAATAGGATCTTTTCAGATGTAATTAAGTTAAGATGAGGCCACAGTGAATTAGGATGGGCCCTAATCCGATATGGCTGGCATCCTTTTAATAGATTTATGAACGCAGGGAAAAAATGGCTCACAATAGAGGCAGAGATTGGAGTGATGCAACTACAAGCCAAGCAACACTAAAAATTGCCAGCAATCTACCAGAAGCTAGGAAGAAAAAGGAAATATTTTGCTCATGAGCACATGACTTTTTCAAAATATTTGAAATGTTCAAATGCCAATGTATTAAAAGACTTATTCTTTAAATTTAGACGGTTATGGATCGACTTAAATATCTGAACCTAAAAAGAGCAGCTGTTATAACCAAACTTCAGAGTACAGAGGAAGATATTAATGACACAATGGAAAATGTAAGTTATTTTTAACTGTTTGAAAGTCTACCCTTTCCCTCTATGTTGTGCCCTTAATTTGTATCTTTTCAAGGTTTAAAAGGGTCTCAGAATACCTTTTATAAAAATAGATTTGATTTTTCAGAAACTATAATATTGGCACAGTATCCTTGTAAACACTAAACAAATGTTTTGAAACAAAGAAAGACAATAAATCAGTACAATTTAATAAGTATAATAAGAAATAAAGAAACCCAAGTTTAGTTTTAAAAAATTGCAACACCAAGGACATAACAGCCCTCAATTCTCTAAATATTCGTTCATTCCCTCCATCATTCAGCCAGTTTTTAAAATAACTACAAAAGTGACGTAATGTGGATGTGACAGTTATCAACTTATAACTGCCAAGTGCTAACAGGGCCACCAGGACATTTTAGCTGGAGGACAATCTATTCTGGGAAGTTTAGATTCACCTTTTTTAAAAAAATAGGAATTAAACAACTAATGCCAGACTCATAAGTAGATATTATAATTCAAATAAAATGATCTTTAAGGATAGAGGTCATTTTGTTTTCCGGTACTGTGTAATCCCTCGATTTTAACGGGTGAACATAGCTGGGAATAGGTAACACGAATTGATATTGAAGAGAAGGAAAGGTGGGCCTGATGCACACAGAGGCTCTGTACTGAGCCTCTTCTTCTAGGTCATCATTGAAGGAAAATTTTAAAGTATTCAGAAAACCTGGAGGTTTTTCCAGCCTGCAGTCCCCGGGGTCTTGGCGTCAGGGAAAGGACAATGGCATCGAGGAGGGTCCAAGCCAGGATAGGGCAGCTCCGGGCACCGCTGCAGCTCTGAGCATGGTGGGCGGTGGGCCTCTGTGGCTAGTTCTCAAGTTCTCGCGGAAAAAGGATAAGAATGAGCCTGAGAGGCCCTGGGAGAGTGAGCCACAGGAGAGGAGGGCGCTAGCGAGGGAGAGGGCTAGTGGAGGGTAGCTTCACAAGGAGAAGCCAAATGGGGTTAATCTTTCTCCTCTTTTGGTTCAGCCTCTCCCAAAGGTAAGCATCCAGTCTTTTGGCTGAGGTCTTCGGAAGAGGCAGTGGCTAAGTGAAGTGGGGTGCAGCCCTGGCCACTAGAACCTCCTCTTGAAGATTCTCAGCCAGTCCTGTCTTCTGCTCTTCATTCCTACCCTTCAGAGGTGCCTGCTGTCAGGTCCTGAGCTTTTCTGGAACTGTGCAGTGACTTGACTTGCTTCTTGTTATCCTCAACCCATCCTCCATCACCCTCCCTGCCACTCCAGACACTGAGCTTTCACTTTCCCCTGGCCTCAGTTACCACTAGTCCACCTGCTTTTTAATTTACAGAAGTATGTAGCTGCAACTGCCCAACTGTCAGCTCTTCTGGTCTCTTCTCCCCCGTTTCTCTGTTCATTTCTCATGAGATGAACTCTGCTGTGATTTTCGCGAGGTTTTAGGAAATCAGCAAACCCAAATGCGTGTGTTCAGTCTGCCTTGTTTAACCAGAGGCAGTCCTGATCGTTTTTAAGGCTGTGATATCAAATTCATTTGAAAGCTCATCTTCTCATTGCCCCAATAGATATGTGGCCCAGAGACTTGAGAGGGGAGCGTGGTCGGCTATCCAGACACTTTCCCCAAGTTTGGACAGGAAATAGGGATGGTGAGGAAAAAGCAGCTGCTTCATGACTTAACTATGTACCAAGGGAAAGGCTTCCCACTCCAGTATTCTGGTCTGGAGAATTCCAAGGACTGTATAATCTGTGGGGTCGCAAAGAATTAGACACAACCGAGCGACTTTCACTTTCAGTCCCTAGCTCATTGTCTGTTGATTCATGGAGAAGGGTGGTCGCCCAGTGTATCCCACTGACAAAGTTCTCAGCCTCCTGCAGCTCGCCTAAGCATTGACAGTTTCCTTCAAGTTTAGCTTCTTGCAGCCTACAACTGGGGACATCCATGCAGGATCCCCACAACTGACATGCCTCTTTGCTCTCTGATGCTGCAACAGTAGTTCTTAACTTCTTTGGAGGTGATGAATGGAAGATTACTGAGGGAGACTTTATATTTAAGAAAAATGAAAGAGTTAAGTCAGTACAAATCTACCTATGGCATCTATTTTAAAACTTAGGTAAATTAACTGAAGTAACTATTTTCAAACCTTTTCAATAAGAATATTTTTCAGACTTTCCTGAAATAGATAATAGAAAACCCTTTATCCACCTTATGCTCATTCTACCCTACAAGAGAAAATACTTGGTAAAATTTAAATAAGGTCTTAAAACAGAAATGAAAACTATTTATCTAAGTAGATGTTGGACAAGTGCTGCTGCTGCTGCTGCTAAGTCACTTCAGTCGTGTCCGACTCTGTGTGACCCCATAGACGGAAGCCCACCAGGCTCCCCCGTCCCTGCAGATGGCTGCAATTAAGGGAAAAAAAAATCCTGTCTTAATTATTTCTTAAATAGTAGAGCATGGTCAAATAACAAATGAAATAATAATGTGAATTTCAGCAAAACTTATGCCCACATGTTTAATGTTTGTTACTAACAGGATGAGCTGTTCCGTACTCTCGCATCTTATAAACTTATTGCACCAAGATATAGATGGCAGAGAAGCAGATGGGGGCGTACATGTCCTGTGACTTTAAAAGAAGGTAACATTTTTCAAGGATTGCCAGATTTTTCTGTAAGGTAGGTAAGATTTTCAGAATTTAATTTTAAAACTTGCCCATACTTTATTTCAGTTGTTTATGATAATAACATATTTTTAGTTTTCTAGGTAAAATGTACTGTCTTTCATCAGAGGAAGCATTAAAAACATTTCTATTGAACCCGCGCCCCTATCTTCTTCCACCTATGCCAGCACCACCATTTAAAGTATTCATATTTGGACCTCAGTCTTCAGGGAAAACAACACTTAGCAATTTGCTTGCAAAACATTACAAAGGAAAGGTAACTACTTAGCTGATTTAATTTGCACTTCCCTTATGACTAATGAGGTTCAACATTTTTTATATGTTATTCATGTATTCTCTTTTAGAAGTGTTTGTTCAAGCTTCTTGCTCATTCTTAACTTTTTTGCATTATTATTGGCAGGAGTTCCTTATGTTGTATAAATACAAATTTTTTGTTATAGACATTATAAATATTTTCTACTATTCTGCTTTGCTTTTTCACTTCTTAAATGAAAAAAGTACCATAATATATTCACTTAAAGTAAGTCATTAAGTTCTGCCTAACTAAAGAAGATGGGAATTAGGCTTCACCTTCTGAAGAAAAGAGTGTTAAAGGATTTGTGGATATGTTTTAAAACCATCACAGTATGTGTCAGACAAAAGAATTATATTTTTAAAATGTAAGGCATTTTTACAAATCAATATTTAAAAGCCCCAGTGAAAAAAGATAGCAAACAGGCAATTCATGAAATAATTGATTCAAATAGCCATTACACATGAGAAAAGGATTATCGCCTTACTAATCAGGGAGAGGCAAAAAAACCCAGAGATATATTATGACAACCTGCGGCTTCCCAGGTGGCTCAGAGGTTGCGTCTGCCTGCAATGCAGGAGACCTGGGTTCGATCCCTGGGTCAGGAGGATCCCCTGGATGAAGGAAATGGCAACCCACTTCAGTATTCTTGCCTGGAGAATCCCATGGACGAAGGAGCCTGGTGGGCTACAGTCCATGGGGTCGCAAAGAGTCGGACACGACTGAGCAACTTCACTTTACTTTCACTGTTGAAAAATCACCCAATATTGATGTGTGGCTAGCATTAGGAAAGTACATTCTCATACATTGCTGGTTACATTCTGTATAGCTATTGGACATATCTATAAAAGTCTAAAATCTATGCATATCCTTTGAACTATAGATTTTTCTTGAAGAAACTGTCAAAGATATATACATAGCCATAGCCTAGTTTATAATAGCAAAATCACGTACATCTGAATATGTATTATTGGTAGTTTAAATAGGTTGTAATATTTTTATCTAATATAATACATCCATTAAAAATGATAGGGCATATATTCATACATATTTAATGAATCTAGAAGAATGGTACTGATGAACCTATTTGCAGGGCAGGAATAGAGATGCAGACATAAAGACAAGACTTTGGACACAGCAGGGAAAGCAGAGGGTGGGACAAATTGAGAAAGTAGTGGTGAAACATATACATTACCATATGTAAACTAGATAGCTAATGGGAAGTTCTTATAACACAGGGAGCTCAATGCGGTTCTCTGTGACAATCTAGAGGGGCAGGATGTGGTGGGGGGTGGTAGGGAGGTTCAAGAGGGAGGGGACATATGTCTACTTAATGGCTGATTCACATAGTTGTATGGCAAAAGTCAATACAATATTGTATTAACGCAATTATTCCCCAATTAAAAATAAAATTTTACAATGATGTGAAAAGTGATGGTGTGGATGTATTTTTATTGGAATAAAATAAAATAATACAAGCATATTGAAGGAAAAGCAAAATGGAATCTAGAAGTATGAAAATATTATTTAAACTTAAAAGTCATATATAGAAATCTAACATCCCAATATTCAGTATTAATCATCAGTTCAGTTCAGTTCAGTCGCTCAGTCGTGTCTGACTCTTTGCGACCCTATGAATCACAGCACGCCAGGCCTCCCTGTCCATCACCAACTTCCAGAGTTCACTCAAACACATGTCCATCGAGTCGGTGATTCCATCCAGCCATCTCATTCTCTGTCGTCCCCTTCTCCTCCCGCATAGTATCTACCAAAGGACTTATATTCAAAAATGTGTAGAATTCTAACCTAATTTTTTAAAAGTTGAACATATGCTTAAAAACATATGGGTAAATGAACTACCAATACACTCATAAAATTATTAGTGATTAGGGATAGTTAACGGAAAAGGCAATGGCACCCCACTCCAGTACTCTTACCTGGAAAATCCCATGGATGGAGGAGCCTGGTTGGGCTGCAGTCCATGGGGTCACGAAGAGTCGGACAAGACTGAATGACTTCACTTTCACTTTTCACTTTCATGCATTGGAGAAGGAAATGGCAATGCATTCCAGTGTTCTTGCCTGGAGAATCCCAGGGACAGGGAGCCTGGTGGGCTGCCATCTATGGGGTCGCACAGAGTCGGACACGACTGAAGTGACTTAGCAGCAGCAGGGAAGGTTAAATTTACAATACAATGAGATTTCTCACCAACTAGAGTGGCTAAAATGTAAAAGATTCACAAAATCAAGTGCTAATGATGAGGTGGAATAACTGCAATTTTAATACTTTGCTGCTAGAAATATAAACTAGTTTCAACCGCTCTGGAAACAGTTCAGTGGTTTAGTATAAAGTGAAACATACACTTACATGACCCAGTAATTCTACTCCTCACTGTTTATCCAACAGAAATGAAAACATAGGTCCACAAAAAGACTTTCTCGCAAGTGTTCATTGCTTCTTTATTTATAATAGCCCAAACTAGAAACAACCCAAACGTCCATGATGAATGAATTAAAAAGCTGTATATTCATACAATGATACTGCTCAAAAATACAAAGGAATAGATTACTGAGATATATAGTTATATTGTTGAATCTCAAAAACATTATGCTAAGGGAGAAAAGCTTGGGGAAGATTATATACTGTTTGGTTTCATTTATATGAAATCCTAGAAAAGGCAAACGGAGAAGGCAATGGCGAGCCACTCCAGTACTCTTGCCTAGAAAATCCCACGGATGGAGGAGCCTGGTAGGCTGCAGTCCGTGGGGTCGCTGAGGGTCGGACACGACTGAGTGACTTCACTTTCACTTTTCACTTTCACACATTGGAGAAGGAAATGGCAACCCACTCCAGTGTTCTTGCCTGGAGAATCCCAGGGAAGGGGGAGCCCGGTGGGCTTCCGTCTATGGGGTCACACAGAGTCGGACACGACTGAAGTGACTTAGCAGCAGCAGCAGCAGAAAAGGCAAAACTTATCTGTATTTGATGGAAAACAAAGTGGTTGCTAAGGGCCAGGCACTGACAATAAAGGATGATGAGGAGAATTTAGTGGGTGATAAACATGTTCTATACTTTTATTGTAGTGGTTTTTATGTACATATTTGTAAAAACTCATCAAACTCTGTACTTAGAATGGGTGCCTTGTAGGTAGACTATAAATAAAATGTTGATGTTTAAAATATATATGTAATTTGAATACATATTACATGATCATACATATATAATATATATATTAAAAATCAGTGAATTCTGAAAATAACATACCTCAAGCAGCATTAAGATTTTTGAGATACATAGGTATCAGTTCAGTTCAGTTCAGTTCAGTCGCTCAGTCGTATCCGACTCTTTGCGACCCCATGAACCACAGCCCGCCAGGCCTCCCTGTCCATCACCAACCCCCGGAGTTCACTCAAACTCATGTCCATTGAGTCCGTGATGCCATCCAGCCATCTCATTCTCTGCCGTCCCCGTCTCCTCTCACCCCCAATCCCTCCCAGCATCAGACTCTTTTCCAGTGAGTCAACTCGTCGCATGAGGTGGCCAAAGTATTGCAGTTTCAGCTTTGATGAACAATGTGCTTAGTTTTCAGAGTAACTTGTGCTTATATTGGTTTTCTCAAATATTCTTTTCAGGTAGTTGACTATGATAAAGTGATTCAACCACGTTTTGATAAAGCCCTTGAAATGTTAACCAGAAACACTATAGCTGAGGCCACTGAAGCAGCCATTAAAGTTGTCAAAGAACGGCTTCTCTTAGAACTCCAAGCTAAAAAAGGTGAACTATTTTTTTTAATGTGTGTTTTAACAGTAGTTAAGCCTGGCTACCTGAGGGCACGGTCTTGGTTTGTTTGTCTTGATATCCCTGGCATCTTGCACACTGGAGCCTCAGAATAAGTGGTTGAAGAAATGAATATACATAAACCCGAATCATACACTGAGAAAAAGATTCCAACTCTGGACTTCTAAGGAAAGGAACCATAAAGAGCTTTCAAACTTAGATTTCTTTTCTTTTATGGATCTGCTTCCTGGGCAGAATTTGTACCTTTATTTACACCAGGGGCGATGACAACAACACTTTGTCTGACTCATGGAGTTTGTCTTATTGCTGCTGCTGCTGTTGTTCTAGGCCTCGGTGTCAGCCTTGATTGTAATTCAGTGTTTTTATTTGGGGAATATTATTTTCAGATTCAAAATGTTATAAATGAAAAAGTCATCGATGAGGAGACAGAAGCACAGGAGGTTAAATGGCTTCCTGAAATTCATCCAGATGGTGGCATAGCTAAGACTTAAACATTCTCTGTCAGAATCTGCTATCAGGATTTCACTAACTTTTTACATACACTGGAAAGCATCCCATCATTTCCTATGCTTGAAACTATTTAAAGATCAAGGAAATTACTTCTTACATGGCAATATTGAGTTTTGCTAGGAAATAACATTGGTTTTACCTAATAAATCTGCCTCTATTCTTTCTCATTAACCTATAATCAAGTAAGAAAGTACAACCTGGTGCCTGAGAGATTACAAAAAACAACCACAAAAAGACCAGCATTGAAATAATATGCCATCCAAATGGTCATGGATCAGTGGTAAAGAATCTGCCTGGAATGCAGGAAACACAGGCAGCACAGGTTCAGTCCCTTAGTTTGGAAGATCCCCCGGGATAGGAAATGGCAACAAACTCCAATATTCTTGTCTGGGTAATCCCATGGACAGAGGAAACTGGTGGGCTACAGTCCATAGGGTCACAAAGAGTCAGACACAACTGAGCAATTGAGCACAGATAATAAAGAATGAATTTATGTGTTTATCATATTATCTTCAGAATTAAGACCAAAATTTAAAAATACTCTTGGACAATTAATAAATATGTGAGATATCCAGAAATATTGACCCAAACTTCTAAGATGGCTTGTCATTCAATTTTGAATAACAAAAATGAATAATTGATTCAAAGATGAATTTTTGAATTAAAAATTGAATATTTTGAAATGAGTTCAAAATTCATTAAAAATGAACAATTTTTAAATTAAAAATTAATGCATTCAAAAATGAATAATTCTTTCAACAAACACTTGAGCACCTTCTTGTGTTAGATATTGTTCTAAACATTGAGCTACAGAGGTGAACAAGACACCTGAAGCTCCTGTCCTTGAGGTAGTTACATGTTAATAGAGGGTGTGTGTGCCCAGGCCTGTCTGACTCTTTGCAACCCCATGGATTGTAGCCTGACAGGCTCCCCTGTCCATGGGATTTTCCAGGCAAGAATACTGGAGTGGGTTGCCACTTCCTCCTCCAGGGGATCTTCTGGACCCAGGAATTGAATCCACATCTCCTGCATTGGCAGGTGGATTCTTAACCATTGAGGCAACTGAGAAGCCCTTAACGGGTACAGGGAAAAAATAAACAAAAAAATATGTAACACAGTAATGGGGCAGGTGGTAATTGGGTTATGGACATTGGGATGTTAGGATGATCAGGAAAGACCTCTCTGAAGAGGGAAGAACATTTAATTGAAACCTGGATGGAGAGAGGAAGCAAGCCTCCTTAAAGATGAACAGTGATCTATATAATGTTTTTCAGAGTCTGTAGTGATTCCTTTCACATCAAATTGTGGCATGATATCACAGATTTTACAGCTTTCCACAAATTGTCTTTTCTCACCAGAATATAGAAATAGATGATATCTCTCATATGCTGCAAACCAAAATCTTTTCTTTTTCAAATTCACTAATTATTCCAAATCTGACAATAAGGTTAGTGTTAGTCACTTAGTTGTGTCTGACTCTTTGTGACCCCATACACTGTAGACCGCCAAACTCCTCTATCCGTGGAAGTCTCCAGGCAAGAATCCTGGAGTGGGTTGCCATTCCCTTCTCCAGGAGACCTTTCCAACCTAGAGATAAAACCCAGGTCTCCTGCATTGCAGGCAGATTCTTTACCATCTGAGCCACCAAGGAAGCCCCCAAGACAATAAATTTAACCCTTCTTAAAATTTTAAAAATTGGGGGTTTTTTTGCAAGGGATTTTACTCCAACATATTTTAAGAAATTTTGTTAGTGGAGACTATTGAGGCTTTTTAACATAGAAAGTTATATAATATAATAATACAAAAGACGGCAGCTAGCAAAAACAAGACCGGGACCTGACTGTGGATCAGATCATGAAATCCTTATTGCCAAATTCAGACTTAAATTGAAGAAAGTAGGGAAAACCACTAGACCATTCAGATACAACCTAAATCAAATCCCTTATTATTATACAGTGGAAATGAGAAATAGATTTAAGGGACTAGATCTGATAGAGTGCCTGATGAACTCTGGACGGAGGTTCGTGACATTGTACAGGAGACAGGGACCAAGACCATCCCCATGGAAAAGAAATGCAAAAGAGCGAAATGGCTGTCTGAAGAGGCCTTACAAATAGCTGTGAAGAGAAGCGAAAAGCAAAGGAGAAAAGGAAAGATACAAGCATCTGAATGCAGAGTTCCAAAGAATAGCAAGGAGAGATGAGAAAGCCTTCCTCAGCGATCAATGCAAATAGAGGAAAACAACAGAATAGGAAAAACAAGAGATCTCTTCAAGAAAATTAGAGATTCCAAGGGAACTTTTCATGCAAAGATGGGCTTGTTAAAGGACAGAAATGGTATGGACTTAACAGAAGCAGAAGATATTAAGAAGAGGTGGCAAGAATACACAGAAGAACTGTACAAAAAAAATCTTCATGACCAAGATAATCACGATAACATGATCACTGACCTAGAGCCAGACATCTTGGAATGTGAAGTCAAGTGGGCCTTAGAAAGCATCACTACGAACAAAGCTAGTGGAGGTGATGGAATTCCAGTTGAGCTATTTCAAATCTTGAAAGATGATGCTGTGAAAGTGCTGTACTCAATATGCCAGCAAATTTGGAAAACTCAGCAGTGGCCACAGGACTGGAAAAGGTCAGTCTTCATTCCAATCCCAAAGAAAGGCAAGAATGCTCAAACTAGTTGTACTCATCTCACCCACTACTAAAGTCATGCTCAAAATTCTCCAAGCCAGGCTTCAGCAATATGTGAACTGTGAACTCCCAGATGTTCAAGCAGGTTTTAGAAAAGGCAGAGGCACCAGAGATCAAATTGCCAACATCCTCTGGATCATGAAGAAAGCAAGAGAGTTCCAGAAAAACATCTATTTCTGCTTCATTGACTATGCCAAAGCCTTTGACTGTGTGGATCACAATAAACTGTGGAAAATTCTGAAAGAGATGGGAATCCCAGACCACCTGACCTGCCTCTTGAGAAACCTGTATGCAGGTCAGGAAGCAACAGTTAGCACTGTACATGGAACAACAGACTGGTTCCAAATAGGAAAAGGAGTACGTCAAGGTTGTATATTGTCGCTCTGCTTATTTAACTTGTATGCAGAGTACATCATGAGGAACGCTGGGCTGGAAGAAGCACGAGCTGGAATCAAGATTGCTGGGAGAAATATCAATAACCTCAGATATGCAGATGACATCACCCTTATGACAGAAAGTGAAGAGGAGCTAAAAAGCCTCTTGATGAAAGTGAAAGAGGAGAGTGAAAAGGTTGGCTTGAAGCTCAACATTCAGAAAACAAAGATCATGGCATCTGGTCCCATCACTTCATGGGAAATAGATGGGGAAACAGTGGAAACAGTGTCAGACTTTAATTTTTTGGGCTCCAAAATTACTGCGGATGCTGATTGCAGCCATGAAATTAAAAGACGCTTACTCCTTGGAAGGAAAGTTATGACCAACCTAGATAGCATATTAAAAAGCAGAGACATTACTTTGCCAACAAAGGTCCGTCTATCAAGGCTATGGTTTTTCCAGTGGTCATGTATGGATGTGAGAGTTGGACTGTGAAGAAAGTTGAGCGCCGAAGAATTGATGCTTTTGAACTGTGGTGCTGGAGAAGACTCTTGAGAGTCCCTTGGACTGCAAGGAGATCCAACCAGTCCATTCTAAAGGAGAACAATCCTGGGTGCTCATTGGAAGGACTGATGCTAAAGCTGAAACTCCAATACTCTGGCCACTTCATGCGACGAGCTGACTCACTGGAAAAGACTCTGATGCTGGGAAGGATTGGGGGCAGGAGGAGACGGGGACGACAGAGAATGAGATGGCTGGATGGCAATACTGACTTGATGGACATGAGTTTGAGTGAACTCCAGGAGTTGGTGATGGACAGGGAGGCCTGGCGTGCTGTGATTCATGGGGTCGCAAAGAGTCGGACATGACTGAGCGACTGAACTGAACTGAACTGAACTGAACATGGAGCAAGCTTACAGTGTGCCAAGCCTTCTCTATGTTCCTTGTTGACACCCATTATCTTATTTGATGTTTCAACTGTGTTTTTAGTTTAATGATCCTATTTTGCCCAGTAAAAATTGAGACAGTAAGGTCAAATGATTCAAACTGAGACAGGGAAAGCAAATGATTTGCAAAAGTCACATTGACTCAGTTAGAACTCACATGCCCAAGGTTGTCTTCCTGCCCTCCAGCTACCTTTTGCTAACACAGTCAATTACTATCTTACAGCTCAGTCAACTTCAAAATACCTTCAAGAAGAATCTGAAAGGAGGGAAAGTGAAGTCCCAACTGATGCATATAGAAGTGCAGAAGAATTGCAGTCGTCACTTGATGAAGATGGTAAAGAAAATGTTGCTAACGTTATTGGCCAAATCTTTCCTAGACAGATTAGCTGATAGAGTGTATTATTCTTTCACGATAGTGTTCACTTTTGAATCCCAAAGAGAAAGCTCTTTAGAAGACAATGAAGAGGCCAAAATGAAGTCAGGTGATAAAGATGGTAAGAGAATGAGCTGCTAATGCCATGCGTGTGGATCTTATTTCCATTTATTTCATATGTTATCATGTTTATATTGAAGCTTAAACTTATCCTCCCCTCACCCTCAAATTGGAAACTTCAGGAGTAAAAGAGTTAAGTTTTCCTCTTACAGATTTAAACTGACCAGCTGTAGAACAGAAATAGATCTACTAGAATGAAGAAGAAAACAGAACACAAGTATAATACTATTTAAATGCTCTCCAAATTTTTTTATCTTTCCAAACATGATATAATCATTATTGTACAATAATAAATTCTTTCTTAAAAGCTCTCTGCTTCCTTTAACAGATTGGATTCAGAGCATCATAGACCCAGAGTTGTAGCTGTGAAATGTTTATCATTTAGTGCTATTTACCACTCCAGTATTCTTGACTAGAGAATTTCATGGACAGAGGAGTCTAACAGGCTAATTGTCCATGGGGTCACAAAGAGTCAGACATGACTTATCAACTAACACTTTCACTTTACACTCTTCTAAAACTTTTCCATTTATATTTTAACATAATCAAGAGCATACAAAGTAAATTACTTTTATTTTTTATTTATGTTACATTTAATTATATAATTTCACTAGAAAATAATTTAACCATCATTTAAAATTACTGCATAGTTTCTTTATTTAGAGGTATTAGTTTTAACTAGTTCATTACATTGAAAACTTATATTTTTGCTACTAAAAAATTCAATGAATTTTTCCCATTGATTTTTTTACATAACGTTTTGCCTGTATGTTGACACAAATGGAGTTACTAGCTTAATGAGTAAGAAGTAATAGAGAGTCAAATAACTTTGCATAAAGTTTCAATTTATGTTCCCATCAGGAATATGCAAACTATATGTCCTAGTTTCCTCAGTATTTTCTCTTTTTAAATATTATTTTAATTTTTATTTGACTATTTCTAAAGTTCAGTGTTGTAATACTGTGTTAGCCATTTATATTTCTGCTTTTCTTTTTTTTATTTAAATTTGATTTAAGTTCATAATGCAGTAATACATCTCTTCCCTATCTCTGACCCTCCACTTCCTCACCTGAAGGCAGTCAATGTAACCCATTTCAGGTTTATTTCTCCAGATCTATTCTACTATGTATGCATGTATCTTCCTTCTCATTTTTACCAAAAGTGAAACAAATTGTACACACTTTGGTACCAGCTTTTCTTTCGACGATATATCTTTGAGATTTGTCCGTATTCCGTAGACAGCCTCCCACTTTTTGTATAGTGTTCCATTATTATTGTGTGGATGTACCACAGTCTTTTTTTTTCTTTTTTTTTTTATTGGAGGCTAATTATTTTACAATATTATATTGGTTGGTTTTGCCATACATTGACATGAATCCTCCCCGGGTGTACATGAGTTCCCCTTCCTGAACCCCCTCCCACCTCCCTCCTCCCTTTATCCTCCCTCTGGGTCATCCCCGCACACCAGCCCCGAGCATCCTGTAACATGCATCGACCCTGAACTGGTGATTCGTTTCACATATGACAACATACATGTTTCAATGCCATTCTCCCAAATCATCCCACCCTCATCCTCTCCCACAGAGTACCAAAGACTGTTCTATACATCTGTGTCTCTTTTGCTGTCTCGTATACAGGGTTATCATTTGCATCTTTCTAAATTGGTGATGGACAGGGAGGCCTGGTGTGCTGTGATTCATGGGGTCGCGGAGAGTCGGACACGACTGAGCGACTGAACTGAATTGAACTGAACTGAAATACCACATATATGCGTTAGTATATTGTATTGGTGTTTTTCTTTCTGGCTTACTTCACTCTGTATAATAGGCTCCAGTTTCATCCACCTCATTAGAACTGATTCAAATGCATTCTTTTTAATGGCTGAGTAGTACTCCATTGTGTGTATGTACCAAAGCTTTCTTATCCATTCGTCTGCAGATGGACATCTAGGTTGCTTCCATGTCCTGGCTATTATAAACAATGCTGCAATGAACACTGGAGTACATGTGTCTCTTTCAATTCTGGTTTCCTCGGTGTGTATGCCCAGGAGTGCGATTGCTGGGTCATATGGCAGTTCTATTTCCAGTTTTTTGAGGAATCTCCACATTGTTCTCCATAGTGGCTGTACTAGTTTGCATTCCCACCAACAGTGTAGGAGGGTTCCCTTCTCTCCACACCCTCTCCAGCATTTATTGCATGTAGACTTTTGGATAGCAGCCATTCTGACTGGTGTGAAATGGTATCTCATTGTGGTTTTGATTTGCATTTCTCTGATTATGAAGGATATTGAGCATCTTTTCATGTGTTTGTTAGCCATCTGTATGTCCTCTTTGGAGAAATGTCTGTTTAGTTCTTTGCCCCATTTTTTGATTGGGTCATTTATTTTTCTGGACTTGAGCTGCAGGAGCTGCTTGTATATTTTGGAGATTAATCCTTTATCAGTTGCTTCATTTGCTATTATTTTCCCCCATTCTGAAGGCTGTCTTTTCACCTTACTTATAGTTTCCTTTGCTGTGCAGAAGCTTTTGATTTTAATTAGGTCCCATTTGTTTATTTTTGCTTTTATTTCCAATATTCTGGGAGGTGGGTCTTGGAGGATCCTGCTGTGATTTATGTCGGAGAGTGTTTTGCCTACTTTCTCCTCTAGGAGTTTTATAGAATCTGGTCTTACATTTAGCTCTCTAATCCATTTTGAGTTTATTTTGGTGTATGGTGTTAGGAAGTGTTCTAGTTTCATTCTTTTACAAGTGGCTGACCAGTTTTCCCAGCACCACTTGTTAAAGAGACTGTCTTTTCTCCATTTTATATTCTTGCCTCCTTTGTCAAAGATAAGGTATCCATAGGTGTGTGGATTTATCTCTGGGCTTTCTATTTTGTTCCATTGATCTATATTTCTGTCTTTATGCCAGTACCATACTGTCTTGATGACTGTAGTTTTATTTCTTCTTTTCTGAGGTGACCATTTTTGTCTTTTGCTCATTTTTCTAAATTGTTCTATCAATTATATGGTTTTAATATAAATGTTTTGTAGTAGTCACTTATTTTTCATATTTTTTTCCAAATTGAGTGGTTTGTCTTTTAAGTCACCTTGCTGACTTTGAGGTAGCAGAGTTTTTCACATTTTCATAGTCAAATAATTACTTTCCATTTGTTAATTTCTTCCATTTACTTTCCAGCTTAAAAGTCTTCCTCTCAACCAGAGATTTCATATATACTTTTTTTTTTTTAAGTTAGCTCTGCCTTTTTGTTTTTAACTTTTAATTCCATCTACAGTTTATTGTGCTGTATAGTGTAGGGCTGACCTTTTTTGTTTGGTTCCTCCTCCTGATTCAGACAGATGTGTCTTTGCCTTGTGTTTATTTCAAGCTGAGTAGGAATACAACTGGCCACTGGCAGATTCATATATGGCATTCCTCCTTTCCCAGCCTGCATACGCACGCACACATACCCACATACACACACTTCACAAGAAGGACCTGGACATTAAAATTTTTGCCAAGTGGCACCTGGGAACCCCATCTCTGCCCCTGGGGAGTTGCCAGCACCAATATTTACACAGAGAGGCCCTCCCCCATACTATCTGTTCCCTCTTTAGGGGAAGCCATCCAATGTAGAAACATCATCAGTACCTCTACTCACTGCCAGAGGATCGCCAGCACTGCTGGTGTGCCCTGGTAAACGACAACCTGTCTCCCCCATGTGTCTGAGATAAGCACAGCTTTTACCTCTTGGAGCCAAAGAGTCTGTTGTGACGCCAGGAAGGGAAAATTTTATTTTTTTCCAATTTACATCCACTGGCATCATATGAAACTGAAATTACTCCTGGTTTTGTTATCTGTATTTTCTACTGCTGATAAATATGTCTACCTATTTGATTATTATGGTTGTTATTTTAATTTTTTAAGAAATTAGGAGCATTGAGTCCTGGGTCCTTGGGCTCATACCACAATCTTCCTTAGGAATCACGTAGAGTTTAAGTACTGTTCTTTATGTGTTTAATAGAGTTTTATTTTCAGATGAAAAAGAAATAAGTGAAACGTTTACTCTTCAAAGAAGTCAGCAAGACTCTAGTCAAGATCTAAAGAAGGATTCCAAAAAAGGTAAATTATTACTAGGGTGATTTGGTTCTCTTCAGTTCAGTTCAGTTCAGTCGCTCAGTCGTGTCTGACTGTTTGTGACCCCATGAATCGCAGCACACCAGGCCTCCCTGTCTATCACCATCCCGGAGTCTACCCAAACTCATGTCCATTGAGTCGGTGATGCCATCCAGCCATCTCATCCTCTGTCGTCCCCTTCTCCTCCTGCCCCCAATCCCCCCCAGCATCAGGGTCTTTTCCAATGAGTCAGCACTTTGCATCAGGTGTCCAAAGTATTGGAGTTTCAGCTTCAAAATCAGTCCCACCAATAAACAACCAGGACTGATCTTTAGGATGGACTGGTTGGATCTCCTTGTAGTCCAAGGGACTCTCAAGAGTCTTCTCCAACACCACAGTTCAAAGGCATCAATTCTTCAGCCTTCAGCTTTCTTCACAGTCCAACTCTCACATCCATACATGACCACGGGAAAAACCATAGCCTTGACTAGACGGACCTTGGTTGGCAAAGTAATGTCTCTGTTTTTTAATTTGCTGTCTAGGTTCATCATAACTTTCCTCCAAGGAGTAAGCATCTTTTAATTTCATGACTGCAATCACCATCTGCAGTGATTTTGGAGCCCAGAAAAATAAAGTCAGCCACTGTTCCACTGTTTCCCCATCTGTTTGCCATGAAGTGATGGGACCGGATGCTATGATCTTAGTTTTCTGAATCTTGAGCTTTAAGCCAACTTTTTCACTCTCCTCTTTCACTTTCATCAAGAGGCTCTTTAGTTCTTCACTTTCTTCCATAAGGGTGGCGTCATCTGCATATCTGAGGTTATTGATATTTCTCCCGGAAGTCTTGATTCCAGCTTGTGCTTCTTCTAGTCCTGCATTCCTCATGATGTACTCTGCATATAAGTTAAATAAGCAGGGTGACAATATACAGCCTTGATGTACTCCTTTTCCTATTTGAAACCAGTCTGTTGTTCCATGTCTAGTTCTAACTGTTGGTTCCTGACCTGCATACAGGTTTCTCAAGAGGCAGGTCAGGTGGTCTGGTATTCCCATCTCTTGAAGAATCGTCCACAGTTTGTTGTGATCCACACAGTCAAAGGCTTTGGCAGTGTCAATGAAGCAGAAATAGATGTTTTTCTGGAACTCTCTTGCTTTTTTGATGATCCAGCAGATGTTGGCAATTTGATCTCTGGTTCCTCTACCTTTTCTAAAACCAACTTGAACATCTGTAAGTTCATGGTTCATATATTGCTGAAGCCTGGCTTGGAGAATTTTGAGCATGACTTTGCTAGCATTTGAGATGAGTGCAATTGTGTGATAGTTTGAGCATTCTTTGGCATTGCCTTTCTTTGGGATTGGAATGAAAACTGACCTTTTCCAGTCCTGTGGCCACTGCTGAGTTATTCCTCTTTAAAGAGAAAACAACAAGACTCACCCCCAAAAAATTCTTCTGGCATTGTATCTATAGTGAAACTATCAATATAAGGGAAGTTAGGAGATGTAGTGTTTTTAAACAGTTAGGCACATTGCTGACCTTAACAAAATCAGCATTCTGTTACTAAGGGAAAGGAGAACTGGATATTGTGTAGGCAAGTAGTATCTTCTGGCACATTTAGTATTATTGCCTGGCTATTTCTGCTTCCTCATGTCCTCTTTCCCAGGCTATGGGAAGATCTTGGATCTGAATATCCAGGAATTGCTGGTTTTCTGTATCTCTGAGAACAGACTTCTCACTTCATGACAGGGAGGGCAGCAGGCAGCTGCACCTCAAAAGTCCTTTGGGATTTTTTCTGGGAAAGGATCAATTAGGCTCTGGCAGGAGACCCTGATGGATGGAGCTCAGAAAGCACTACTGGAAAGGCCAAGGTAGAAGAGTCTTGTGGAGCTGCCAATTTCATGTCCTGTTAGACACGTGGATGAATGTTTATATCCTGGTGCAGCCTATAAGCCAGCTCAGCTATGTAAGAAAACATTCAGCACACAGTGAGGCAGGAATCAAGGCTAACACCTGAGAAACCAGCCAATGTCGCCTTTTTTTCCCATCCTCTTGCCCATCTCCTGTCCTTTTATTGTCCCATGTAGTCTCATGCATATAATTTAGGGCTTCCCTGGTAGCTCAGTGGTAAAGAACCTGTCTGCAAGTGCAGGAGACATGGGTTCAATCTCTGGTCTGGGAAGATCCCACGTGTCGCAGAGCAGCAAAGCCTGTGCATCTTAACTATTGAACCTGTGCTCTAGAGCCCAGGAGCTGCAATTAATGAGCTCACGTGCTGCAACTACTGAAGCCCGCATGCCCTAGAACCCATGCTCCTCAACAAGAGAAGTCTTCAAAACTAGAGAAAAGCCCCTACTAGAACTCTTCCCCAACTAAAGAAAAGCCCACACAGCAACGAAGATCCAGCACAGCCAAAAATAAATAATAAATTATTATTTCAATTATTAATTGAAAGTATTTATTTTGTTTTCTGACTCATTCTTTAGTTGCCTGTCTTTTAGCTTGACTCCTGGAATCCTTTGGTTCCTACTCCCTGGTTTTCTGAGTTTTTATTCCTGCCTGACATGAGTGTTTTTCTTGCCTCATATGCTTTCATTCTGATGCACTGGCTTTAAGCCACTGTTATACTATTTTGTGATTCCAGACTTATTTCCTCCCTAGTCTGTTTCTCCCTTTTTCTGGCATATTCAGCAGTAACACAGAGTGCTTCCTTGGGTTAGGTATTTACAATCATGTTCTGTTGCAAATAACATTGTCTACTAAAATTATTAATGGGATTAATTTATTGATTTACTTTAGATGTAACAGACTATGAGATAGAAGAAGTAACTGCCGATCATCCAGAAGTTCTTTCCATAATAAATGAGACAGTAAAAATGTCAAAGGATATGAACTTTGAACAGCCACATGAAAAAATTGCTGAAATCTTAGATGAAGTTCTCCAAGAGGTAAGAAATCCAGAATCTTTATTTTTATCTCTGATTTCACAGTATCTGAGAAAATATTAACCTGGTATATGTACAATTATTTTTGAAACCATATGACAGTGTTGAAATCTATAGCCTTCTAATTCATGTGCATTTTACAGTAACACTGTTAATATGTAATATACCCTGCTGCTGCTGCTGCTAAGTCACTTCAGTCGTGTCCGACTCTGTGTGACCCCATAGACGGAAGCCCACCAGGCTCCCCCTTCCCTGGGATTCTCCAGGCAAGAACACTGGAGTGGGTTGCCATTTCCTTCTCCAATGTATGAAAGTGGAAAGTGAAAAGTGAAAGTGAAGTCGCTCAGTCATGTCCGACCCTTAGCGACCCCATGGACTGCAGCCTACCAGGCTCCTCCATCCATGGGATTTTCTAGTTGCTTATAAATTTTCCTTCAATGCATCTGCATGCTTAGTCATGTCTGACTCTTTTCGACCCTTTGAACTATAGCCTACCAGCTTCCTCTGTCCATGGGGTTTTCCATGCAAGAATACTGGAGTGGGTTGCCATACCCTCCTCCAGGGGATCTTCCTGACCCAGGGATCAAACCCGCATCTCTTGCGGCTCCTGCATTGCCAGTGAATTCTTTACTGCTGAGCCACCAGGGAAGCCCTACCTTTTGACCCTTTCACCCATTTCCCCCATCTCTTCCTCTGTCTCTGGCAGTCACCAATCTCTTCTCTGATTCTGTGAATTTGATTTTTCCAGATTCCACAATAAGTGAGGTCATATAGTATTTGTCTTTCTCTAACTTATTTCACTTATACTACTTCATTATAGCTTTTCCCTCCTAATTCTCTTATGTGAAACTTTTCAAAGTGCTTAAAATTCTTTTTTTTCCCCCAAAATGCTCTTCATTCAGATGGAAATTTGAAAAAGCAGGTAAATCTGCATAAGCCAAAGGGTTACACTGGCCCTCTCAAGATTTCTTTCCCTTGACTTCTAATATTCTGTCTTCCTGATTGTGTACAGATTTGTTCAAAACCTTCAGAATTTGTGTATTCGCAGACCCACATCACTAATCTCCACATTTGTATTGAAGTTGTTATAATTGGGTGGCAGGTGGGGGATAGTTTAGCAGAACTCACAAAGTACCTGCAAGATTTGTTTCCAAATTTGAACCAGTTTCTTTCTACAGCTGTTAGTAAATATCTCAGGACCTCTCAGCTCTCACATTAAAAGCGAAAAATCTAAAGGGAAGTAAAGGGCATTGTCACTTAAAAAGGCAGACTGAGCACGGACCTGGTGACTCAAAGAGTAGACCAGGGACCATTGTCGCCTGAGACCATGTTAGAAATACAGACTCATGGGCCCTACCCTTGACCTTCTGAATCAGGATCTAGATTCTGTAATACTGAATAAGATACAGCAAGCATGTTTTAACAGAGGCTTTTGCTTCTTGGTCTTAATGTACAGCTTTAGTCCTTTTGAATTGTTTCTCTTTTAAAATTAAGTGGCTGTTTTTTTTTTCTTCTGAAAGTCAGAAGAACTCAAAAGATATTTGGTTAAAGTCCAGGAAAGTGATTTATCAGGGTAACATCCTTGACTTGGGTACCTATGATGGTAATTTCAGTGTGTCATTTTTCACAGGTAGTTGAAGAAAACAAGAATAGGTTTTATGGTGCCCCCAAATATGGAGGATGGATACTGGACAACTGCCCTCTTATGAAAGAACTCTGGTTGGTCTTAGTCGACAAAGGAGTTCTACCCGATTTAGTCATCTGTTTATCAGACACAGAAAACAATGGTTGGTAAATACTTATCATGTCAATTCAGACTGAAGTTTTTACTGCTGATAATATTTTTAGTTTATATTTTTATGAACTATAAAACGGAAAACTCTCCACCTTCCCTGGGTACAACAAATACCACCCCAGCAGTCCCTTCATGACCTAGAGGTACACAAAAGGAAATCAACCACTGAGTAGGTGGCCACGGATGGTATGCTAGGTCGCTGGATGCTCCAGCAGGCTCTTATCATTATTCTCTGGAGCTGAGCATTTAACAACCCTCATTCCAGTCAGCATTCTAACTTCTGAATGAAAAATATATAAGGCTGAGGGCAAAACTACCTGTTAATCCTTTTTCCCCTCAAATGGGAAATACTAAGTACATAAAGATAGCAGAACTAAATTTTAATTATTCTGTCACTGTGTGTAAAGCTATAGTAATAAAAAATTATGGCACTACCAGAAAAAAATGACATAGACCAATCAAACAGAATAAAGAGCCCAGAGATAAACTCACACATATACTGTCAACTAATCTTTGATAAGGGAGCCAAAAATATTCTGTTATTTTGCATCTTAAGGAAATATATTTGAAAAGAGAATTTCCAGGGGGAGACTGTATTATACTACTTTTTATGTTTTAGTTACTTATAGTATGTCAATATATACCTTTTTAAAAGGATTTAAGATGGTCTCAAAAAATCTGGGCTCTATTTAGATAAATACTTAAAGGAAGATATATTTGGATATAGACAGAAATAATTTTTCATTTCTAATTTCCAAAATATATCTTACTATATTTTGCAGAGCTTTAAAATTAATATTACTCTTTATCTGTATTTCAGGAAAATATTTATATAATAGACTGTATTTACAGAATAAACAAGAAATTGACTCTAAGATTTTAGAAAGATTATTAGATGAACTACTAAAGGAAAAAAAAGAGGAAGAAGCAGCAAGGTAATCTGCCTGGCACAATAAATGAGATTAATTAACCTTTTACAATTGTTAAAAATCTACTTATAATTTATATTTATAAAATGTCTTATTTATTTATTTTTATTTATTTTATTGGAGGCTAATTACTTTACAATATTATATTGATTGGTTTTGCCATACATGACATGAATCCGCCCTGGGTGTACATCCCCTTCTTGAACCCCCCTCCCACCTCCCCTTATCTTCCCAATGGGTCATCCCTGTGCACCAGCCCTGAGCATCCTGTATCATGCATCAAACCTGGACTGGTGATTCGTTTCACATATGATAATATACATGTTTCAATGCCATTCTCAAAAAACATCCCACCCTCACCCTCTCCCACAGAGTCCCAAAGACTGTTCTATACACCTGTGTCTCTTTTGCTGTCTCGTATCACCAACTCAATGGACATGAGTTTGAGGGAACTCCGGGAGTTGGTGATGGACAGGGAGGCCTGGCGTGCTGTTGATTCATGGGGTCGCAAAGAGTTGGACACAACTGAGCGACTGAACTGAACTGAACTGATACAGGGTTAAGGTTACCATCTTTCTAAATTCCATATATATGCGTTAGTATACTGTATTGGTGTTTTTCTTTCTGGCTTACTTCACTCTATATAATAGGCTCCAGTTTCATCCACCTCATTAGAACTGATTCAAATGTATTCTTTTTAATGGCTGAGTAATACTCCATTGTGTAAATGTACCACAGCTTTCTTATCCATTCGTCTGCAGATGGACATATAGGTTGCTTCCATGTCCTCGCTATTATAAACAGTGCTTCAATGAACATCGGAGTACATGTGTCTCTTTCAGTTCTGGTTTCCTTGGTGTGTATGCCCAGGAGTGCAATTTCTGGATCTATTTCCAGTTCTATTTCCAGTTTTTTAAGCAATCTCCACACTGTTCTCCATAGTGGCTGTACTAGTTTGTATTCCCACCAACAGTGTAAGAGGGTTCCCTTCTCTCCACACCCTCTCCAGCATTTATTGCATGTAGACTTTTGGATAGCAGCCATTCTGACTGGTGTGAAATGGTATCTCATTGTAGTTTTGATTTGCATTTCTCTGATTATGAGGGATGTTGAGCATTTTTTCACGTGCTTGTTAGTCATCTGTATGTCTTCTCTGGAGAAATGTGTGTTTAGTTCTTTGCCCCATTTTTTGATTGGGTCGTTTATTTTTCTGGAATTGAGCTGCAGGAGCTGCTTGTATATTTTTGAGATTAATTCTTTGTCAGTTGTTTCATTTGCTATTATTTTCTCCCATTCTGAAGGCTGTCTTTTCACCTTGCTTATAGTTTCCTTTGCTGTGCAGAAGGTTTTAATTTTAATTATGTCCCGTTTGTTTATTTTTGCTTTTATTTCCAATATTCTGGGAGGTGGGTCATGGAGGATCCTGCTGTGATTTATGTCGGAGAGTGTTTTGCCTATGTTCTCTAGGAGTTATATAGTTTCTGGTCTTACATTTAGATCTTTAATCTATTTTGAGTTTATTTTTGTGTATGGTGTTAGGAAGTGTTCTAGCTTCATTCTTTTACAAGTGGCTGACCAGTTTTCCCAGCACCACTTGTTAAAGAGACTGTCTTTTCTCCATTTTATATTCTTGCCTCCTTTGTCAAAGATAAGGTGTCCATAGGTGCGTGGGTTTATCTCTGGGCTTTGTATTTTGTTCCACTGATCTATATTTCTGTCTTTATGCCGGTACCATACTGTCTTGATGACTGTGGCTTTGTAGTAGAGCCTGAAGTCTGGCAGGTTGATTCCCCCAGTTCCATTCTTCTTCCTCAAGATTGCTTTGGCTATTCGAGGTTTTTTGTATTTTCATACAAATTGCAAGATTATTTGTTTTAGCTCTGTGAAAAATATTGTTGGTAGCTTGATAGGGATTGCATTGAATGTATAAATTACTTTGGGTAGTATACTCATTTTCACAATATTTATTCTTCATATCCATGAACACGGTATATTTCTCCATCTATTAGTGTCCTCTTTGATTACTTTCACCAGTGTTTTATAGTTTTCTATGTACAGGTCTTTTGTTTCTTTAGGTAGATATATTCCTAAGTATTTTATTCTTTTCATTGCAACAGTGAATGGAATAGTTTCCTTAATTTCTCTTTCTATTTTCTCATTATTAGTGTATAGGAATGCAAGGGATTTCTGTGTGTTGATTTTATATCCTGCAACTTTACTGTATTCATTGATTAGCTCTAGTAGTTTTCTGGTAGAGTCTTTAGGATCTTCTGTGTAGAGAATCATGTCATCAGCGAACAGTGAAAATTTTACTTCTTCTTTTCCGATTTGGATTCCTTTTATGTCTTTTTCTGCTCTGATTGCTGTGGCCAAAACTTCCAGAACTGTGTTGAATAGTAGTGATGAGAGTGGGCACCCTTGTCTTGTTCCTGACTTTAGGGGAAATGCTTTCAGTTTTTCACCATTGAGGATAAAGTTTGCTGTGGGTTTGTCATTTATAGCTTTTATTATGTTGAGGTATGTCCCTTCTATTCCCACCTTCTGGAGGGTTTTTTATCATAAATGGATGTTGAATTTTGTCAAAGGCTTTTTCTGCATCTATTGAGATAATCATATGATTTTTATTTTTCAGTTTGTTAATGTGGTGTAGAAGGCAATGGCAAGCCACTCCAGTATTCTTGCCTAGAAAATCCCATGGACAGAGGAGCCTGGTAGGCTGCAGTCCATGGGGTCGCTACGAGTCAGACATGACTGAGCGACTTCACTTTCACTTTTCACTTTCACACATTGGGGAAGGAAATGGCAACCCACTCCAGTGTTCTTGCCTGGAGAATCCCAGGGACGGGGGAGCCTGGTGGGCTTCCGTCTGTGGGGTCACACAGAGTCGGACACGACTGAAGTGACTTAGCAGCAGTAGCAATGTGGTGTATTACGTTGATTGATTTGCGGATATTGAAGAATCCTTGCATTCCTGGGATAAAGCCCACTTGGTGTATGATCTTCTTAATGTGTTGTTGGATTCTGATTGCTAGAATTATGTTAAGGATTTTTGCATCTATGTTCATCAGTGATATTGGCCTGTAGTTTTCTTTTTTTGTGGGATATTTACTAGGTTTTGGGATTAGGATGATGGTGGCCTCATAGAATGAGTTTGGAAGTTTCCCTTCCTCAGCAATTTTCTGGAAGAGTTTGAGTAGATTAGGTGTTAGCTCTTCTCTAAATTTTTGGTAGAATTCAGCTGTGAAGCCATCTGGACCTGGGCTTTTGTTTGCTGGAAGATTTCTGATTACAGCTTCTATTTCTGTGCTTGTGATGGGTCTATTCAGATTTTCTATTTCTTCCTGGTTCAGTTTTGGAAAGTTGTACTTTTCTAAGAATTTGTCCATTTCTTCCAAGTTGTCCACTTTATTGCCATATAATTGCTGATAGTATTCTCTAATAATCCTTTGTATTTCTGTGTTGTCGGTTGTGATCTCTCCATTTTCATTTCTAATTTTATTGATTTGGTTCTTCTTCCTTTGTTTCTTGATGAGTCTGGCTAGTGGTTTGTCAATTTTATTTACCCTCTCAAAGAACCAGCTTTTGGCTTTGTTGATTTTTGCTATGGTCTCTTTTGTTTCTTTTGCATTTGTTTCTGCCCTAATTTTTAAGATTTCTTTCCTTCTACTTACCCTGGGGTTCATTTCTTCCTTTTCTAGTTTCTTTAGATGTAGAGTTAGGTTATTTAGTTGACTTTTTTCTTGTTTCTTGAGGTGTGCCTGTATTGCTATGAACCTTCCCCTTAGCACTGCTTTTACAGTGTCCCAGATGTTTTGGGTTGTTGTGTTTTCATTTTCATTCATTTCTATGCATATTTTGATTTCTCTTTTGATTTCTTCTATGATTTGTTCGTTATTCAGCAGCGTGTTGTTCAGCCTCCATATGTTGGCATTTTTAATAGTTTTTCTCCCATAATTGAGATTCATCTTACTGCATTGTGGTCAGAAAAGATGCTAGGAATGATTTCTTTTTTAATTTACCAAGGCTACATTTATGACCCAAGATGTGATCTATCCTGGAAAAGGTTCCGTGTGCACTTGAGAAAAAGGTGAAATTCATTGTTTTAGGGTGAAATGTCCTATAGAGATCTATGAGGTCTAACTGGTCTATTGTATCATTTACAATTTGTGTTTCCTTGTTAATTTTCTGTTTAGTTGATCCATCCATAGATGTGAGTGGGGTATTAAAGTCTCCCACTATTATTGCGTTGTTGTTAATTTCCCCTTTCATACTTGTTAGTAATTGTCTTACATATTGCGGTGCTCCTATGTTGGGTGCATATATGATTGTTATATCTTCTTCTTGGATTGATCCTTTGATCATTATGTAGTTTCCTTCTTTGTCTCTTTTCACAGCCTTTGTTTTAAAGTCTATTTTATCTGATATGAGTATTGCTACTCCTGCTTTCTTTTGGTCTCTATTTACATGGAATATCTTTTTCCAGCCCTTCACTTTCAGTCTGTATGTGTCCCTCGTTTAGAGGTGGGTCTCTTGTAAACAACATATATGGGGGTCTTGTTTTTGTATCCATTCAGCCAGCCTTTGTCTTTTGGTTGGGGGCATTCAGCCCATTTACGTTTAAGGTGATTATGGATAAGTATGATCCCGTTGCCATTTTCTTTATTGCTTTGGGTTTGAGTTTATACACCCTTTCTGTGTTTCCTGTCTAGAGAATATCCTTTAGTATTTGTTGGAGAGCTGGTTTGGTGATACTGAATTCTTTCAGCTTTTGCTTGTCTGTAAAGCTTTTGATTTCTCCTTCATATTTGAATGAGATCCTTGCTGGGTATAGTAATCTGGGCTGTAGGTTATTTTCTTTCATCACTTTAAGTATGTCTTGCCATTCCCTCCTGGCCTGAAGAGTTTCTGTTGAAAGATCAGCTGTTATCCTTATGGGAATCCCCTTGTGTGTTATTTGTTGCTTTTCCCTTGCTGCTTTTAATATTTGTTCTTTGTGTTTGATCTTTGTTAATTTGATTAATATATGCCTTGGAGTATTTCGCCTTGGGTTTATCCTGTTAGGGACTCTCTGTGTTTCTTGGACTTGGGTGATTATTTCCTTCCCCATTTTAGGGAAGTTTTCAACTATTATCTCCTCAAGTATTCTCTCATGGTCTTTCTTTTTGTCTTCTTCTTCTGGGACCCCTATGATTCGAATGTTGGGACGTTTAACATTGTCCCAGAGGTCTCTAATATTGTCCTAATTTCTTTTAATTCGTTTTTCTTTTTTCCTCTCTGTTTCATTTATTTCTACAATTCTATCTTCTAGCTCGCTTATCCTGTCTTCTGCCTCCGTTATTCTACTGTTTGTTCCCTCCAGAGTATCTCTGATCTCATCTATTGCATTATTCATTGTATATTGACTCTTTTTTATTTCCTGTAAATCCTTATTAAACCTTTCTTGCATCTTCTCAATCCTTTTCTCTAGGTTATTTATCTATAACTCCATTTTGCTTTCAAGATTTTGAATCATTTTCACTATCAAAATGCGAAATTCTTTATCAGGTAGATTCCCTATATCTTCCTCTTTTGTTTGTGTTGGTGGGCATTTATCCTGTTCCTTTACTTGCTGGGTATTTCTCTGCCTCTTCATCTTGCTTATATTGCTGTGCTTGGGGTGGCCTTTCCGTCTTCTGGCAGTTTGTGAAACTCTCTTTATTATGTAGTTTCCTTGCTGTGTGTGGGGTTGGACGGGTGGATTGTCAAGGTTCCCTGGTTAGGGAAGCTTGTGTCAGTGTTCTGGTGGGTGAAGCTGGATTTCTTCTCTCTGGAGTGCAATGAAGTGTCCAGTAATGAGTTTGAGATGTCAGTGGGTTTGGAGTGACTTTGGACAACTTGTATATTAAAGTTCAGGTCTATTCTCCTGTGTTGCTGGCAAATTTGCATGGCATGTCTTTCTCTGAAACTTGTTGACCCTTGGGTGGTGCCTGGTTTCGGTGTATGTATGGAGGCCTTTGATGAGCTCCTAGCAATTAATGTTTCCTGGAATAGGAGGTCTCTGGTGTTCTCAGGATTTGGCCTTAAGCCTCTGCCTCTGGTTTTCAGCCTTATTCTTGCAGTAGACTCAAGACTTCTCCATCTGTCACTTCCAAGGCAGTTCCTTCTGTTTAAGCTCTCTGTTTGCTTGTCTCTTCAGTGTCTACTTCCTGTCCTGACACAAGGGGGCGGTGGTGGACACTTTTATAGGCTCACCAGTTCAGTCCTGCTGTGGGGAGGGAGGAAGGCTGCTAACAAATATCCCTGGCGTCTGTGGGGAGTGCTCGGCTACACTGGGATTGCCCCCGCTCACGGCGTGTGTGCTTTCCCTGTATATGCTGCTCAGGCTCTACGTTGCTCTGCTGGGAACTGTCCAAGGCTGGCGCTGGGTTGCATGACTTCCCAGGTCTGAGCGGCTCAGGTTCAGGTACTTGGGTACTCCAGACAGGCGCAGACTTGGTTGGGCGCTGGGTTGCATGCACTTCCCAGGTCTGAGCGGCTCAGGTTCAGGTACTTGGGTACTCCACACAGGCGCAGACTTGGTTGGGCCTGCATTTTGTGCCTTCCCTGGTCCAAGCAGCTCAGGTGACCCAGTGTTTGGCAAGCACGTTCGCTGAGACTTATTGCCTCTCCGGTCCCTGCCGCTCGGTTTTCTGGGTGTACAACCAGCACACCTTCTCAGGCGGATATCCACCAGCCTGAACCCAAGAAGTCTTGGTTAGCAACGAAGCCTACTTGCAGCTTGGTATCGGAAGCCTCTCTGGGACTGTGACTGCCCCTTCCAATTCTGGCTGCCCTCCCTGCCTGTACCGGCTGGGGATGGGGGATGGGCCGACCGCAGTCAGCTCGCTCTGCTCAGTCCTTTGTTCTGTGAGCGGGTCTGGCGGTGTCTTGAAAGTGAAAGTGAAGTCACTCAGTTGAGAATGACTTTGCGACCCCATGGACTGTAGCCTACCAGGCTCCCCCATCCATGGAATTTTCCAGGCAAGAGTACTGGAGTGGGTTGCCATTTCCTTCTCCAGGGGATCTTCCCAACACAGGGATCGGACCTGGGTCTCCCTCATCGCAGGCAGAAGCTTAGCAGGGTCACTATCTCACAGTCTGCTTAGCTGTCTTGGGTTAGCGTCCTCAGATTGCCCTCGGGGCACTCAGGCCCGGTCCTTTCTCTAAGCAATGCCACCCGTTCCTCCCTGCCCAGCCCCCGCTTGCTGGTGGGGGGTGTGGCGGTTGCCCCGCTTCTCCACTGAGAGTTACCTCTGGGCACGTAGTCTGTGGGTTTTAATTATTTATTTCTTTTTTCTCCTGGTTATGTTGCCCTCTGAGGTTCCAAGGCTCACCACAGACTCGCCAGTGAGTGTTTCCAGGTGTTTGCAAACTTCTCTCTTTTTTTTTAGCCTCCCTTCCCGGAACGGATCTTTGTCCCTCCGTCTTTTGTGTCTCTTTTAATCTTTTATACTATTTCCTACCTCCTTTCGAAGACAATGGGCTGCTTTTCTGGGTGCCTGATGTCCTCTGCCAGCATTCAGAAGTTGTTTTGTGGGATTACTCAGTGTTCAAATGTTCTTTTGCTGAATTTGTGGGGGAGAAAGTGGTCGCCTCGTCCCATTCCTCCGCCATCTTCCTGTCTCTCCTATAAAATGTCTTTAACGTCAAAACAGGCCTACTAACAAGATCCAATTCTAATTCCAAGAAAAATAGTAATGTCACAAATATTGCCAGAATCTCTAAAGTATATAGCTGCGGATATTTTCACAGTCCCAAACCAGACATTCTAAACCAAATATTTACTTTCAAAAGACACTGTAAAAAAAAAAATGTCCTGGTGGTCCAGAGGCTAAAACTTTGAGCTCCCAGTGTAGGGGGCCTGGGTTCAATCCTTGGTTGGGGAACTAGATCCCATATGCCTCAACTAAGAGTTTGAATGTTGCAACTAAGACCCAGTGCAGTCAAATAAATAAATATATTTTTAAAAATGAACATAGAGAAAGTATATTTTTTCTACTCTATTTATCTGTGACTTAATTTTACTAACTAGAATCCACAGGTCAAAGAAATAATCTAAAAAGTGAAAATACACTTGTGTCATATGACTGAAATTCAAAGCTTGACTAAGTTCTAAGGTAAAGAACAAGACTGCTGCTAAGTCACGTCAGTCGTGTCCAACTCTGTGCAACCCCATAGACAGCAGCACACCAGGCTCCCCTGTCCCTGGGATTCTCCAGGCAAGAATACTGCAGTGGGTTCCCATTGCCTTCTCCCAAGAACAAGACTAGTTATTTATAACTGATAGGTTCAACATCAAATGCTTATTCTTAGGACTTCTGGTGGTTCAGTGGCTAAGACTCTGAGCTCCCAATATGAAGGATGTCAGCTCAATCCCTGGTAGAGTAACTAGATCCCACATGCCACATTAAGACTTGGTGCAGCCAAATAAATTAATTAATTAAATACTTTTAAAAAATTGGTCAGAGATGCAATGCAACTTGGTTGGAAAAGAGATAAAATTTATAGGATTTAGAATTACAATTTTGGTCAAATATCTACAGACATGCTGATTCTACCTGTTTTCCAGCATCAGTTTCCAAATGTGCTGGTCAAAGGCAAGATAATTTCTTTTATCACCATTTGTCTTTGATCTACCCAAGTAGTATATGGAAGTAGCTAGAAACTGGAAGAAAAATTCTTCTTCCTCCTTGTCAGATCTTAGATTCTTAGCAGCAGCAACATATAGTATCCAGGTTTTGGATGAGGAAAGCATCACAAAAGAGCCCTACCTAACTAGATAAGTAGAAGAATTGCCAGTTCACACACTACCGAGTAGGGAAGGCATGCAGAAACAATACTCAGTAGTCTCAAAGGTCTGGGCCATGAACAAGAGAACTCAGATTACACTAAGACTTCAGTCTGGATCACAGGGTCACAGGGTTTAGAATATAGTGAGACAACACTTCCTATTAACAAGAAACAGGATTTGTAGTCCAGTGGTTACCAATCTGCCTGCCAGTTCAGGGGACACCAGTTCAATCCCTGGTCTGGGAAGATTCCACATGTCTCAGGGCAACCAAGCCCATGTACCACAACTATAGAACCCACAGTCTAGAGTCAGTGAGCTGCAACTACCGAAGCCCACACACCCTAAAGCCCATGCTTTGCAACAAGAGAAGCCAACTCAATGTGAAGCTCAAGCACCACAACTGGAGTGTAGCCCCTACTTGCTGCAACTAGAGAAGAGCCAGGTGCAGCAACATAGACCCAGCACAGCCAAAAAGAAATAAAACAAGATGCACACTGTTGGGAGGAGAGGTGTAGTAATATATTTGAAGAGAATATAAAGATTTTCAAAGGAAGGGGGAAAGGACACCAAAAGAATCCTGAGTATGAGAGAATGACCCACCTACAGAACAGTCTGAAGAAGACTGTCCAGAGTGGCCTACTCATATGAATGGACTCTACTCCACTTAACTGGTTCCCTGTTGGTGACTGCTTGATACTGTTTTTAAAGATGCAGTCAACATTCTTATACATGTTTCTTTGTGTAATAGTATGCCAGTACCTGAGGGCTAAATTCCTAGTTCTTCAACCCTAATGAAAAACAGATTCCTTATCCCAAACTTCTTTAAATTTCATTACTTTGTTGAAAAGAAAATAAATTAATTTTCTGAATACAAAGAAAATTTGCAAATTTTCAACTTATTCATACAGAAAAAAATTTAAAGTGCAAAAAATGTGAAATAAAATTTAAAAACTGTCAGAATGCCACCATCCAAAGATAATTACTATTAACGGTTTGATTCATTTTATTCTAGTATTTTAATCTTCATTTATACATTTTAAATAAATTTGTATTATACATAGTTTTATATTATACTTTTTTTCACTTAACTCTATGTTGTGAACATTTCTCATTTAATCAAAGGGAAAATGATACAGATTCTCCCAGCTTAGAGTTAGACAATTCCTTTTTAATTTTTCCAGGTTTTCTAATTAATAGCCAGAGTTTTTAAAAATACAACATTTTAACTTTTCTTACCAAAAAAATCCCCAAAACACAAAAAAAAATTCTGAAAATTAAGTAGCCTCAATATGAGTAAATTAAATATTTATGTGGTAAAGTAAAAAGTATATTGACTATTATTAATGATTTACTCTTTATTTTTACCATTATAAGCCTTAAATTCTATGATATTGTAAGATATTTGAATTTCCAAAGATAACTACATTTTGGACCTTTTCATTTCAGAAAAGTCAAGGAGGAGGCATTAAGAATAGAAGAAGAAAATCGAAAGTTATTAGAAGCTATGGCTGCAAAAGCAAAAGGCAAACACAAGATTATATGATTAATAATGTGTCATTTGATTTTGTATTGTGACTGCAAAGTTGCAGTATTTACAGAGAATTATAAACAGAGTGACCATGTTTCCCAGTTTGCCCATTAGAGTCCAGGTTTATGCCCAGGTTCCTGAAATATTTGTTTGACTCCCTCTCCTTCTCATTGTGTTCCAATTTGGGTCACAGCAGTAATGAATTCACAGCAAATGGATTCCTGACACAGACACCTACTCATCCACCTTGTAAGAGGGATACAGCAGGACCAGCATGTGCAACATGCCTTTAAAGTTTCTAGTAGGCATTTAAAAAATAAAAAGAAACAAATGAAATTAATTACAATCATCCCTCAATATCCATCAAGAATTGGTCCCAGGGCTCCTGCAGATACCAAAAATTCGTGAATTCTTAAGTCCCTTATATAAAATGGCATAGTATGTGTGTATAACCTAAACACATAGGCATATACTTTAAATCATCTCTAGATAACTTATAATACCTAATAAAATGTAAATGCTATGTAAATAGTTGCCAGCATGCAGCAAATTCAAGTTTCGCTTTTTGGAACTTTCTGAAATTTTTTTTTTTAATATTTTCAATTTGAGGTTGGTTGAATCCACCGATACAGAATCTGAAGATTCAGAAAACCAACTGTATATTTTATTTAATATACTATATCCAAATTATTTTTTAACATAATGCAAACTATGTTGTTTAATTAACATTGATTAATGCATATAATCAATAAAAAATTATTGATATGTTTTTATATTCCATTTTTCACACAAAGTCTCTGAAATCCGCTGTGTATTTTATTTTATACTCACCGCACATCTCAGTTTGGACTAGCCACATTTCAAGTGCTCAGTAGCCATATGTGGCTTGTGGCTATGTATCAGATAGTGCAGGAATAGCCATTCCCTATTAAATGGACATTTGGGCTGTTTCCTGTCTTTTACTGTTATAATATTTGGGACTGCTGTATGCTATGGCATATATTTGGGAATATATTTTATATTCCATTTTAATAGATATAATATATAGAGACTGTATGTATCTATTTCACTAAGCATCATGCTCCAGGGGTTATTCCCAATTAAATATCTGCTGACTTAATCTAAATAATTTATTTCTTCTCATTTTTTTCTAGAAGCAGAAGAAGCTGTAGCCGAGCCTTTTGAGGATATTGAAGGTGAGGAGTCTGAACTTCACGAAGGGTCTGAGACCCCTGAGGTTGCTGAGGAGACCAGGGGGTTCTTACCTGAGGAGTCTGACATTTTTGAGGTCCCAGAAACAGAACATGAATCAGGTTAGACTTTTATTAAAGAGTGTGTCCTTAATTCCACTGCTGCCTATTGGCATGTTTGTGTGCGTGTGTGTGTATGTGTGTTGATGTGGTATAAAGCAGAAGCAGGTTGAGATTGCAGAGGTTGGCCCCAGAGAGCAGCAGGTGGCTGAAAGTATGGTAGAAAAGCTGAGTGCTCTGCCCGGATGCTGGCACTCTTGTTAGGGTCTGCTATATAATATGGGGGGCACAATGTTAAAAAATCAGGAAAAAAGACTCATTAAAAGTACAACAATATAAAGCTCTTTCTTTCCTTCCATGGTCTCTCTTAACTTGTCATAGTACTTTATGTTTGCTGTTTAAAGTCATTCTAAGAAAAATTAAAATTTTAAGTTCTTAAGCATGAATTTTACCATTCATCTTTATGTTGCCCAATGCCACTTTTAAATGCAAACCTAAGAAAGGATGTGATGAGGTTCCACAGTCATTCATGTCTCTTTAAATACCATTACCTTCATTCTGCATCTGGAGCAAGTTTTAATTTGAAGGGGAACCATGGTCAAGCTCGTCAGCATCTTCCCATCCCCAAATAACTAAGTTACACTTATTCCCACACATTGTGGGTCCTCTTAGAATTCTGTGCTCATGATGGGGTATCAGGAACGCTCATAGGAATGAGATGGCAAAGAATGGCAGACAGATCGCATGTATCTCTGCTCACAGGCGTGCCCTATTGTCCTGCTGGAGTCCCTTTGGATTTTGCTTACAAAACTTGGTTCAAAGATCAAAATAACAACCAAAGTGCATTAAACAAAGTATGGGGCCGTTCTGGGCAAGAGATACAGGACACCCACACAGCTTATATACCCATGAAACCAGCCCTCCTCAAATGTCCAGTTTGGTGGGTTGGGACAGGGCAAGAAGGAGTCTATAAGGCAACGAAAGTCACTCTCAGGACTGGAGAGTGGACTTAAGCAGCAAGATTAGGCACTTCACCATGGTGGAAGCGGGGCTAATAAATGCCTCGAAGCACAATTAGTATTGAATTACTCCCTCTTCTCTTGAGTATTAAACATTATAGATTCTATTGAAAGAGGACCCAACTATTATTTTAGCTAACTTGCAGGACAGTTTCCACAATATTACAGAATGGCTATATATAGATTATATGTGTGTGTGTGTGTGTGTGTGTGTGTGTGTGAGACACACAAAACTTAGGAAAGACTAAGGGGTGAGAAGAAAGATAATTAGTCCTTCCTTCCCTGAAACTATCTACACTAGATCTGTACGTGAATCATGTCTTTTATTATCCAGGAAAGCAGTTGTTGATCTCTATCTTCAAAAGAGCTATTAGTTGAGTTTCTCCTCAGTTTCACCACACCTACACCCACAACTGAGACTTTAGCCACTTTATGGTCTTTTGGAATATCTTTACGGGTATCTCAAGAAATTAAAAGAATGCTTAGGCAATTCTGATGCCATGTGAATAGAAGTTTGAATGATATTTAACAACAGTTATCAGAAGTGTATGTATCAATTATTATTCTGGTCAACGTCCTTTTGTGTATTTAAGAATATTCTTCATTTTCTGCCTTATTTTATTATGTATTTTTATGCCTCCCTGGAACCAAGCGGTGGGTTCGTGTGTTTGCAGTGTAGAAAACTTGACTCTGACTGCAGATGTCTGTAGCAAAGTAAGGGCTTAGTAATAGGATGCCAGACAAGGGAGTGGGAGACAAGCCTGAGATCCACTCCAATTTGGTCTTTGAGTTGGGGGCATTTAAGGAGAAGAGGGCTTCCCAGGTGGCACTAGTAGTAAAGGACTTACCTGCCAATGCAGGGGATGTAAGAAACATGGGTCGGTCCCTGGGTCAGGAAGATCCCCTGGAGGAGGGCATGGCAACCCACTCCAGTATTCTTGCCTGGATATTCCCATGGACAGAGGAGCCTGGTGGGCTGCAGTCCATAGGGCTACAAAGAGTCAGACATGAATGAAACAACTTAGCTCATGCACAAAGGGGAAAAACAAAGAATCTGCAGTTAATCATCATCCTCTGACATTTCTTAATTGTTGTTTTGGGGGTCAGGATGCCTACTGTTTATGAATCTTTTTATGAGTATCTGGTGATTCATGAGCCAGGGATCTTTTAGCTCATCTTGCCCTGGAGAAACAACCTGAGTATGTACATTAATGATATTATCTGATTCTGGTTGATTAGTGTTCACTTAGCACAGAAATGAGGTCAGAGGGGACAAGAAAGGGAATAACGTTTTGAATAAAGAGATTAATCATAAACTCAGCAGGGGAACTCGGTTTTAGGGGAAATCAGTACTTTACCTAATTGGAGAAGGCACTGGAGACCCACTCCAGTTCTCTTGCTGGAAACTCCCATGGACGGGAGAGCCTGGTAGGCCGCAGTCCATGGGGTCGCTGAGAGTTGGACATGACTGAGCGACTTCACTTTCACTTTTCACTTTCATGCATTGGAGAAGGAAATGGCAACTCACTCCAGTATTCTTGCCTGGAGAGTCCCAGGGACGGGGGAGGCTAGTGGGCTGCCCTCTATGGGGCCGCACAGAGTCAGACGCAACTGACGTGACTTAGCTGCAGCAGTACTTTACCTAGTGAGAACTGTATTATCAATTTGACATAGTATATGCAATTTAAACTTTTGAAATTTTCTTTGTGCCAAAATTTGCATAGAGGAATAATGTTTTTAAAACTCAAACACTAACTATTAAATATTTTTTTAAGTATCTGAACCTCCTGAGGATGCTACAGTTGGAGCAGAATTTCCAAAAGAATCCAGAGAGGGCCTGGAAACTAAAGAATTATATGAAACAGGTTAGATTATAAAATAAAAGTAGTGCATAGAAATGCTTTTTATATTCTCTTACAATTTTAGGCATAAAACCAATTTCCTACTTATTTCTTTCTATGCCAGTTATATGCTGGTTGATGTGTGTTATATTTATCTAACTTATTATATTAAAAGTGTATCTAGCCAACTTATAACAGTTTTTCAATAAATTTTATGTTCTACTTTTATTAACAAAGTTGCCATATGAAATTCATATTAATTATCTAAATAATTTGGATTTTATTTATAAGTAACAATTCATCTACAGCCAAAACAATGAACACAGCATAGTTAAATATGAATTTATAAACGCATATTATTGCTTAGAACTCTAAGTTTATTTCTTTCAAATGTTTTAAAAGTATTATAAATTATTTTGGCAATATAGCTAAAGATATAATGCTTGAAGGCTCTTTTTTCTTTCTTTTAACCTTTACTCAAAAGTTCTACTACCTGAATTTCCAGAAGATGGTTATCCTGATGTTCCTGAAATGGATTCAATTAGAGAGAATGTCAACTCTTTCTATACTGCCTGGAAACAGGTGGAAACAGCTATCAGTGACTCCTTTACTCAAATTTTAAACTTGGAGATTGCTGGCAAAACTCCAGAGGAACTACTTCAAAAAGTCGTTGAAATTATGGAAAGTAAGGGGTGCTGTAATCATAACATTTATTGTCATGAGCAAGCCATATTATTAAAAATACTGTGAAAGTTTAAAGCCTATGGTTTATGAAGTAAAACATTCAGTATACCCAGGGATGATATTTAAAATATTTAACAACTGTCCTAGAACACCCGTCAGAATAGCCATGAGACACACAGCACTGGCCAAACTGGCCACTCGTCACCTAAAGAATTTGTAAAGGGCCTGTTTGCCTACACATGTAAGCTAAGAGACCAGCCCTATAGTTAATTTTCTTAATCTTGCTACTGTAATATGTTCATATGCTTTTATCCTAAAAATGACTTCCCAACTGTTTGTTTGTTTTTGAAAGAACCCTTTCACCATGCTGGTTGGGAGTTAACTGTGGAAGATTATGATGAAGAAACAGAAGACTATCAGGCTGAAGCCGATGTCGATGAGGAGCTAGAAGAGGAAGAAGAGGAAGAAGAAGAGGAAAAGGTGGGAGGCTTTTCTCCTGCTCACTGCCTGTGGTCACATCACTGAAAGTGCATATATCCAGAGTGGTAACTGGCATTTCTAGACTTCAAGAAAACAAGCAGGGATCTTCAGATTTGTTAACATTTTCAACTCATTTTGCCTCCACTCAGCTTCATTTGACCTCTGAAATGCCAGAGCTACTTAGACAGTATGTTACACCCATGAAAAAAGGAAAGGGAAAACTTTAAATTTTTTTCCCATGGAAAAATCTATATGTATTAGAGACAGAAATATTTTATAAATTTTACAGAAGTGGGTGTTTTATGTAAAATATAACAGTGGCATCTTTGAGGGGCTGCTGGCATGAAAACAAGTGGTTTTCTCAAAGAGAAACAACTCATTTTAGGCACCAATCTACTCCCTTGGCACCACAATTTTGATAACTATTTTCAAGTGATAGCCTCCTAGTTAAGGCATCTATCAATAATAAAATAGGAAGTGATTCTTTTAATTCTGATCTTTACCAATAAGCAAAATAATAGGTTAGATAAACACTCATTTGTAATTAACTTGTTGCTTGACTTAAATCCAAATATGTATGTGTCAAACAAAAAGTATTATGCAGTATGATTCTGCTAATAGCTTTCAATACTTTATCCTAAGAAACTGCTGAGACTCTCAGTCAGGGTGGTTAAAGGGTGTGGGTTTTGTCCCGATAATGTTCAGACTCTCTCTTTTCAGTTAGCCTTCTGCTGCCATTCTTCTTCTGTGACCTGCTCTGGTCTGCAAGAGCATGCTGTCTTTCTTGTACCTGTAGACAGTTCTCAAGTTGTTTGTAATTTTCAAAACTTAAATTTTTAAGTATGGTCTTCATTGATAATATAGTGTCTTTTCCTCACTTTTACTCTTCCTAATTTTTCATCCCTTCTTCCAGTGTGTGTTAGGCTTCCTGAGAAGGGTGGTTGTTTTCTTTCTTTTATTTTATTTTTTGGCTCAGTGGAGTTCAGAACTCTTGCTGGAGTGCTTTAGGTGACAACATTCTCAAAATTTATGAAGGGCAAACTGATTTTTCTCCCCAGCATTCAGGAGTATAGTGACAGATAGGCCACCTATTCGTTGCTGAGGCCTGAGACAAGCCCAGTTACCCTAATTCCTCATACTTGCCCAGATGCAGGGTCAGGGAAGACTCCTCCCACCCATACAGCTCCTTCTTAGTCTCTTGCAGGCCACAGAGACCACAAAGGGTGGGAGTTGCTGATGCTAACATTCCCCAGGAAATCCACAGATTTCTACAGGGAAGATTCCTCCTAAGACTTGCCATCTCATGCTCTGGTCCCTCTGATGCTTGTCTCCAGATATTCATCCAGTCCATAGTGGTAAAGAGTGTTGTACGGTTGTCTGCCCTCAGACGTCCACAGAGGCCAACCACCACCTGCCCTAGCAGTTAAACACTGAGGAGGTGGTAGGGAAATGAGGAGAGTCTTTAGAGTACCATCTTCCCAGAAGCCCTTGCTCCAAAACCCCCCAATCCTTATCACTATTACACACATCAGTTCAGTTCAGTTCAGTCGCTCAGTCGTGTCCGACTCTCTGCGAACCAATGAATCACAGCACGCCAGGCCTCCCTGTCCATCACCAACTCCCAGAGTTCACTCAAACTCATGTCCACAGAGTCGGTGATGCCATCCAGCCATCTCATTCTCTGTCGTCCCCTTCTCCTCCCGCACCCAACTTTTCCTAGCATCAGAGTCTTTTCCAGTGAGTCAACTCGTCGCATGAGGTGGCCAAAGTATTGCAGTTTCAGCTTTAGCATCAGTCCTTCCAATGAACACCCAGGATTGATCTCCTTTAGAATGGACTGGTTGGATCTCCTTGCAGTACAAGGGACTCTCAAGAGTCTTCTCCAACACCACAGTTCAAAAGCATCAGTTCTTCGGCGATCAGCTTTCTTCACAATCCAACTCTCACATCCATACATGAACACAGGAAAAACCATAGCCTTGATAGACGGACCTTTGTTGGCAAAGTAATGTCTCTGCTTTTTAATATACTATCAAGGTTGGTCATAACTTTCCTTCCAAGGAGTAAGCTGATTTCATGGCTGCAATCAGCATCTGCAGTGATTTTGGAGCCCAAAAAAATAAAGTCTGACACTGTTTCCACTGTTTTTCCATCTATTTCCCATGAAGTAATGGGACCAGATGCCATGATCTTTGTTTTCTGAATGTTGAGCTTCAAGCCAACCTTTTCACTCCTGTCTTTCACTTTCATCAATAGGCTTTTTAGTTCCTCTTCACTTTCTGCCATAAGGGTGGTGTCATCTGCATATCTGAGGTTATTGATATTTCTCCCAGCAATCTTGATTCCAGCTTGTGCTTCTTCCAGCCCAGCATTCCTCATGATGTACTCTGCATATAAGTTAAATAAGCAAGGTGACAATATACAGCCTTGACGTACTCCTTTTCCTATTTGGAACCAGTCTGTTGTTCCATGACCAGTTCTGACTGTTACTTCCTGACCTGCATACAGGTTTCTCAAGAGGCAGGTCAGGTGGTCTGGGATTCCCATCTCTTGCAGAATTTTCCACAGTTTATTGTGATCCACACAGTCAAAGGCTTTGGCATAGTCAATGAAGCAGAAATAGATGTTTTTCTAGAACTCTCTTGCTTTCTCCATGATCCAGCAGATGTTGGCAATTTGATCTCTGGTTCCTCTGCCTTTTCTAAAACCTGCTTGAACATCTGGGAATTCACGGTTCACATATTGCTGAAGCCTGGCTTGGAGAATTTTGGGCATGACTTTACTAGCGTGTGAGATGAGTGCAACTGTGCGGTAGTTTGAGCATTCTTTGGCATTGCACCTCACATTTTTTTAACTGAAATTCAAACGTAACTGGTGAGCCTTCATTTTTTATTTGCTAAAAGTCTGGCATCCTTGCTTTAAGTGCATTTATTGAAAAACAAGAAAGACCAGAGAAATTAATTAGGCATTCAAGTCAAGAACCTAGAGAAAAAAAGCATAACAAAATAGACCAAATAAAGTAAAAAGAAGGAAATTAAAGGCAAAAATTAATGAAATAGGAAAAAAAGACCAAATAAAAACAGTAGGCCTGCCTTCAAAAAAATGAAAAATTGGTTTACTGACAAGAGCAATAAAATAGACAAACCTCTGGCAAGTAAAATGAGGTAAAAAGGAGGAGGAGTAAATAACATTTGAAACAGAAATCAGATTTTGAAAGAGTTTCGTTTTAAATTACAACTTTATACTAACAAATTTTAAAGTCAAAATGAAAAGCATTTTCAAAATACAAATTACTAAAATATGCTTAAGATGAAAGACAAAGGCTGGACAAACAAAAATAGCTGTAGGGAGTTATAGGGCTTTTCTTGTTGGTTAGATAAGTGTTATGTTATAAATCTTCCATAGCACAGAAAAATTTCAATACTTTCCAGCTCATTTTGAAGCTTGCATAACCCTGACACAAAAATTGAACACAAGAAAACTGGAGATTAGTTTTGCACATTTACAGAAAGTTGTTTTTTACATTTTGTTTTGGGGGAGGAAAAAAAGGCGTGCTGTAGAATAGTCATGCAAAGTATTATTTCATTGGTATCTTAAAAAATAATGTATTTTGCCTAAATTTGTGTCTTTGTATGTAAATGTATAAGCTATACTGAGAAAAATGAGTCTGAAAGAATACACATAAAATGATTAAGTGTTAAGATAGTACTGGAAGGGAAAGGTGAGAGGGAATGTTCACTCTTCATGCATTGTGGTTGCGTTTTAAATATTTTTACAGCAAGCATGCATTGTACAACACAGAAAATTATTTTTAAAATATGCTTTATTTAAATATAGGGCTTCCCTCATAGCTCAGTTGGGAAAGAATCTGCCTGCAATGCAGGAGACCCCGGTTTGATTCCTGGGTTGGGAATATCCCCTGGAGAAGGGATAGGCTACCCACTCCAGTATTCCTGGGCTTCTCTTATGGCTCAGCTGGTAAAGAATCTGCCTGCAGTATGGGAGACCTGGGTTTGATCTCTGGGTTGGTAAGTTCTCCTGGAGAAGGGAAAGGTTACCCACTCCAGTATTCTGGCCTGGAAAATTCCATGAACCATCCATGGGGTTGCAAAGAGTCGGACACAACTAAAGAACTTTCACTTTTGCTTACTTTAAATACATTGCAAGAGTCCCTAAGGGACTTTACACATGGTTTCTTCATCTATCGCATTTCCAATTGAACAAAATAAAAATTTTCCAAATTATTTTATTATATATCCACTGAGTAGGAAACAAAGCAAATCCTGAGACATCTCCCATTTTCAATTTCAATGAATAAGAAGTTGTGACCCTGACTCAGCTTTTACTTCTTGGAAATAATTTTATTTTAGAAACTGACTTCACAGTGACCCTGCATCCACACATTACGGGGGTTTTTATTTCACATTTGTCTATAGAGGGCTCAGGACACCTTCATTCTCAGTGCTGCTTCATTTTCTTTATAAAATAAAGACACTTGGGATTTGAACTCAGAGGAATATAAGAAACTGATTTTTTGATGAATTAAAATAGTACAAGAACTGGTCTTCTGTGGATTGTTTTAAAGGGATATTGTTATGGATTAAATACTATTCAAAGATACATTTTTATAATTCCCTCTTTAGTATTATGAGAACAGTGCATTAATAGTGTTCTTCAAACTTTGAATGATATTTCTAGAATGAAGATATAATTAAGGAGAAGAGAAGGCATTTGGGAGATACAAAGCACTTTTGTCCAGTGGCTCTCAAAGAAAACTTCGTCCTACAACCAGGCACCCCAGAAGAAGCAGCTAAATATCGAGAAAAGATCTATTACTTTTCAAGTCCTGAGGCTAAAGAAAAGTTTTTGGAGCAACCTGAGGAGTATGTGGCTCATGATGAACCGTTAAAGGTGAAAACAATATTCCCATCCTGACGACTGCTTCTGCATCCTTGTTTAGAGACTTGTTACCAGTCTCCACCATTTTACTCAATAGTGAAGTCACCAATATAATAAAATAGTATGGTGGCAATATCTAGGTTTTAAGAACAACTCTTGGGAGTATAACATAATCTAATTATCTATTTGATTTCTTCAGTAATGCCTTACATCAAACCAACACATATTTTTTAGCTGAAGTATTTAATAGGAAGTCACAGTTGCATTTATTGCTTGTAATTTTATTGGATTTATTTTATTGCCTAATCATTTTGATGTACCATTTTAACATCTAATTTCTTGTTAGATTTTTTTCCCCCACAATATTGTGATTTTGCCATTGTGGATATGAAATCGTACTTAGGAAATCTTTGGGCATATCATTCTTTCTTTCTCTTAATTATTTTATTAGTATAATTCCCTAGAGTGGGATTACAAGATCAAAATTATAAATCACGGTATATTGTCATGGGGCTTCCCTGGTGTCTCAGCAGTAAAGAATCTGCCTGCCAGTACAGGAGAGGTAGGTTCGATCCCTTGGTATGGAAGATGCCCTGGAGAATGAAATGGCAACCCACTCCAGTATTCTTGAAAATTCCATGGACAGAGGAGCCTGACAGGCTACAGACCATGGGGTTTCAAAGAGGTGGGCACGACTCAGCCTCTAAACAACATATTGTCAGGACTTTCAATAATACTGATGCCTTTTTAAACAGAACATGTAAAACACAATTTAAACTCTTCCAGATAACTTGGGCCTTTTTCATGGCCATTGCATACACCTTTAAACTCTTCTCTGAGCATTTCCTTCACAAGGACGAAAGGTGATGAGGCTGTGCTTGCTTCCCTCTGCTGTTCAAAATCCATTACTGCCAGCCCCTTTGAGGCTCATTCCATCCAAATATATCACCATCTCCCACTCCTGCTGTCACCTATAAATATCAGAGTCATTGCCCAACATTTATGAAAGATTTATCTGCTCCTTCATTCAAACCTCATCATTGTTCTTGACCAGCTTGAGCATCAGTGGACAGTCCACACACCTGGATCTCTGTGGATTCTCTGATTTGGGGGCTTCCCTGTCTCCCATGGACAGAGGAGCCTGGTGGACTACAGTCCACACAGGTCACACAGACATGACTGAGCGACTAACACTTTCACTACTTTCACTTTATCAAAACAGAGATTACAGATTTAATGAAGGCACCTCTAACATTCCTGTATCAGTGGGCTTTTTGTTTGGTAGAGAGGTTTTGGTGGTAGTGGTGGTGTTTTTATCGTGCTAAGAAAATGTCTTTGCATTCTTCCATAATTAAAACTTTTTAAAAGAAAATTAATTTTATTTTATTAAATGCCTTTTGACACTTGATATCAAGATGCTCTGTATTTGTTGATGCTCCCTAAGGATCATGGTTGATACCATGAATCATGTTAATTGGTATCCTAATGTCAAAACATCCTTGAATTTGTGAAGTGATAAGTCAGTCTTAGGGAGAGCAGTTAATAAGCCTTGAGTGAGTGAAGTCGCTCAGTCGTGTCCGAGTCTTTGCAACCCCGTGGACTATAGCCTACCAGGCTCCTCCATCCATGGGATTTTCCAGGCAAGAGTACTGGTGTGGGTTGGGATCTTCCCGACCCACGGATCGAACCCAGGTCTCCTACATTGCAGGTGGATTCTTTGCCAGCTGAGCCACCAGGGAAGACTTTCTAAATTCTTAAAGCTTCTTCTTCTTCACTGTTCCTCTCCTCTACCCCCATCCTTGACTTATCCCCTATTTCAGGCTCCGCCACTAAGAATATGCCTTCTCGGCCCCCATGGCTCTGGCAAAACTGTCTGTGGAAGACAGCTGGCAGAAAAGTTGGGCATTTTTCATATTCAGTTTGAAGAATTTCTTCAAGAAAAACTAATGCTCAAAACTGAAAAGAAAGTTGGACCTGAATTTGAGGACGATTCTGAGGATGAACAACTTGTAAAACAAGAACTTGAAGAGCTTGCAATTCAGGCCAATGTTACAATTGAGGAAGAAAATACAAAGAAGCTGGTAGGAATATTAATACTTTCTTTGCAGATAATTGTGCTTATTGGTGTTACTTTGAGGGAGTATAATATAAGTAGTATAAAACTCTATACATAAAATTTCAAAGAAGTAAAAAAAAATAGCACATAAAAGTAATTTAAGAGTCATCTTCTCAATATGTTAAATACAGACCTTGCTACTCATCTAGAATATAGAATACTGAGTTTTGCATGACTTCAATGAAAAACAGAAAACCTTTCCCTGACAAGAGTGTTATATAGCATTTATTTGGGGCTGTTATTTGATGGACTATCCAGATGATTCAGTGATAAAGAATCTGCCAATGCATGAGATGCAGGTTCAATCCTGAATCAGGAAGATTCTCCTAGAGAAGAAAATGATAACCAACCCCAGTGTTCTTGCCTAGGAAATCCCATGGACAGAGAAACCTGGTGGACTATAGTCCATGGAGTTGCAGAGTCCAACACAACTTAGTGACTAAACAACAGTGTTATTTGAGATGTCTGATCTAGATGATAAGATTTCTGTTATTGTGTTCTGTGTTTTCTATTTATTAATAATACTATTTAAAAAATCTGCCCCCGCACCAGTAGAGATCTCAAAATATTAATTTCGAGACCTGGCGTGCTGTGATTCATGGGGTCGCGGAGAGTCGGACACGACTGAGTGACTGAACTGAACTGAACTGAACTGAATGATCCCTCATAAGAAAGTTTGTATATATCTTTTTGTTGTTCTTTAGTCACTCAGTCATGTCTGACTCTTTGCGACCTCATGGACTGCAGCCTGCCAGGCTTCCCAGTCCTTCACCATCTCTCGGAGTTTGCTCAAACTCATGTCCATTGAGTCGATGATGCCATCCAACCATTTCATCATGTCACCCCTTCTCCTCCTGCCCTCAGTGTATCTCTTAGGTGGTTTCTATCCAGGCATATAGAGAAAGTTCATTATTTTAACTCGCCTTTTAGCCATTTCTGATATATCTGAACCCTTTTTTTCCCAAATGATCTTCTATAAATGGACACAAGTACAGATTATATTAGGTGACTGCCTGCCTGGCCCATCCTTTAATCAGGATCTAGATTGAGTAGTTATAAAAATAGGTGACAAAAATCAGTTAAACTTTATAGGTGTGTGATATAGATTGATCTTGGTTTTAGTAAAAATGATGAGACAATCAAAATTAGTTATGCTCCTTGCTAGTAGCTCCTCTTAGCAATAGTAAATATAATTTCATATCCATCCTAAAGGAAATCAGTCCTGAATATTCATTGAAAGGACTGATTCTGGAGCTGAAACTCCAATACTCTGGCCACTTGATCCAAAGAACTGATTCATTGGAAAAGACCCAGATGATGGGAAAGATAGAAGGCAGAAGGAGAAGGGGATGACAGAGGATGAGATGGTTGGATGGCATCACCGACTCAATGGACATGATTTTGAGTAAACTCCAGGAGTTGGTGATGGACAGGGAGGCCTGACGTGTTGCAGTTCATGGAGTCGCAGAGTCGGACCTGACTGAGCAAATGAATTGAACTGAACTGATACTAAATATTGGTTTAAAGAAAAGAACTCAGATTTTTTAATGCTTACAAACAACAGAAAAAATGACCTGAGGAAAACAGGTCTTATATTAACTATGCAACATATTACTATTTATTAATATAGAATTTTAAGTTTTGTTTTATAATTTTTGTTTGTAGCCTCAGGAAGTGCAACTTACAGAAGAAGAAGAAGCAATCAAATTAAACCTAACAGAAAATGAGCCATTGCCTCCTGAAATCCTTGAAGCAATTCTTTCTGAGTGGTGGTTTAAGGAACCGATATGGTATCTTAATTTATATAGACTTTTATATACCTATTGACTTTCATTTGCTTTATTCTTAAAAGTTAAAAATGTAACCCAACATAAAGTTAAGAATTTTCTCCTTTACTCCAATGTAAACTAGTGATTCCACACATTGAAAACATCTAGGAGATTATTTTTAAAATACTGACGCCAGAGACTCCAAACAATTGAATTAAAATTTGAGGTGCAAGGTTGGGACCTGGGCATTAGAGCCTCCCAGGGGATTATAATGTGTAGTAGTGACTGTGTGTGTGTCCTTAGTCGCTCAGTCGTGTCTGACTCTTTGCAACCCTATGGGCTGTAGCCCATCAGACTCCTCTGTCCATGGGATTCTCTAGGCAAGAATACTGGAGTGGGTAGTCATTTCCTTCTTCAGGGGATCTTCCCAAGACCCCTGACCAGGGATCGATCCCAAGACCAGGGATAGAACCCAGGTCTCCTGCATTGCAGGTAGATTCTTTGCCATCTGAGCCACCAGGGAAGCTCAGTCATGATTAGGAAATACATGTAGTTAAGGATACAGCTTGATAAAAAGATTTCTGCTAATCATGAGAACAAATATCCCAAGTTAATGATTTTAGTGCTTTTCTACGTATGGGAAAATGCAAGAATCTGGGGTCATTGAAATCCTTCCTGAGATATGCAGTCTACTATGTAGGGGCCCGTTTATCCAATAGACAGAATGCCTCACCCTGTTTTTCATTCTGAATTCTTTTCAGGGTGCATTGTCAGCAGGTGACTGCAGTGGGTTGTGATTTAACCCCCATATTACTGGTTGGTGAGCAACACTCTTCGTTTGTGTTGTGGTTGCTCTTCACGTCACTTAATAGCTGTCCATAGTCTTATACCTTTACCAAAAGCCAGGAGCAACTTGACCCCAGACAGAACAAGTTTAAGAGTTACAGGTCACCAGAATGTAAAACTTTGCCTCAGTTTCCTAACCACAATCTCTTACCTTGATATCCACCAGAAGAAAGTGAAAAGATATTTACAGTACTGCTAATAGCAAACACGTATATGGAACTTACTGTGTGGAAGATACTGTTCTTCTATATTGTATTCATATTAATTTCCTTGATCCTTATAACTACCCTATGGGACAGGAACTTTTATTTTCTCATTTTGGAGATAAGGAAACTATATCAATGAGAATTAAAAAAACTAGCAGGTCCCAGTGCTCCCCTGGTCATTCTCTTTTACTTAGTCCCTGACCTAACTGAGTAAGTGAGATTATTAGTCACTTTAATTTCTTATTCCCTAAATTAGATCAATAGTTGAGGTAAACTTAGGCATGTTGCTTGCAACAACATAGTCATGGGATGTTCTTCATTAACTTAGCTCCTAATCTCACGTCATACACGAAAAAAAAGAAATATATATATATATATGGATTAAAGAAAAGTAAAAAGTGAAATTCTAAATAAAATAGCTGAACATTAGCACTACCATCAAAACTTATTATAATGAAAAGTTTGTAATAGCATGAGAAATTTTAGTATATAATGTTAAACTGAAAAAGAGGATACACAGTTATTTATGATAGAAAGTTCAACAAATGAAGAACAAACTAGAAAGAAAACAAAATGTTGATAACCTCTTAGATATGAGATTATAGATAATTTCGTCCTTTCTTTGTGCTTTTCTTTATTTCTTATTTTCTTTAGTGAAATATATTGCTTTTATAATTAAGAAAAAAACAGTACATTTTAAAAAGGCCTCAATCCTAGAGAGAGCTTATTAGTTACTGAGGTATAGCTAATTGCATTACATTACTGAGATATAATTGTAGAAACGAAAATGTTGATTCAGAAGAGGGTTTGCCAAGACTTAGCTACTGTATATGAGAAGCAGGAGGGAGTTGAAGGGTCTCTGAAGTTTCGCCCCTGGACACTAGTGAGTCAGAGGAAGAGCCATGTAGAAGGGTAACAGTGAGCATGATTTTTGATAGTATGATGCATATATAACTCCTAAAGAGCACTCAGATAGAGAAACTAGGCAGTTTGTTGAAAATTCTAAATAAAAATTCAAAAAAGAGCTTGGATGTAGAGGTAAAGATTTAGATGTCATTGACAAAGAAATGACAACTAGAACGGAAGAGATTTTGCTGAAGGCATCTCTGAAGAAAAAGAAACATATCTTAAGGCAATATATATAAATTTGCCTGTTTAATTAGAAAGGATACAACATTTCTAAATGCCAGTTAAGAGCTAAAACTATCAAATGTTCTTGAAAACCCTATTCATATGAAGAAGAAAATGTATATTTAAATATAAATAGTTAAACCAAATTTTAGAGAAACAGAATAAGTTCATTCAAAAAGGGACCAAACCAAACCAAGCCTGTGTATGTGTTCAGTCACTCATTTGTGTCCAACTCTTTGTGACCCCATGGACTGTAGCCCGCCAAGCTCCTCTGTCCGTGGGATTATCCAGGCAAGAATACTGGAGTGGATTGCTATTTCCTCCTCTAGGAGATATCCCTGACCCAAGGATTGAACCCATGTTTCCTGCATCTCCGGCATTAGCAAGCAGATTCTTTCCCCATGTGCCACCTGGGAAGCCCTCTCCAAGCCTGATTGTTTTATAAATATTCCCTAATGAAAATGTGTTAACATTCCAAGTTATTTTCATGATTCTTAAAGTTTTATCATACTTGGGCAAGTTTGATGATCCTATTTGAATATAATCATCCTACACATACGAGCCAAGAAAACATTAATAATTGTCTCTGGTTACAAAAAGAGTGAGGGAAGAGGGTATGAATTGTCTCATGAAAAGGAACATCATTAGGAGAAAGATGACTAAAAGGATTCTCAATAAAGAGGGGTGGGGGTAGGGAGGCAGCCAAACAAACTCTTTACATAAAGGGTGACACCTTCATTAGGCTGGGCACTCATCCCAAGCAGAGAACTTACTTTCTCCTTCCCTGTGATCTTCTCACAACTTTTAGTAAGCTTGTATTTAACAGTGATTGTCTATAAACTGATTGACTGCAATTTTATACTATAAATATCAAATATTATAACTTTAATTTGATCCATTTGGGAGAAGCAGCATATTTATACAAGTAGAAATATTAAAAGAAATAAAAGATACTACAATGAATTATTTAAACTTTTTAAAAGTTTCATTGGACATCTAATATAAAGTTGAGATTTAGCAGTTTTTTTATATTTTTAAATCAATATTTATAATAGAACAGTTTAAGCAAATAAAGTGAGTTATGAAATTCCCACATAGTTCCACAGGTTTTGTATTAGACGGTTTCCCGCGGTATCCAGATGAGGTCCAGTTCCTGGGGGAACATGGGCTTTTCCCAGATGCTGCTGTGTTTATACAAGTTGATGATCAAAATATTTCTGATCGCCTCCTTCCTGTCCAAATCAGAAAGTGGAAAGTGAAACAAATGAAGAAATTAGAAAGGAAAAAACTCATCAAAGAAATGAAGGCAAAAATCAAGGTATGTACACTATCCAATTTCTAAAGTGACCTTTACAAAAATGTAGTTTTCTGATTTTAATACCACATTCAGTATGCAAACTATTTTCACCAAATTTTGACAATTTATCATGAAAGAGTTAATTATTTGAGTCCTTTGTGATTGTCTCCATGTTAATGCTTCTCTCTTCAAGGCAAATAAATTAAAGATAGTGGCTGCACCAAAGTATCATTGTACTAGACATGGGAGCACAGTGGATGAGGCAGCAAGTAGAGCAAACCTTGAAACACAAAGACAGAATTTTCATTGACTTTCACTAGCTCCTGGAATGTTGACACCAACCATCAGGGTCATTTTAGCCCATAGTAAAATAAGTCCGGGTATTACCTTAGACTCTCTTTTCTTAAAATGTATTCTGAGAAGTTTCCATAAAATGTTCAAAAGTGTCATAGGGAACCTATGCAATTACACTCCTAGGAATCTAACAAAAATGAAAACAGTCTGTGTAAAAATGTGTTTGTGAAAGTTTACACAGCATTGTTCATGATAGCCAATAAGTGGAAACAACTCAATGTCCATCAACTGATGAATAGATAAACAAAATGTGACAAATATCCAGATAGGTTCCCTTGGGTTACAGCTCAAGGTGGCAACATAGGAGTCTTCTGAACTCAGTCTACTCTGAAAGAAATCTAGAAACTAGCTGGAGAAACTAGTCTAGAAGAAACTAGATTCCTGCACATTGGGTAAATGAGAAAATACCCACATCACCTATTAATACCTCAAAACAGCTGCTACCTGATGATCTTAGCTTCCTATAAGTCTGTACTGACTGTGATCCTCCTGTTTGGGACACTGATAGGTCATGGCACACCCTTAACTATGTGAGCCGCTGAAAACCAAGAAGATGGCTTGCACAAGCACAAAGCCTTGAGAGATGGCCAGGACCTCAGGCCAACCTGAGCTGTATTCATCTTCTACACAAGACCTCCTGTCAAGACTGGGAGAGGTGGCTGCTTTATCTAACGTGCAGGAACCAACACCTAAAATCAAAGGAAATGAAGAAGCAGAGGAATATATTCTGAACAGAGGAACAAGATGAAACTCCAGAAATAAAACTTACTGAAACAAAGATACGTGATTTGTCTGATAAATAGTTAGAAATAATGGTCATAAGGATGCTCACCAACATCAGAAGAACAACGCATAAACAAAGTGAAAACTTCAACAAACAGAAAATAAAAGTACCAAACTGAAGTCATAGAGCTGAAGAATATAGTAACCAAACTAAAAAATTCAGCAGAGGGGTTCAATAGCAGACTCTGGATGCATAGATCAGTGAAACAGAGTAGAAAGCCCAGAAATAATCCCACGCATATATTGTCAGTTAATTCATGACCAACTAGCCAAGAATGTATGATGGAGAACATATGGTCTTTTCAATAAATGGCGTTGGGAAAACTGTACAGCCACATGCAGAAGAATAAAACTGGGCACCGATCTTATACCATACACAAAAATCTACTCAAAGTAGATCAAAGACTTGAAACACAAGCCCTGAAACCCTAAAACTCCTATAACAAAAAGGGGTAAGCTCCTTCACATCAATCTTGGCAATAACTTCTTTTATTTGACACCAAAAGAAAAAATAAATAAGTGGGACTACATCAAACTAAAAAGATCTTCCAAGCAAAAGAAACCATCAACAAATAAAAGACAGTCTAGGGAATAGGAGAAAATATTTGCAAATCATATGCCTGATAAGGGGTTAAAGTCCAAAATACATAAAGAACTCATACCGCTCAGTATCAAAAAACCAAACAATTACATGGACCTCTGCTCAGTGTTATGTGGAAGCCTGGATAGGAGGGGAGTTTGGGGGAGGATGGGTACATGTATATGTATAGCTCCATCCCTTTGCTGATGGAGCTATTGTTAATCAGTTACACTAGTATAAAATAAAACGTTTAAACAGAAAAAAAACTATGTGAAGGACTTATATGATATTTAATGCATAGTAAGCACTCAATATATGTTCATTCATTGGACACATACTATGGAACACTTATTATGTGTCAGGCTGGAGATAAATAACAGTAGACAAAGCAGACAAAAATTCTGTGTTTGTGGCAATACCATTTCAATGAGAGACAAATAAGTAATAAATAAGTTGAAGTATTCTATTCAGTTGTAATAAGGGAAATACAGAACAGTAAATTGTGGGAGGGGAAGAGGGAAGAGGGAGTTGAGAGAGGAAAAAAAACAGGCACTCTAATTTTTTAAGTAGGTAGATGAACTGAATAAACATTTTTCCAAAGAAGACGTGACCAACAGATACATGAAAAGGTAACATCAGTAATCATAAGATAAATGCAGATCAAAATCGCAATGAGATATCACCTCTCATACCTGTTAGGGTGTCTAAATAAAAAAAGAGAACAGAGATAAATGCTGATGAGGATGTGGAGAAAAAGGAACCCTTGTACACTGTTGATAGGAATGTCAACTAGTACAGCCACTATGGAAATCAGTATGGAGGAGGTTCCTCAAGTAATTAAAAAATAGAATTACCATATGATTCAGAAATCCCACTTCTGGGTGTATGTATCCAAAGGAAACAAAGTCATTATCTCAAAGAGATATCTCTTCTCCCATGTTCATAGCATTATTCACAACAGTCAAGGTATAGAAACAACCTGTGTCTGTCAGCAGATGAATGGACAAAGAAGATGTGGTGTAGGTATATATACAATGGGATATTGTTCAGCCACGGGAAGGAAAGAGATCCTGCCATTTGCAACAGCACAGATGAAGCTTGAGGGCATTATACCAAGTTAAACAAGCCAGACAGAGAAAGACAAATACTGCAAGGTTTCACTTGTATGTGAAATCCGGGGAAAAAAAATCGAAACTCATAGAAACAGAAAGTATAAAAGTGGTTGCCATGGGCTGGAGGGTGTGGGAAATGGGGAGAGGTTGGTAAGATGATATTAAAAAGTTCAGTTATAATATGAATAAGGCCTGAGGATCTAATGTATAGCATAATGACTAGAGTTGATAATATTGTACTGTAAATTGAAATTTGGCAAGAGAGTAGAACTTAAATGTTGTCATACACACAGGATAAGTGTGTGAGGTGATGGATGTGTTACTTAATCAAATGGGAGAAGAGTCCTTTCACAATGTAGACGTACATCAAATCTTTGTGACATATACATTAAATACCTCCAATTTTTACAAAGCTGGGAAAATAATAAATAAATATATAGTATATTCATATAATGGAGTAGTACTCAGTATTTGAAAGGAATGAACTATTGATACTTCCTACAAAAGATCATTATGCTAAGTGAAAGAAACCAGGCAAAGAAAATAGTAGTATATGTACTCTGTGATTCATTCCATTTATATGACTTGTCTTGAAAGGACTCATTTATAGATCTGGGTTTAATAGAATGAATGGAGCTTTCAAATCTGGAACTAGGAAGGCCAAGATGAGACGTGAGAGCAGTGGTAAATTATGTGATAGTCTTTTATGCTGAAGAGAAATTGTTGTGTTCCATGTGGCCATAGGCAAAAGAAACAGCATTGGTAGGAGAAAGGTACAGGAAGATGTATGTCATTACTAGTAAGACTTTTCAAAAAGAACAAAGACCGAAGGCAGTGAGCTACTTATCGAAGGCAGATAAGCATAGACTAAGTAGACATTTGTTAGGGAGAATATGGAAGAAAGCTCTCTAGTGTCAGAGAGCTAATCAGTTAGTTCCAATTCTGAGATACAGTGACTTAAATTATTGGATTCAGTTCAGTTCAGTCGCTCAGTCGTGTCCGACTCTTTGCGACCCCATGCATCACAGCACGCCAGGTCTCCCTGTCCATCACTGACTCCCAGAGTTATCTCAAACGCATATCCATCGAGTTGGTGATGCCATCCAGCCATCTCATTCTCTGTCGTCCCCTTCTCCTGCCCCCAATCCCTCCCAGCATCAGAGTCTTTTCCAGTGAGTCAACTCTTCGCATGAGGTGGCCAAAGTATTGGAGTTTCAGCTTTAGCATCAGTCCTTCCAATGAACACCCAGGACTGATCTCCTTTAGAATGGACTGGTTGGATCTCCTTGCAGTCCAAGGGACTCTCAAGAGTCTTCTCCAACACCACAGTTCCAAAGCATCAATTCTTCAGCGATCAGCTTTCTTCACAGTCCAACTCTCACATCCATACATGACCACTGGAAAAACCATAGCCTTGACCAGATGGACCTTGGTTGGCAAAGTAATGTCTCTGCTTTTTAATATGCTATCTAGGTTGGTCATAACTTTCCTTCCAAGGAGTAAGCGTCTTTTAATTTCATGGCTGCAATCAGCATCCACAGTGATTTTGGAGCCCCCAAAACTAAAGTCTGACACTGTTTCCACTGTTTCCCCATCTATTTCCCATGAAGTGGTGGGACCGGATGCCATGATCTTACATTATCACAACTCAGTACTCATTAATGTATTATGTGTTAAAACCATGAAGATCCTCTTTCACTGTTCAGACACAGTGGTCAACTTCTTTTCATCTTGGACTTAGTTGGAGGAAATCCCTCTAAAGACATTTCCATCCATTCCTTTGCACCACCACACTAAGATTGCATGCCCTGGAACTAAGATTGCATGCCCTGGAACATGGACCTGGTGATCCAGTGGCTAAGACTCCACGCTCCCAATGCAGGGGGCCCAGGTTGGATCTCTGATCAGGGAACTGGAACCCACATGCTACAACTAAGAGTTCACGTGTCACAACAAAGATGGAAGATCCTGTGTATAGCAACTAAGATCCTGTGAAGCCAAAAAAAATAGTATTGCCCGTACCAGGTCATCCGTGGCAAGCACAAAATCAAAGCAAGCCCAGCTCTCAGTCTTCCAAGAACTATGAAAGTGAGGAGGGAGATGTGGAGAGACACCAAGCTTCACACTCTCTGTAAGCATGGAAAAAAAAAAGAAAGCAGAGGGCATACCAAAGCACAGGTGCTTGTTACCTCCCTGTGGCACCCGGCACCTCTAGACCGGTGTTATCATAGAACTCTCTGTGCTGAAGGAAATGTTCTGTCACTTCACTGTCCAGTACAACAGCCACTAGCTTTGCTGCTATTAAGCACTTGAAATGTATTTAGTGAGTGAGGCTGAAAAATGCAAATGTTTGATTTTGCTTAAAATCAAAAGAGCTGCAAGTGGCTTTGTTGTTGTTCAGCCGTTAAGTCATGTCCGACTCTTTGTGACCACATGGACTGTACGTAGCACACCAGGCTCCTCTGTCCTGCACTATTTCCTGGAGTTTGCTCAAATTCATGTGCATTGAGTTAGTGATGCTATCTAACCATCTCATCCTCTGCCACCTCCTTGTCCTTTTGCCTTAAATCCTTTTACAGATAGCTAGTAGCTGCCATATTGGACAGAGCAGGTGTAAAGCAATCAAGCCCCATCCTAGCCATCACAGGCCCTAAAATTTGTAAAGCATGTGCAACAGGAAAGAGCAGATTTCTGGAGCTAGTTCATAACCTTATGCATTTGTTCCTTTCTTTTCACACCCACAACTCAGGCAAAAGAGACTGTACTTTTATAGCTTTACAGTTAAAGTACGTAAGGTAAAACTTTGGTTTTAAAATAAGAGTTTTTAAAATTCTCACCTTCTGAAAAGCTACAGAATCTCTCTGGGATTCATACATGAAATTAATTTGATTTCATTTATAATTACTTCTTGAATGTCAAGCAAACATACATTATCTGGAATGTATACTCAATAACTGCCAGATAAAAGGAGCAGGGTGCTACTGGCCTAGACCAGAGCCCCCAGAGCATGTCTTTAAGGCACCTCTCTGATCTCTGAGTATTTAAGGGGACTGCAATTTCAAGAGTCATGAACCAGTGAGCCCCAAAACCCAAGGGTAGCTGATTAGCTTTCATGCAAACCTTAAGGTCACATCAGAGGACCCATTCGTTTTGTTAGATTGAGAGGCCCTGAGAAAACTAGGGGACTACCCATATACCATATGTGTGAAAGCATCCAAAGTACAAATGCTCGTCTCATATGCATATGTGGTTTTAGGGTTCTTTAGACGATTACATCTTAATAATATGATGAAAAATTATCAGACATTTTCAACAAAAAGCCTCCCGATTTCTCCATGTGCAAAATCCACCTCTCCACCAAAGCAAACAAATAAGTAATACATTTTGAAAATGGATTCTAAAGTTTGAAGAAAAACTGATCCCAAGTGCCACTTATACCTCTGGAGGGAAACAGCTGATCAAGAGGACCAGAGGTCCAAAGATACACGTGATATAATTATCACCATCACAATCTTTTCTGGAAAGTATCCTTCTGACCAAATGTTATTCCCATTTGGGAAAAAATGTTAATACATAGAAAGTAATTTTATTATTATCTGTTGACATTTTTAATGCTTCTTTCTTTAACAGGATGATATGATTGCTAAAAGAAGGGCTGAACTTATAACTGAGAGAGAAAAAAGAAGGAAAGGAGGAGTGGTAAGTAAATAAAATTGCTTTTTTCAAAAAATAAAATGGACACATACACACACAAACACCCACACATATATAAAAATATATATTTTACATATATATATAAAATCTCAAGCATGTAAAATGAAAAGATGCACAGTAATCTTTTTTAATTTTTATTTTATATTGGAGTACAGTTGATTTACAGTGTTATGTTAGCATCAGGTGTCCAGCAAAGTGATTCAGATATACATATACCTATTCCTTCTCAGATTCTTTTCCCATATAGTTTTTTACAGAGTACTGAGTAGAGCTTCCTGTGCTATACAGTAGGCCCTTGTTGATTATCTATCTTATATATAATAGTATGTATCTGTTAATCCCAGACTCCTAATTTATCCTTCCTCTGCACCTTTCTCCTTTGGTAACCGTAAGTTTGTTTTCTAAATCTGTGAGTCTTCTCTGTTTTGTAAAGAAATTCAGTTGTATCACTTTTTAGATTACACATATAAATGATATGATATTTATCTTTCTCTGATTTCCTTCACTTAGTGTGATAATCTCTAGGTCCAGCTATGTTGCTGCAAATGGCATTATTTCATTCTTTTTATGGCTGAATGATATTCCACTGTATTTATGTACCACATTTTCTTTATCCATTCATCTGTTGATGGGTGATTAGGTTGCTTCCATGCCTTGGCTATTGTAAATTGCATTGCAGTGAACACTAGGGTTCATGTAGCTTTTTTAATTTTGGTCTTCTCCAGCTATATGCCAAGGAGTGGGATTGCTGGATCATATGGTAGTTCTATTTTTAGCTTTTTAAGGCACCTCCATTTTGTTCTCCATAGTAGCTGTACCAATTTACATTCCCACCAACCGTGTAGGAGGGGTCCCCTTTTCTCCACACCCTGTCTAGCACTTATTGTTTGTAGACTTTTTGATGATGGCCATTCTGACTGGGGCTTCCCTGGTAGCTCAGCTGGTAAAGAATCTGCCTGCAATGCAAGAGGCCCCAGTTCAATTCCTGGGTCAGGAAGATCCCATTTAGAAGGGATAGGCTACCCACTCCAGTATTCTGGGGCTTCCCTGGTGGCTTAGATGGTAAAGAATCTACCTGCAACCCAGGATTGACCTGGGTTCAATCCCTGGGTTGGGAAGATTCCCCTGGAAGAGGGCATGGCAACCCACTCCAGTATTCTTGCATGGAGACTCCCCATGGACAGAGGATCCTACGGGGCTACAGTCCATGGGGTTGCAAAGTCGTATGCGACTAAGCACAGCACAGCACATTCTGACTGATGTGAGGTGATACCTCATTGTAGTTTTGAGTTGCATTTCTCTAATAATTAGTGATGTTGAGCATCAAAATGATGCATAGAAGTCTTGAAGCAAATATCGAGTTTATGTACTAGTACTTAGATTATATATCACTTTTTATTTTTTTACACTTCTGGTATTCTATATCTGCTTACAATGAACTTTTATTATTTTTATAATAAGAAAAATGAACACTTTTAAAGGAAAGGAAATCACTAAAGATGTTTAAACAATCTAATACAAAATATAATAATACTACATTAAACTATGTTTCTTATGGATTTTCTTTTGTGCTTTTCACACTTCAGTCCAAGTCACAGGGAGATAGGCTGGGAGCATGGGAATAAGGTCTAGACTGAGAGCTTATGAAGTTGTGGTCTTCTCTGGTGGCTAAGATGGTAAAGAATCCACCTGCAGTGCAGGAGACCCAGGTTTGATCCCTGGGCTGGGAAGATCCCCTGAAGAAGGGCATGGCTACCCATTCCAGTATTCTTGCCTGGAGAATCCCATGGACAGAGGAGCCTGGCGAGCTACAGTCTGTGGGGTTACAAACAGTTGGATATGACTGAGTAACTAACACACATAAACACACACACACACATACTGTAAAGTTGTGTTGGAGCTAAAATGCTGATTACATTGAGATAGAGAATGGAATGAGGCAGAGCCTGTGGACAGAGTCACATACTGTGCAGGATGTTCAATACAGTTCCTCTTTTCCATCTGCTGGTTTTTTTAAAAAGAGAAACCTTGAATATCATGGATTTTGTTTTATTTAGAGAGGAGCTAGTCCCAAGTTGACCTACCTGACCCAAATGCTACAGCCAAGCAACTCAGAGGTGCCGAAGTTAAAGAGGAGGCAGAGTAGACAAGCTTGTTCTGTAAAGGTCTTAAAGCTCCTGTGTATATAATCAGCTTACCAGTGCCCTTGTAACCAAGACAAAAGATAAGATAACCCCTGCCTTCTTCCATTTCCTTCTGGCTTCAGCACCCTTTTAGTATCTTCTCAGGGCTGGCCCTCCTGTAATCTGATTTCCATCTGTACAAAAATACTCAAGAAAGGGAAGGAGAAAAGAGAAATAACAGAAAATATGACTTGTTACATGTGCAACCATGTATCCCCCCACCCCCACCAATATGCTTATGTTGGACTTATGTACAGAAGACTGTTGATACAGTAAAACTGTAACTGTAAATCAAAACTATGCAGAAGAAGGATTGAAACAGTCATTTCTTTGTCTAAAATATCTATGCTGCTGCTGCTAAGTCACTTCAGTCGTGTCCGACTCTGTGCGACCCCATAGACGGCAGCCCACCAGGCTCCCCCATCCCTGGGATTCTCCAGGCAAGAACACTGGAGTGGGTTGCCATTTCCTTCTCCAATGCATGAAAGTGAAGTCGCTCAGTCATGTCTGACTCGTAGCGACCCCATGGACTGCAGCCCACCAGGCTCCTCTGTCCATGGGATTTTCCAGGCAAGAGTACTGGAGTGGCTTGCCATTGCCTTCTCCGTAAAATATCTATAGCTGAAAGTAAATCTAAAACCATTAGACGGAGAAAGTCAAGGCACCATCCAAGGAAAAAGAATCATCCACTTTATTATTTGCCTTGCTCTTCATTCATCCATTCAGTTGCATGCCTGACACTATATTAGACACTGAAGGATCAGCCTTGAATGAAATTGGCAGAAGTCTCTGGCCTCATTCTCATGCTCATTCTCCAGACAAACATGTTCTAAAGTCTGGTCTGTTCAAGGTGTCATGCTACTGTTTAGGATCAAAGTGACATCCTAATCTGTCATCAAACACAGTTTTAACCACGTTTAGCCCTTGGAAGTCCCTAATTATCAATTGTGTGTGTTTTTTTTTAGTTATACCTCTATGTGTTATTTTGTAGTGGTTGCTTTCAAGGTACGCATACACCCTTACACATACGCCTTTTCACACTCTACTTAGAATCAACATTGTTCAATGTGGTATTGTAGAAACCTTATGACTCTACAAGTCCATTTATACCCACCCCACACTGCACCAACATCCTTTATGCTCCAGCTGTCATGTGTTTTACAACCAAACACATTATAAACTCCCTAAGAAAAAGTTATAGTTTTTGTTTGAAACACACAAATATTTGGCATAAATTAAGAGGAAAAATTTGAAATAAATTAAGAGGAAAATAAGTCCTTTCCTCAGTTCAGTTCGGTTCATTTCAGTCGCTTAGTCGTGTCCGACTCTTTGCGACCCCATGAACCACAGCACGCCAGGCCTCCCTGTCCATCACCAACTCCCGGAGTTCACTCAAACTCATGACCATCAAGTCAGTGATGCTATCCAGCCATCTCATTCTCTGTCGTCCCCATCTCCTTCTACCCCCAATCCCTCCCAGCATCATTCTCTTTTCCAGGGAGTCAACTCGTCGCATGAGGTGGCCAAAGTATTGGAGCTTCAGCTTTAGCATCAGTCCTTCCAATGAACACCCAGGATTGATCTCCTTTAGAATGGACTGGGTGGATCTCCTTGCAGACATATACCCAAATACTTAACCATTTCTGGGTTTCTTCATTCCTCCCTCTAGTCTAATAGAAACCAGAGGGATGGGAAGAAAGTGATCATCCGAGTTGCATTCCTGTGTGTTTTTCTCTGACTGCTTTTAACAGTTTCTCTGTATTTTTGCTTTTCAGTGGTTTGATTATGATATGCCTATGTGTCATTTTCTTCATATATAGCTTGAAGTATTCACTAAGCTTCTTTAATCTGTAAATTTATGACCCTCACTAAATTTGGGAAGACTTTAGACATTATTTCTTCAAATATTTTTTCTGCCCCATTTGCTCTCTATCTTCTTCTGAAAGCCAATTACACAGAGGTTAGATCCTTCACTGTTGTTCCATGTTCCTTGAGCTGTTTACATTGTCAGTCTCTTTTTCTCTCTCTTCTTTCTGTTGGATTCTTTCTATGGATCTATCTTCAAATTCACTGATTCTTCCCTCTGTCTTCTCCATTCTACAATTAAGCCTACCCAATGTTTTTAAAAACTTCAAATATTGTAGTTTTTATTTCTAAACTTTCAATTTAGTTTGTTTTTATATTTTTTTATTTCCATCATGAAATTTCCTGTATTTTCACTTCTTTTTCCTTTTCCTCATTGATCCCAGTGATAATAACTGCGGTAAAGTTCTCAATTGGTAACTCTAACACCTGAACTGAGTATTTAATGATATCTTCCTTATGAGAATGGGTCACTTTTCATGAGCCTTTATAGTTTCAGTAATTTTGGATTCGGAGAAGGCAATGGCAAGCCACTGCAGTACTCTTGCCTAGAAAATCCCATGGATGGAGGAGCCTGGTAGGCTGCAGTCCGTGGGGTCGCTAAGGGTCGGACGCAACTGAACGACTTCACTTTCACTTTTCACTTTCACACATTGGAGAAGGAAATGGCAACCCACTCCAGTGTTCTTGCCTGGAGAATCCCAGGGACGGGGGAGCCTGGTGGGCTTCCGTCTATGGGGTCACACAGAGTCGGACACGACTGAAGTGATTTAGCAGCAGCAGCAGCAATTTTGGATTATATCCTAGAATTGTGAATGTTGTATTGTGGGGATTCTGGATTCTGTTGTATGCCTGCAAAGAGGGATGATGTTATTGTTTTAGCAGACAATTAACTTGGTGAGACTAAACCTGCAAACTCTGTCATGCCTACGAATGGGCAGCAGTTCAGTTTATACTGTTCTAAACAGCCAATATGTGTGGGGTTTTCAGAGATTACCCAGAAACTTGGATAATCTTTGTGAACTGACTTATATATCCTTTGCTGGCTCTCTCAACTCTGGAGTTTTCCCTCACTCTCCAGTCCCCTGGTTGTGGCTTTCTCCCCTGCTTGCTCCAACTGAAAGTACTGACTCAAAAAGAATCACACAACATGAGAATTGTGAGTTAAGTTTTATTTAGGGCAAAATGAGGAGAATAGCCTCAGATACTCTGAGAAACTGCCCCAAAGAGGTAGGGGGCAAGGTCAGTATATATGTGATTTTGGTGAAGGGGGAATGCATGCAATCAAGCACATATTTTTACAGAAGGTTCTGCTAGTCTCATGGTTACTACTAGTCAAAAGGAGCAGACATCACCATGAAGAATTTTAGTGTTTTTCTAATTATGAGGCAATGCAATAATTGGGCTCATAAAATCATCTCCTGAATATATCTAAGTATCTGAAGACCTGTTCTGATAGTTTTTTCCAAAGCACAGAGTGCCTCATTTCTGGTGTTGAAGATCAGCAGCTGTAGCACCTCATAATTTAATCCTTTTAGAAGTAGATGGTAAAAAGTGCCAAGTCACCTTTTGTAGGTGACAAAAGACAGAGCTTCTATCACAAACAATTTGGAAGAGCTGGTGAGATGAGCACAGGTCATCAGAAGGTAAGATGTCCCAGCTTGCAGTGTGGACTCACCCCACCATACTTCCAATGTTCCTTAGCAAATCAAATTTCAGCATAAAAAATTGTCAAAATACAAGAAAAAGGAAAAAGTAGTCAGAGAACCAAATGACTTCAAAATTCAAAAAAAAAGAACAAGAACTGAAAAGCATAGTTCCAACACCAAATTCCTTCTGGGGAAAGAAGAGCCTGGACACAGAGCAAGGAAGGGCCCTTATCCTTTCATCTTCCTCTTAGCCCTTACAAGTCCAAATCCCAGCTGCAGACTCTTTCAAGGAAGCAGAGTCTCATCAGTTAGAAAACTTCAGTTCAGTCGCTCAGTCATGTCCAACTCTTTGCAACCCCATGGACTGCAGCATGTCAGGCTTCCCTGTCCATCACCAACTCCCAGAGCTTGCTCAAACTCATGTATATTGAGTCAGTGATGTCATCCAACCATCTCATCTTCTATTTTCCCCTTCTCCTTCTGCCTTCAATCTTTCCCAGCATTGGGGTCTTTTCCAATGAGTCAGTTCTTCCCATCAGGTGACCAAAGTATTGGAGTTTCAGCTTCAGCATCAGTCCTTCCAATGAATATTCAGGACTGATTTCCTTTAGGATGGACTGGCTTGATCTCCTTGCAGTCTAAGGGACTCTCAAGAGTCTTCTCCAACATCACAGTTCAAAACCATCAATTCTTCAGCACTCAGCTTTCTTTATGGTCCAACTCTCATATCCATACATGACTACTAGAAAAACCGTAGCTTTGACTAGACGGACCTTTGCTGGCAAAGTAATGTCTCTGCTTTTTAATATGCTTTCTAGGTTGGTCATAGCTTTTCTTCCAAGGAGCAAGCGTCTTTTAATTTCATTTCTGCAATCACCATCTGTGGTGATTTTGTGTTGCACTGTTTCCACTGTTTCCCCATCTATTTCCCATGCAGTGATGGGACCGAATGCCACGATCTTAGTTTTCTGAATGCTGAGCTTTAAGCCAACTTTTTCACTCTCCTCTTTCACTTTCATCAAGAGGCTCTTTAGTTAGAAAGATTAAGAAACATCAGATTAATCAGAAGATTGCAGGCAAGAGATAACGAGAGGGCAAACGGTAGAGCAGGACTAGAAAGGAGAGAGTCTGAAGTACTCTGTCCTTGGAAATGAGATGTGCGATAATGGGGAGTGAGGAGTGGAGGGAACTCCCAGGTTTCTGACTGGAAGACAGTTTTCCACTTGGGTGGGACAAGGACTACTTCAGGGCAACATGCCAGGAGACAGTGCAGGAGAATCAATACTATAGGATTCAGTTTTATGCAAATTGAACCGCAGCACTTACAGCCTATACAACACCACTTAGTATCAATATCCTGTCACAGTCTTTAGTAATCATTTATCTGTTATTCTTGTGTCCTCAGATAAGCTGCAGCCTCCTCAGGGGCATGTACTATTCTATAACAGTGCTTTATACAAAATGACAATAATATAATAGCTATAATAACATAATAATAGGAATAATAGCTATCATTTGCATGCTTACCAGACAGTTTTCTAAGGGCTTTGCATGTATGAACTTATTTAACTCTGCCGACAATCATGTGGGAGAAGGCAGTGGCACCCCACTCCAGTACTCTTCCCTGGAAAATCCCATGGATGGAGGAGCCTGGTAGGCTACAGTCCATGGGGTTGCTAAGAGTTGGACACGACTGAGCAACTTCAATTTCACTTTTCACTTTCATGTATTGAAGAAGGAAATGGCAACCCACTCCAGTGTTCTTGCCTGGAGAATCCCAGGGACGGGGGAGCCTGGTGGGCTTCCGTCTATGGGGTCACACAGAGTCAGACAGGACTGAAGTGACTTTCACTTTCACACATTGGAGAAGGAAATGGCAACCCACTCCAGTGTTCTTGCCTGGAGAACCCCAGGGATGGGGGAGCCTGGTGGGCTTCCGTCTGTGGGGTCACACAGAGTCGGACATGACTCAAGTGACGCAGCAGCAGCAGCAGCAACAATCATGTGAGGGAGTTGCATGAAACTTTGTTGCTGAAGACCATGAAAAGCATGTTATGTTCTGACAACCATAGCATTAAGTGTTAGAAGCTAATATCTTGTCTATGTATTTATCTAGGGATCACTCTGGTGTAAGTCTTGAAGGCATTACTTTTCTGGGTACCAGATATTTGAAATTTTACTGTATCAGTTGAGGAATGTTATATACCACACTAACCAATATCCACTTATTCCAGAATATCCCAGATGATTAGTGAGCCATGACATTTGTTCCATATTTCAGTTTTATAACAAAGGGGAATCTTTTCTTCCTTAGACTGTTAGAGAAGATGAAAACATGAGTGAGGAAGAACCTGATAACAATGAAGATGATATTGATAACATTCTTGAAGATGAATTTCCAAAAGATGAGGAAGTCATGAGTGAGGAAGAAGAAGAGCAGGAAATTGATGCTCTCGAACGCCTGAGGGGTGAACTCGGAGAAAAATTTGAAGCAGATATGAGTAATTTACAAATAATACAGGTTATTACTTTTTCATAATTCAAAAATTAGCATGTGAGAAGGAAACAAAATCAATTTGGTTTATTCCTTGGTTTCTTTTTAACATTTCAAAAGAAATGTGTATTTTTAGGGGTTAAGTCCCTCAGTACCACTTACAATTATAAAAACTAGTTAATAAATCAAGGGCAACAAGGAAACCATGTAGGGTCAAAAGTTTTAGCTATCACCAGAGTCACCTGGAAGTTTAAAAGTATTTGTTTTCTAGACTGAAGTAGTCTATGCACTGTGGCTGAATACTACCAGCCTCCTTCCCACTAAAAATATTTGGTTTTATGATTTTTCTGATCAGGAAGAGTTTGAGAAGTTTTTGATACCAGTAATTCTCATTAATGGATCTCGGAAAATCCACATTGTCCAATACACATTGAATACAAAACTGAAACCACTGGTAGAGAATCGTGCAAGCATTTTTGAGAAATGTTATCCAATATCATCAGGCCTTGCCCAGAAAATGCTCAGCTTTACCTACAAGTATATAAGCTCATTCGGCTACTGGGACCCTGTAAAGGTAATATCAGCAAATGCATCTGAAAGTCACATTTCTTCTTTTCTTTCTTTTTGAAGTGTGTCTGAGAAGAAGATAGCGGATAATTTTAAAAACTGTAAGCATTATACAGTATTCTTAAATAGCTGTAAAAAATATGTGTTGTTGTTTTGCCTTTCTGAAGTAGGAGAATTACTTGAAGGGTATACCTTTCTTTCATCTATTTCTGTAGAGATAATTCAGTTCCAACTTGATTCTAACTCTGCAGCAGCAGAAGTTCGTAGTAGAAATATTTTCAAACTAGACATCTAGTGAGTTGAGCTTCAGCACTAATTTGCTATCTAATTTTAGGCAAGCCATTTAAATTCTTTGATTCTGTTTCCTCACCTTTAAAGTGGGAGAATGCCATCAGGCCAATGTGATCAAATGCAAGAATATGAAGTCCTCTGGAAAGTGTGAGATATCAAACAAAATGTGCCTTTAATGTTCGTCACAAACTTACTGCCAAGTAGGATATTTTTATGTAGTGTGGACAAACAGATTTGATGTAATTGGAATTCAGTGACTTCAAATGTGGGATGATTTTCAATAAATTTTAAATAAGAACCTTCTAGCTGCTGTTCCAGTCCCTGGGAACAGAGCAGTGAACAAAACAGGCAAGGTTCCTTTTGTGATGGGCTTTATATGATAGCTGGATTGGAGAGGATGAACAGGCAATAAATAAGTTAACAAATAGGTTCTAGTCAGGTTGTATTAAGTGCTATAAAGACAGTAAAGAAATGCCTTGTAAAGGTATACTGGCCCTCTTGACCAGTGTACCTTCTTTCCATCAGTGAAGTAGCACAGTAGTACAGTGGAGAAGACATGGCTTCTGGAGTCAGACTGCCTAAGTTTAAAACCACTACTTCCTAGTTGAGTGACCTTGGACAAATTACTGAACCTCTCTGAGCCATTCCTGTTTGCACAATGGGAATAAGAATAGTTCCTACCTCACAATATTATTACGATGATTAAATCAGTTAATTATTGGAAAGTGCTTGCAACCGTGCGTGGTTTCTTGTGAGTGCTCAATTAACATAAGCTGTTATTATTAATGGGCTTCCCTTGTGGCTCAGCTGGTAAAGAATCCGCCTGCAATGTTGCTATTAATATATGTTCATTACATATTGGTAGTTGAGTTGCTAAGTTGTGTCTGACTCTTGAGAACCCATGGGCTATAGCCTGCTAGGTTTCTTTGTCCATGGGATTCTCCAGGCAAGAATACTGGAATGGATTGCCATTTTCTTCTCCAGGAGATCTTCCTGACCCAGGAATCAAACCCAGGTCTCCTGTATTGCAGGAGATATGTATATAAAATTATATAATATACATGTTTATGTGTATAAATAATACATATATAAAATATGTATAAGTAGCTCAGTTGGTAAAGAATCCACCTGCAGTGCAGGAGGCCCCAGTTCTGTTCCTGAGTTGGGAAGATCCCCTGGAGAAGGGATAGGCTATCCACTCCAGTATTCTTGGGCTTCCCTTGTGACTCAGCTGGTAAAGAATCCGCCTGCAATGCAGGAGACCTGGCTTTGATCCCTGGGTTGGAAAGATCCCCTGGAGAAAGGAAAGGTAACCACTCTAGTATTCTGGCTTAGAGAATTCCGTGGACTGTGTAGTTCATGGGGTTGCAAAGAGTTGGACATGACTGAGCGACTTTCACTTTTACTTCATAATATGCATGTAAAATATATATATAAAATTACATATTATAATATATAAATACATACATTAGAATAGTATAAATACATTATAATAGTATAAATACATTATATAACAATATATATAATATGTATAATATACATATTATATATGTTTTATATATATAACGTATATAATAACAAAATATACAATAGTATAAATTATACATTATAACCATATACATACAACATTATAATAACAATGTTGTTATTAATATGAATTACTCTTATTGGTCACTGATAAAATAAGGAGGAAGGGATACAAAATAGAGCTATATGCATATCACTTGAAATCTTCTTGGTTGATACTGATACAGTCATTTTCAGTTCTACTTAATTGTGATATTAATATCTTCTTTACCTTAACCATAAGGGTGTCAAGAGGAATCTTTTTAAATATCATGCTAAAATATAGAAACTTTAGGACAAGTCCCTCCATAAATAATCAGATAAAGTTAAGCATGTATTAGGATCACTTAGAAAGCTTTTGAAAACTAGTCATATCCTAACCGTCTCTTTGAGATGGGCAAGAGAGGGGAAGAAGCAGGCAAAGTCTGAACCCAGGGCCCATGCCTGAACATAATTGCTGCTGCTGCTGCTAAGTCACTTCAGTCGTGTCCAACTCTGTGCGACCCCATAGACGGCAGCCCACCAGGCTCCCCCGTCCCTGGGATTCTCCAGGCAAGAACACTGGAGCGGGTGGCCACTTCCTTCTCCAATGTGTGAACATAATTAGGACTGCACAAAAATGCCTTGTGAATAAATGAGTGCATGGTCACAGGAAGGCTTTAAGCATATAAATAATCATTTTTCAGGGCTCTTGGGAATCTTTCCAGGTGCCTGACTATTTGATGTTTCAGATTTGATGACACCTTGGGTATTCTGACCTATAGAGGAGAAAGATACATGGTAGATATTTTGGGAAATAGCAGAAACCATCGTAAGAATTCATAGTTAATTTGAGAATTTGAAATGGAACATTAAACTTTCAGCTTTTCTTTTACTACCAAATGTAAGAAATAGAGCAGACATTCCAACCCCACCCCTAAGCTGCTTCTTATCCCTAGCATTTACACTCAGCCATGAACATCACTCCAGCTCAAAAATGATGATGCTGATAACTCCATTTACCCGTGACAACTGACCTGGTGTAACTCTAGGAGTGTGTGTTAGTCACTCAGTCGTGTCCGACTCTTTGCAATCCCATGGACTGTAGCCCACCAGGCTCCTCTGTCCATGGAATTCTCTAACCCTAGGGGAGAAGCAATATTACCATACCATACCCACCTACTCTGTCAAGTCCAGGGATGACTGATGCTGGGTCATCTGATGATGTAAAAAAAATATCCATTAGTTACCCATTTATCATCATTACCAGTGCAAAGATGTGGGACCGGTCCTTCCTGTCCATTCCATACCAACACGTTAGGCTGCTGTTTTGGTGTATTTTTCCCTTTTGTGGCCACTATTTATAGTTATGTGAGTGGGATTTTGTCTATATAAAAATGTAAAAGAGAAGTCAGTGAGATTTGTCTGACCAATATACTCCCAAAGATATCCCAGGACTCAACCTGCCATATTGGGATACCACATACTTTAGTCTGTCTATGCTGTCTTACTGAAATGACATATTTGGACAGCATATTGGAATGCTGTATTAGTCTGCATATGCTACCATATTGGAATACCACAGACTTTGTGACTTAAATGACAGAAATGTATTTTCTTACTGTTCTGAAGGCTGGAGTCCAAGATCATGGTGCCAGCAGGGATGGTTTTTCTGGTGAGGTCTCTCTTCCTGGTTTGTAGATGGCCTTTTCTCACTGTGTCCTCAATGCTTTGCCTTTGTGCTTATGTACTCCTAGTGTCTCTCTTCTAAGGACACCAGTTCTCTTAGATTAGAGCCCCATTCTTATAACCTCATTTAACGTTTGTCATCTTAAAGGTCCTGTCTCCAAATATAGTCACTTTGAGGGTTAGGGCTTCAAAGCATGATTTTAGGAGGGCACATTTCCATACATTACACCACCTTAGGAATGGACCTGTTTGTGAAGATAAATTGGCCCATGAATATATCCGAACACCTTTACACTCCTTGGCAGAAACATTCAGTATACACTAAACACATTATAAAGGAAGTAGAACTATAATTGTCAGAAACAGACACCCATTAAAGAAAAACATTTCTTGCATGTGAGGATAAAATAACTTGTTCTTTTTACACAGTTTTAATATCAATATTCAATTATAATTAGTTTTCTTGTTCTATAAGAAAGATTTTACAAATTTGTTTTTAGAAATATATTTGGGGGAAATGCTGTTTAAAATAAGGCTAATTTGTTAATTCAATTGTGTATATATTGCAGCTAAATGAGGGAGAGACCATCAAACCAGTTGAAAATTCGGAGAATCCACTTCATCCTGTAATCCATCGTCAGTATATATATTTTTTATCCAGTAAGGAAACTAAAGAAAAATTTATGAAGAACCCAATCAAATATATCTGCCAACCCAAACCTAAGCCTACTATCCCCATTAGGATTGCAATTCTGGGGCCTCCAAAATCTGGAAAAACTACAGGTAAGGGTGTGTCTGCCTTTGCTATACTTAAGCATACAAGAATCTCCTGAAAACAAGGACTACTTTTTTTAGAAAACTATCAAAACTGACTCAGTAAGAGACAGAACAACTAAACAAACCAATAACCACTGAAGAGAAGACATTCAAAAATACAGCCCCACTCCAAAACAGGCCAGGATCAAATGATTTTGAAAGGAAATTATGTCAACCTTTCAAAAACTAAAAATTCAGGAGATACTTCCTGTGATTTTATAAACTTTCCAGAGCAAGGGAAAAGAAAGTAAGCTGTCCAATTTATTTTCAATTTTTTTAAATTAAGAATATAGTCCATACAATTAAAAAGGTATAAATACAAATTCATTTTTAAGTCAGCATGACCCTGATATAGAAATTAAACAAAGATAACATAAGAAAAGAAATTACAAACTAATATTATTTATAAATATAGTCAAATAACAGTATATTAAGATTTTATTTGCATTAAAATTATATTTAAAATTTATAAATATAATCTACTGTATTTAAAGAGTGAAAATTCATTATCTTAATCATTGCTGATAAAGGCATTTAGTAAACTGTAATGTTTGAATTTGCTATATATTTTTTAAAACAAGTAGTCCAACAATAGGTGAGTGTGGTATTTTAAAAATGACAATGATAATCACATGACTAGTGGTTGGTCACAATGAGAATAAAATGGGAAAGGATAGATACCAGAAATATTTAAAAGGAAAACAACAGGACTTAATGACTGATGGCACAGAAAATGAAAGGAAGGGATGAGGTCAAATATTGATTTGTCACCAGAAATAATAAGAGAGTTTCGTGTTTTAGCTCTTCAGATGAAAAGTGTATTTTAATGTACATTGACATTTAAAATAAGATCCTCCAACACAGCAAAAAGTAACATGTATACAGTACAGTCAGATTTCTTGGTCTTTGTCAAAATAGAGGCTAATTTTTTTTAACAGAATCCCAAATTGTAAAAGTTTGTTTTTATAGCTGAAAAATAATGGGTCTGACCCTAGCGTTTGTGGCAAAGTTGAGGTGAAGGCTTCTGCAGCTCTCACAGGGGCATCCCTCCCAGCTGCCCTAACTGGCCAGTTAACCTGTATCCCCATGGGACCAGGTGAGTCTCAGTGTCCTCTACACACCCTGTCTCCAGACCAGGAGGAGGCAGGGTTTGTCGACTCCATCAGAGCACACCTGCACTTAACAGTAACTGGACACCAAAGAATCTGCCTGCCAATGCAGGAAACATAAGAGACGGGGTCGATCCCGGGGTTGGGAAGATCCCCTGGAGGAGGGCATGGCAACCCACTCCAGTATTCTTGCCTGGAGAATCCCCATGGACAGAGGAGCCTGGAGGGCTACAGTCCATAGGATTGCAAAGAGTTAGACATGACTGAAGCAACTGAGCACACACACACACAGAAGCCTAATCTTTGGCCTCACGTAGCAGAAGCAGAGACTGTGGCCGAGTCCTTTTTCAGCCAGTGGCAACAATCGTGTGCCCTTGGACAAACCATTCCATTTCAGTGGGCTGCAGTTCTTTCACCTGTAAAACTGGAATTTCAATACCCACTCTCCACACTTGATGGAATAGTTGAAAATATCAAATAAAGTCACAGAAGAAATACTGCCTTATAAACTGTAAATTATTAATAAAGTGTCAGATACACCACTATAATTTTTAGAAAATAAATTTAAAACATTATATCCTAGAGGCTTAAGTGTACTTAATTGTATAGGGTAAGTTATCCTGATTGCAGCCTGAAGTCATAAGTGTATAGGTAGGGAAATACACTATAACCTACCCAATGACACAAGAACATTGAATTGTTATTTTGGACATAAAAAGACCAAATAGTAATAGTGCACACAGGATGCCTTATAAAGCTCTCAAAATTTTTGCTACCTTGTACAGAAGGAAAAAACACTTAAATGGTTTGGTTATGGAAAAACCTAACATAGTTGGCTCATTAACCAGATCTGTCAGCCACATACCTGAAGCGCTAATAATGACTGACCTTTGAACAGTATTAATTCAATGAAGTGAAGTGAAAGTGTTAGTTGCTCAGCCACGTCTGACTCTTTGCAACTCCATGGATTGTAGCCCACCAGGCTCCTCTGTTCATGGAATTCTCTAGTCAAGAATACTGGAGTGGGTAACCATTCCCTTCTCCAGGGGATCTTTGCGACCCAGGGATTGAACTCAGGTCTCCAACATTGCAGGCAAATTCTTTACCATCTGAGCCACCACCAGAGAAGCCCATTAATTCAATAAAATGTAGCTATTTTTAATTTTTGAAATTTCTTTGAGGAATGTGAAGATTAACTTGCTGTCGTTGTCAATTAACTAGAATCTGAAACTAAGGTTACAGATGGGTTTGTAAAACAGAATAAGTTTAAAATTTTAATGTTTTTCAGTTGCCAAAAATATTTCAAGTGAATATGGCTTAAAGCGTTTGTCGATAGGAGATGCTTTGCGTTATGTATTAAACAACCAACCAGAGACAGAGCTGGCACTTATGCTAAATTGGCATCTTCATAAAGGAATGACAGCACCTGATGAACTGGCTATTCAGGCCTTAGAATTATCTCTGATGGGAAGTGTATGTAGTACCGCAGGGTAAGTGGGGGCCATAGGGGTGGGGAGAGAGTGGGAGGGAGTTAAATTTTTAAGAAATTGCTCATTGGAATTAATTAAAGTAACTTAAACAGAGTTTAAAGTTCTTGCAAAGGGTGTGTGATCTGCTTCTCAAAGTCTGGGCACCGATATGGTTGCATACTAATAATTTAATTTTCGGTCAGGCTAAAATTCAGCTTAAACACTCACAGGCCAACTTCACTCCCAGCAGCAACCCCTGAGTCGTCCCAAAGTCTCCAGGTTTACACAGTCTATAAGAGACCCAAGTAACTTCTACAGCCCAGTAGAACTTCTCACTGCCCGATGGAGTGATGAAGGTGTGGCCTTCCCCTGCTCCCAGATGGTACTGGTCCAATGGAGACAGTCTCTCACCAGTCCAGTCTCTGCACAGGTAGCAGCGCCCTTCCCTTAATGCTGCGTTTGGACAGGAGAGCCCTGTGCTTGAAATGGTCTTTAGTTTACCCTCCTCTACTCAACCATGACTCCCCCAGCATAGCCACTGGTCACATCCAGTAGAAAGTAAGTGTGTTAGTCTCTCAGTCTTGTCTGACTTTTTGCAACCCCGTGGGCCGTAACCCACCAGGCTCCTCTGTCCATGGGATTTCCCAGGCAAGAATACTGGAGTGGGTTGCCATTCCCTTCTCCAGGGAATCTTCCTGACCCAGGGATTTAACCCGGGTCTCCCGCATTGCAGGCAGATTCTGAGCCACCAGGGAAGCCCTCAGGGAAACCACCCAATAGTAAAAGCCCATAAAACCTAAGGCCCTGCTCTTGAGGCCAGGGCATTGACTTAAAATCTTGCTGAGTCACACAAAGTTGTTTTATATCAGGAACCTCCTTGTCCTTCCCTACAACTGGTCCTTAATCAAGTCCGTAACAGTTCTCCTAATTCCTGTTATGGTGGGGAGCAGATTCTGGAGTGTCAAGTATCCACCACACCCACAACCCCATCCCACCAAACCCCCCATCCCCCCTGCAGAGAAAGTCCTGGGACTTTCTAGCAAAATGAGTTACCTCCTTCCTGAAATTCAACTTTCCATACAAGAGATCTTACTGAGGGCTACTGTGGACTCACAAAAGTTTTATTTCACTTTACTACCAGGACAGTGACTGCCCAGTCACCCTGAATTTCCCTAATCCTGAGGGCCTCTCAAGTGATCTTTCACAGGACAAAGAAATTGAGCCATTAAAAAACCAACAATGGCAGCTGCATACATTCTCTAGCTGGCTTTCAGGCAATGTTAATTTATAGTCCTCTCAGACATGGAATGTAGAACTAGTTAGTGCCTAAGTCTGGAGAGCACCAAGGTAAGATGAACCAGCCCTTCCTGGTGACCGGCAGCCAGCATGCCCAACTTGGCCACCTCAGACTTAGAAATTTGCAGATAGCCTTTATTCATCCTGCTGATGACACTCATTACCTTAGACTGTTGGACTAACAAATTCTCTATCATTTCTGCCTAGAGGCCTGATAGGTCCAGATGGAATGGTTCTCTCCAGAGACCACAGGGCTCTCTCACCAGCTCATCTCCCCTTCCACACCCAGCCTCCTTATAGAATTTTACTACAAAAGCAAGTTTAGAACACAATGTTTCCCATATTTGCTTAATCTCTTGCTAAACTACTGTTAATTATGCAGAGCTTTTTTTTTTATTTTAAAACATTTTAATGTACTTAAAATCTTGATTTACAAGACATCTTATCTTACACTGACCTTTCTGTACAAAAAATTTTACACAATTTGCTATAAAATTACAATATTAAGATCAGAGTTGGGTAATTCTTCCCATGCCAGGCATTCTATTATAAGGAATGTGAACTAGTCTGCTAATTGCTTTACACACTTGATCTACAATCTTTAAGATAAATCTAAGGGTTAAATAGGGCTTCCCTGTTGGCTTAACTGGTAAAGGATTTGCCTGCCAATGCAGGAGACACAAGAGACGCAGGTTCAATCTTGATCCTGAGGTCAGGACGATCCCCTGGAGAAATAAATGGGAACTCACTCCAGTATTCTTGCTTGGAAAATCCCACGGACAGTGTAACCTGGCGGGCTACAGTCAATGGGGTCGCAAAGAGTTGGACATGACCAAGCACGTGTATACACACACAAGGGTTAAATATGATTATTTTTCTATTATATTTAGTATTTACTACTTTACTGAAAACTGAGGCTCAGAGAGGTCAGACCCGGTTTCAAATTTAAGTCTGTGTGCCTCCGAAACCTATACTCTTTCCACTGGCCCACCTTTAGACTAATGTGCTCTGTGCTGTGCTTAGTCGCTCAGTCGTGTCTGACTCTTTGTGACCCCGTGGACTATAGCCCACCAGGCTCTACTGTCCCTGGGGATTCTCCAGGCCAGAATACTGGAGTGGGTTGCCATGCCCTCCTCCAGGGGATCTTCCCAACCCCGGGATTGAACCCAGGTCTCCTGCATCGCAGACAGATTCTTTACTGTCTGAACCATCAGGGAAGCCCAAGAATACTGGAATAGGTAGCCTATCCCTTCTCCAGGGGATCTTCCCGACCCGGGAATCGAACCGGGGCCTCTTGCATTGCGGGTGGAATCTTTTACCAGCTGAACTACCAGCAAAGCCCCTCTTCCCACTGTTTCATGCTTAGAATAATAGCACCAATTAAATAACACAAGGTTCAAAATATTATGTGTAATATCTCTCAAAGTCCATCAAAATCTAGCTCTTTGATGCTAAGTATATGAATCAGAGCTGTGTCTGTATGTATGCAGCCCTCTTCTGGCTCTTGGGCTGACTGGGGTTAAAAATATAGAGATAAAGGGAGTTCTCTGGTGACCTAGTGGTTAGGATTCCAAGTTTTCACTGCCAGGGCCCAGGTTCAGTCCCTGATTGGGAAACTGAGATCCCGCAAGCTGCAAGGTACAGCCCCCTAAAAATATATATGTATATATAAAAGAGGGCAAGGTGACAAGATAAATCAAGTTACGTAAGGAATGGAATGGGGCTAATCCTAAAGACAGACTTTTTCTGGAAGACAGAAAGGAAGGTCTGAGAGTAAAGAAATCTGGAATTTTTATTTTCATGTTTCTCTTTACTAGTGTTGTCATTGATGGATACCCTGTAACTAAGTACCACGTGAGTCTCTTAGAAGCTAGGTCAATCATCCCCATGATTATCTTTGAGTTGGATGTGCCTTCCAAAGAGATTTTCAGAAGATTGCTCCTGGAAAAAAAAAAGGAGTCAAGGTAATGTATGTGATGAAAACAATGATAAAAGAGTGAACATTAACCATCCAGAAGAAGAAACAGGTTTTTAACAGCTTTTTCCATTCCTTCTCTGATCCTCTCTTAGTTTGCCTTATCCATTGCACAACAGCTCACAGATTATAGCTGTTAAGAACTCAAAGTACCGCAAAAATATTGGTGAGATTAGGCAATATTATGAAGTACAACATCAGAACTGGTATGTGATTGATGGCTTTCACAGCAAATGGTGGATATGGAATGAAGTCATTAAGAAGGTTAAAATGGTGAATAAATACATACAGATATATATGGAAAGAATAAAAGCAGGTAAGAAGACCTATAACTCTGAAAACAAAAAAATGTGAATTTGAAGTCTACGCATGCCTGATTCATGTTGCCATAATTCATTCAATTTGAACATTTGTTCCCTTAATCAGTATTTAATGAGCCTTAATCAGTATTTTAAATGCATATTATTTCCAAGTTATTGTGGGCATGTACATTTGTTTCAGACACAACTGAGCGACTGAACTGAACTGAACATTTGTTTTAATAAATGATTGCCTCTACTCAACCTGTCATATACTGAATGTCCATGTGAACCTATTACATAAAACAATACACGGTCTCTCACTAGAAGAGTTTACAGTGTTTGGAATGCCACATAAGAAGTTAGTTTCAAGAATGGTAGTTATATGAGGGGAGGGGTCTGTGGTATGACACTTAGGAAAGTTTTGTTTAGGTATCTAGAATTAGTTACTTTGAACTATTTACATAATAAAACTGTATTATTATATAAATGCTGATTCTCTTAAAAAACCTTACTTGAACATAGAATTTTTCTTAATCTGTATTTGGAATCCATGAAAGAAAATGATTGTATACTCCTAGAAGTTTCTTGATTTTTCTCCAAAAGTACACAAAACAGACGGAAAGTTATCAAACAAAAAAAAGGAAAGTTATCTACAACTCATGTCTCTAAAAAGAAGGATGACGCCAAAGACTTTGTCTGGAGGGGTTTCACAGACATCTGATGACTTTAACTTTGGAAAATAGGGAGAAGGTATACGGAGGTATGAGGGATCAATGTGACAAAGAGAATATTGTACAAGGGAAAACGCAGTGAGGATTCTGATAATAATGGCATCATTGAATCTTGATTTGCTTCATTATTTGGGCATCCCCAGTATCTCTGGTTCTGTTTGCCTGCAGATTATAAGGCATGAAGATAAGAGTGCAAGTGAAAAGAGAAATGAGTTTTAGAAACCCACTCCCAGTAAGTTCTGGATAGCATCACACAAGTAAAACATTCCACACCTGACTTGGAAAGAAAAACTTGTGCCTCATTCATCTTGCTGTTACCCTGCTTCACCCTTCTTGCCTCAGACTTGGTTGCCTGAGAAGAGACTCAGGATGAAAAGTTGTATGCAGAATCTTTATCAGGAAGTACTCTCAGAAGTGGGCTTCCCAGCTGGCGCAGTGGTAAAAAATCTACTTGCCAATGCAAGAGTCACAGGAGATGTGGGTTCAATCCCTGGACTGGGAAGATGCCCTGGAGGAGGAAATGGTGACCCACTCTAGTATTCTTGTCTAGATAATGCCCTCTGGCAGAGGAGCCTGCTGGGCTACAGTCCACAGGCTTGCAAAGAGTCAGACACGACTGAGCATGCATGCACACTCAGGAGTAGAGTTGGCAAATTAAGCAAATAAAAATATAGGATACCTGGTTAAATGTAAACTTCTGATAAATGACAAATAATTTTTTTAGTCTAAGTATATCCCAAATGTGGTATGAGACATTTTTATACTAGAAACTGTTCATTATTTATCAGAAATTCAAACTTAATGGGGCAACCTGTGCTTTATCTGTCAGCTCTAATCAGGAGATACACCGAGGCTAGTAGACCTGGCAGAGGGAGACACTAGCCTGCAGTGTGGTGGAAACAGAGGCCTTGGGAGGCCCTGCAGGGAAGCAGTGGAGCTAGGAGGGACCTTGAGAATTTCCCAAACTGAGGGGAGAGGCCAGGCTTTATATCCTCCCATTGACTTGTCTAAAGGTCACTCTGGGAGGGAGTATATGCTGTAACAGGGGCAATTCCCAGTGCAGCTACGAGCCATCAACACAGATATTTTCAGCAGCTGGGGGATGGGTGCATCAGCCCTGATGAGGGATCTGGATGGGACACCACGGTATCCACCATGTTATTCCAGATACACGTGCCTCTGCCTGGAAGAGTTTAATTAAAACCACCCTCTTGCTTTTCTGCTTCACCTTCTACCTGGTAATCTGTATCTGACTATTTGAATTTAGTATTGATTTAGTGACCAATTTATTCTCACTAATGAGATAGAGCGAGGTCAGGGCCAGAAAACCAAAGAGATTCCTCCTCATTCTGTCCCATTCCAGAAAAGGATAGATAGACATTGTCAGATGTCATTAAGAATACCCCAAGAATCAGAAAAAGATATTTGAGTGTCTTTTAAGACTTGGAATGACTTGATTCTAAATGACTCTGTCACAAAACCTATGAGGTGAGGTCAGCACATCTGAGCTAAAGAGTAACACACAATTATAAAACTATAGTGCCATATAGTATGATATTATAGCACTATATAATAGTTTATACTTTACCAACACTATTATTATACCATAATACTGTGCATTATAGTACTTTGCTGCTGCTGCTAAGTCACAATATTACACCATTATAGCATTATGCTGCTACTGCTGCTGCTGCTAAGTCACTTCAGTCGTGTCCGACTCTGTGCAACCCCATAGATGCAGCCCACCAGGCTCCCCCATCCCTGGGATTCTCCAGGCAAGAACACTGGAATGCATTGCCATTTCCTTCTCCAGTGCATGAAAGTGAAAAATGAAAGTGAAGTTGCTCAGTCGTGTCTGACTCTTAGCGACCCCACGGACTGCAGCGTACCAGGCTCCTCCACCCATGGGATTTTCCAGGCAAGAGTACTGGAGTGGGGTGCCATTGCCTTCTCCAATTATAGCATTATAGTAGTATAATATTCTTTTTAGGAAAGAACCATCTTAGCCTTTTCATCTGTATCATATACAATGGATGGAATCGTGGATTAGTTTGTTTATTGCTTCATAATAAATTATTCCAAAATTTAACAGTTTAAAACAACACATACACACTCCCTCACAATTTCTGCAGGTCAGGAATCAAGGCACAGTGTAACTGAGTCTTCTGCTTCAGTGTTTCTCACAAGGCTACAGCCAAGGTGTTGGCCAGGATTAAGGTCTCATCTGAGGGCCTGACTGGGAAAGAATATACTGTCATACTCATTCATGTATTGCTGACAAGATTTTGTTCCTTGAGGGTTGTTGGACTGAGGGCCTCAGTTTCTTGCCAGCTGTTGGCCAGGGGCCACCTTCAGTTCCTTGCCATATGGACCTTTCCAATATGGCATCTTGCTTTACCATGTAAACAAGACAAGGCAAGAAAGAATGCCAAAAGAACAGAAATCATAGTCTGTTGCAACTGCTCTAGTTACCCAAGGCTGCCATAGCAAATTACCGCACACTGGATAACTTAGACAAGAGAAATATATTTTCTCACAGTTCTGGAGGCTAGAGGCCCCAAATTAAGGCGTTGGCAGGGCTGTACTCACTCTGAAGGTTCTAGGAGAGACTCTCTTCCATGCCTTTCTCTTCATGTCCAGCATTGCCAACAGGCCTCTGCATTCTTTGGATATAGACACATCACTGCAATCCTAAGGATCAATTTTATGCTTACACTGTCACATAACAAACTAAACTATGATTTATGCTTCATAATTTGAGTTAGTGTTCCTTGGCATAATTTTTTTAAAAAAGAAAATTTTCACTGGTGAAAAGAACCATTAAGAAAATATATCAGGATCAAAATTTACTCATTATAACTAAGATGTATAAAGAAGTAATTTTATTTTCTGTAAAATCTAATTTTGCTTTGAGTCTCCATTCTAGCAGAGTCCTGGTAAGACAACTCAAACTTATCCATTGAATGAACTTGGGCCTTTTTTAAAAATAGACTCTTTAGGGTAAACCTGGTGTTGGAGTAGACTCTTGAGAGTCCCTTGTACTGCAAGGAGATCCAACCAGTCCATTCTAAAGGAGATCAATCCTGGGTGTTCATTGGAAGGACTGATGCTAAAGCTGAAACTGCAATACTTTGGCCATCTCATGCGACGAGTTGACTCACTGGAAAAGACTCTGATGCTGGGAAATGTTGGGGGCGGAGGAGAAGGGGACAACAGAGAATGAGATGGCTGGATGGCATCATCAACTCTGTGGACATGAGTTTGAGTGAACTCCGGGAGTTGGTGATGGACAGGGAGGTCTGGCGTGCTGTGATTCATGGGGTCGCGGAGAGTCGGCCACGACTGAGTGACTGAACTGAACTGAATCACTTTTGAATTAAATGTTTCTTTCTCTTTCTTGGATGCAATCAGGGAACAGGGAGAGGTTTATGTCAGCAACATTATGTCAACAAACTATATGTACTTCCTGAAATCTATCTCACAGAAAAATGTTAAATATGTAGCATATTCATGTGTGTGTGTGTAAGTGGATATGTATATATGTGTGTGTGTATGTGTATATAGTATATAACATAGTTTATAATAGCTAAGAATTAAAATCAACCAAAATATTTATCAACAGATAAGTGATTGAATAATCTATATGTACATTTATACAGTAGAATACTACACATAAACTAAAAGGAATTAGGTAAATCATATAAACTGAAATGGAAAGATGTCAAAGGCTATAACTAACTGATAAAAGCAAGTTGCAGAATAATATTTACAGTATAGTGGCATAAGCATCCTATCTGCAAAAAAGATATACATGTGTATATGCAAATGTATAAAAAAATCTGAAAAAGATACAGACTCAACAGTGATTACCTCTCAGGAGGGATGTTGGATTGAGAGGATGGAGGCATGAAAAGAAACTTTTACTTTTTACTCTGTTTGGAATTTTACAATGTGTACTCATTGGTATCAGTTCAGTTCAGTCGCTTAGTCGTGTCCGACTCTTTGCGACCCCATGAACCACAGCACGCCAGGCCTCCCTGTCCATCACCAACTCCCGGAGTTCACTCAAACTCATATCCATCGAGTTGGTGCTAGCATAATTGAATTTATTTTCATTTTGAAAATGATTGTGTTTTCTGTGAAAATATATATTTATAACAACAGTTAATTTGTTAATAATAGGAAAAGCCGCCTGCATTGACAAGTTATGTATCTCACCTGAAGAACTGATTTCTCGCCTGGGCGAATTTGGACAATTCTGCCCCGTCAGCCTGGCAGAATCATATGAATTAGTGGATTGCTCTTTAAATGATTCCTTGGAATTTGCAGCAGAGTTCAGAGGGCACTATTATAAAATGAGTTCTCTAGAGAAATTGAATGTAAGTTTGTTCTTAACTCCAAATATTTACCAGGGAAAGAAAATACCTGTCTTAGAATTCATCAGACAGGAAGGGGTGGGCACAGCTGGGAACACCAGGAGCTGGGGACCAGGGACCCCACCTTTGGAAACTGTGATCCTTGGGTTCAACTCAGAGGCCAGTCCTAAGACTGCATCCCAAGACATATTCTGGCACAAAGCAGAAGTTCAGGGTCGGTGATGGCTCCTCCACCTGGGTCAGCATAAGAGGTAGGGAAACCCAAGAGAAAGCCCAACCATGGAGGGGATACTGAGCATCTGAGCTCAGCCCCAGAGTGGGCATCCAGGACATTCCATTCAAAGGGTGCAGAAGGGAATTCAGAATCAGTAGAAATGACTCCCTTGTGCTTTAAACTTTCTTCTATCACTTTAATCTCCTGGGTACTTTATACTTCTATTTAATGGAACATAATACAGATTTGTTCCGGTATTCCACTGACCATAATATGGTGACATAAAAGATTGTAGTTGAAAACTAATCAGGTGTCTCTGAACATTTTATTTTCCTCTGAATAATCTGAATTTTTTATCACTTTATAAAGAAGACATTACTTTCTTTCTGCTTGAAAGAAAGAAAGTGAAGTCGCTCAGTCGTGTCTGACCCTTAGCGACCCCACGGACTGCAGCCTACCAGGCTCCTCCATCCATGGGATTTTCTAGGCAAGAGTACTGGAGTGGCTTATTTACATGATAATCACAGAATTTTAAAACTGGAAATGACATTAGAGACCATGTGCCTGGTGTGCCCCCTCCATTTTATAGTGTGATAACTGAAGCTGGAGAAGCTAACTCACCCGCCAAAGTGCACCCCCTAGTTAGTTATACTGCAGGACAGGCAGACAGCAGGGCAGGTGACTATGCACTCCGGTGTCTGGCACATAGTAAGAGCTCAACAAATGTTTTCCAGTATAGGTAAATGAGTGAGTGAGTGAAAGTATTAAAAGAGAGAGACTGTAAGTGACGTCACTTGCAGATGCTACTGTGAGGAACTTCCAGTCAGGGAAAGAGTTACTGTAGTGCAGAAAGCTCCTCTCGGTTTGCGGGACTGAACATTGCTGCTAAAAATGGGAAGAGCAGCAGGAGCGCCTCAGTGGGTTTTTGTTGGCAAAGTATTCCTGTTTCAAAGAGTCATGTTGCTGTCATCTTTTTTTATAGAAATTTTTGGACAATCCAGAATTCTACGTACCTCCATTAGCACCTCATCCACTCCCACCTACTGACATGATCCCCAAGAGGCTGACACTGTCAGAGCTGAAGAGCCGGTTCCCTAGGTGTGCTGAGCTCCAGGGTTACTGTCCAGTGACTTATCAGGATGGAAGACAAAGGCAAGTCCTTGCCCTCGTGCAAGTACAGCCCGATAGCTCTACTTGGAATAAGTGGTCTATACAACAATTGTAGCATTTTGATCAAAAGGTCACTACTGTTTAACTGGAAAGTATTGTTTTTCTTCCTTGAGCTGCGATGATAGAAAAATAAAATATTTATGACATTTTATTAACATAGCTGTCATTGCTGTTGTTCAGTTGCTAGGTCATGTCTGACTCTTTGCGACCCCATGGACTGCAGCACACCAGGCTTCTCTGTCCTTCACCATCTCCCAGAATTTGCTCAAACTCATGTCCACTGAGCCAGTCATACCATCCAACCATCTTATCCTCTGTCACCCCCTTCTCCTCTTGCCCTCAGTCTTTCCCAGCTGCATATTAATTATGCAATACATAGTTGTTTTTGTTTGTTCCTTTGTCTTTCAGATACGAAGCCCTAGTACCGGGTAACATTCACTATGCTTTAGAATATCGTGATCGTATATATATTTGTGAGAGCAGAGAAAAACTTCAGAAATTTTTGAGGTGAGACCATTCACACAAAGTCACAAATATTCATTGAATATCTATGTTAAAGGCACTATCCTGGGACAGAAAGATAAGTGAGTTTACACACACTTATAAAAACATACATATACGTACACATATACACACACATAGCTGAAAGGGGCAGCATTTATCTACTGCCACACATTTCTGTTTTTCACAAGAAGTTGGAAACCAAATTTCTTCTTATGTTTATCTGATTTTTAAACTTCTGTGACTGATTCAGTTGTTGTTTTTTTTAGGGGCTTCCCCATGGCTCAGATGGTAAAGCATCTGCCTGCAATGCGGGAGACTTGGGTTTGATCCCTGGATCAGGAAGATCCCCTGGAGAAGGAAATGGCAACCCACTCCAGTATTCTTTCCTGGAAAATTCCATGGATGGAGGAACCTGGTAGGTTACAGTCCATGGGGTTGCAAAGAGTTGGACACGACTGAGTAACTTCACTTGCACTTCAGTTTTTTAAAAAATGACAGTGTGGATCAAATCATAAAGGAAAGGAGGAAAGTGAAGTCGCTCAGTTGTGTCCAACTCTTTGCAACCCCATGGACTGTAGCCCTACCAGGCTCCTCCGTCCATGGGATTTTCCAGGCAAGAATACTGGAGTGGGTTGCCATTTCCTTCTCCTGGAGATCTTCCCGACCCAGGGACTGAACCCCAGTCTCCTGCATTGTAGGCAGATGCTTTACCGTCTGAGCCACAGGGAAGTCCATCAAATCATACATGCAGCTAGAATTTGTGCAGTGGTTTGTGACCTCTCATGAAACTGTTTGAGGAAATTTAATAGTAAAATGAGAAGAGACATTAGCTGCTGAAAGGAATATAGGATTGAAGGAATAAGGTGGTTTTTCTTTTTTATCTTCTTTTTTCCAATGAGAAAGGTATGAACATGTTTAAATGCAGGTACATGGGAAGGATCTAATAAAGGAAATGCCATGAAGGTGGAAGAGAGTTATCTCTCTACTGTTATTTAAGGTTTCTAGAGACAGGGTGGAATAGGCATCCATAGAAGGTGTGGAGATTGATCTTAGGTGGAAGGTAAGCTCTGCCATGGAGAAAGCAACCTGTGTGTGATTCTGCTTGTGGTGAGCAGCCGAGGACGTTCTGTTCTGAACACTTCTCTTTGTATAGCCTGGCACCTTGTGTTGGGGGGCATGCCTGAGAGGGTTACTAGTGTGAGGAGAATTGTAGAACAAGATAAAAACAAGGTCAGCATAGGAGTTGCTTCCCTTGTGGCTCAGCTGGTAAAGAATCTGCCTGCAATGCGCGAGACCTGGGTTCGATCCCTGAGTTGGGAAGATCCCGGGACAAGGGAAAGGTTACCCACTCCAGTATTCTGGCCTGGAGAATTCCATGGACTGTATAGTCCATGGGGTTGCAAAAAATCAGACATGACTGAGCGACTTTCACTCTCACGTTTCACACAGGAGTTACGTATCTTGAAGTATCTTGTCAGTTCAAAATAAAAGTGTGAGGATAAAAGTATATAAAGAAAGTTTCATATAGGTGCTGTGAAGCAAGAACATTGAGAAGTGGTGAGCAGGGCTAGGGCCCCAGGTGGAGTTGGTGGTCACGAATTTCTAGGAGCTTCAGTCTTCCTGCTTCTGTATCATTTTCTCCACTCAAGAAAAATGAGTAATGAACATTATCTTTTAGTTGCCTCTTGCATATCTATCTTCCTGTGTAAACACAATGAATACATTTGTGATCATCCATTTAACAGATTTGGTATTCGTAGGTCGCCACAGAAATACTGGAATCAGAAGCTTCCTTACAAACTTCCCCCATTGAAGGAACCAATGTATCTCACCAGCCTGCCTTTGCCTGGATATCTGGAACAGGTTCGCTCACATGGGTTTCTCTGTTTAAATATTAGAAGACTACATCTATCTCTTCTTCAAAAATCATTTTTATTTTGGTAACAATGAAATTAAAGGCAGAGTGTCCTGATTTTAAGCTGCAATTCCACTTTTAACCTATTTTGGTTTTGAGTAGTTGTGAAAATAAAATGTAAGTCCCCAATTCCATAGCTAATTCCCAAATAACTGCACTAAAGTGAAGAAAGAGTAGGATGTTAGAAAATTATTTACATTTGACATGTAGTTTGTTTCTTATTTTGAAATTTCAGTGTCTGTAGAACTTTTCTGTAATGTGAAATAGGCAAATTCAGTCTCTGAGAGGTTCCCCTCCGCCCCCCCCACTTGAAAGAGTTAAGATGTCACCACAACTGAACCACCAAACACATATTTTGCCCAAAATCTGGATGAAGCTATCTACTCAAGTCACTCTTATTTCTCTAACAATAACACTTTCTAAATATAGTCAGATGTATCAGTCACCAACCACTATTTAAAAGGGCTTTTTAAAAAATTCTATAAAACAGATGCCCAGGGCACAATTTTATATGTTTCTTACAAATTCTTAACCAGTTTTTTGTTTTCATCTCCCCTAGATGGTTAGCCTTTGATCAAGTTTAATATCGAAAGGCAAGAGGACACTCACCCAGAGAAGAGTATCCTCTTTGCCTGCTCGGGGCCCCAGAATCTTGACTGCAGTGGTAACTGTGGTCTCTGGAGTTCCCGGGTTGGTGGCCCAGGGTCCTGAGAGTAGAATTTGGCCAGTTCTGAGCAACGGAAGCAGAGATGGGCCAAGACAACTCCGTGTCTCCTTCTTTCAACTTTTTTTAAACAGAAAATGTCAAGCATATAAAAATAGAATTGCATGATGAAACAGATGTATCCATCACCTAGCTGGCACTAAGCCAATCTGTAGTTTTTAATTTTTCCTAATTAAATGTGTTTTGTGTTTCTTTCTGTAGAGCTAAGTGCCCACTCCAGTACTCTTGCCTGGAAAATCCCATGGACGGGGGAGCCTAGTAGGCTGAAGTCCATGGGGTGGCTAAGAGTCTGACACGACTGAGTGACTTCACTTTCACTTTTCACTTTCATGCATTGGAGAAGGAAATGGCAACCCTCTCCAGTGTTCTTGCCTGGAGAATCCCAGGGATGGGGGAGCCTGGTGGGCTGCTGTCTATGGGGTCGCACAGAGTCGGACATGAATGAAGTGACAGCAGCAGCAGCAGCAAGTGCTCATTTAACTATCTTTTTAAGCTCCATCCTCAATCCCGAGGAGGCTATTTGAAGGAAAGAATAGCCTCTTTATCTGTTTGCCACAAGAAAAGAAAACAGACTCAAATATACACATAATTTGTTCCCTACCTGCAGGGTATTGCAACTGCTCTAATTAAAGCCATGAATGCAGCGGGATGCTTAAAGCCCAAATTCCCCTTCTTAAGTGTACAGAGATCTGCGCTACTTTATATAGCACTTCATCTGAAAGGTATGTCTCTTTTTTTGCTAGAAATGATATGCTACTCAGAACTAATTTAGCACTAATTGTGATAAATAGGATTGTCAGACTGGGTTGGTCACTTGCATGTGTGTGTGTGTGTGTGTGTGTGTGTATGTGTGTGTGTGTGTGCTGGTAGCAAATATTTTAGCAAAACTGAGTTTCTAGTTTTTAAAGCAGGTACCATGAGTAACAAAACCAGCTCTCAATAATCCACACTGTACAAGAAGGTGAATAGTGACAATTATGATCTAAAATAGAATAATCCCCAAATCTTATTTTGGATTTAGATATCTTCTAGGTCAAACTGTGTAGCTCAATCACACGCATAGTTCTCCTTCTCTTTAATGATGCACTAACCTAACAGAAAACATTCACAGTCCTGTAAAATTTTCTGCAGCCTTTAATCCCAATAGTTCTGAATATACAAGAAAAAAATACAAGAAGAAGATGGAGCAGTTTGTGGAGAGATGTGAACTCATTACATACCTGAGTGCCAAGATGACCGAGAAATACAAGGAACCTCAGTTTAGAGCCATTGACTTTGATCATAAATTACAGACCTTTCTCTCTCTTAGAAATATAGACCCAGTCAATGGTTAGAATGTTTGTGTAACTGCACCCAAAATCTTAAGAGTTACCTGAAAGGGATAAAAGGAAACAGATTGAAAATCTGGGCCTTCCCTCCTGAGTGATACGCCTTGGCTTCTAGACTTCCAATGAATTCAGAGCTCTGCCAGCCAGGAAGGAATATTCTTCTGTAAGCCTAAGTTCTCATATACTTGTAAAGCTTATTGCTCTTTGCCTGAACTTTGATGCTTCAACAAAAATTATTCCATTTAGAATATTTAGGTAATGTATTTGACTTAATGAATCCTTTATTCATTTTCCTTTTTAATATTTTTATTAGAGAAGTCCGTCTCTGTTAAAGAAACTTATGCAGTAAATGTTAGAGAGCTTCAAGAAAAGAATTAACATTGCTGTAAATAAAATAAAAATATTGGTTACACTTTTAACTTAAAGAGTTGTTTCTAAACTTTGTGAACCTAAAAATACTTTCTCCCTTTCCCAACAAAATAAATGGATTTAGAGACAACTAAATGGCTGCTGCTTTTCTTTTTCTCAAGTATTCAAGGAAACACATTTTATAAATTATTTTGTAGTTAGAAATCACTGGATACTTGAGGATGAATGCTAGAGTCTTTTTATATGACATTATCAAGACATATACACTAGGGGAAAATTACTATATTGAATTTGGATGAGATTTTAAAAATATCAATTTTTCAGCAGGCATATAACAAACCTGGAATGTGAAATAGCAAGACTGGCTCTTTTAAAAAATAAAAAATACAACCATTATCTTATTTAACCTTAGGTAAATCTCAGTTTCTATGAGCTTTTGTCTCTTAATCTCTAAAATGAATGATTTAGCTTTTTTTTTCAGCTTTACTAAGGTGAATTGACAAATAAAATTCTATATGTTTAAACCGTACTACATGATTTTGATGTAGTTATACATTGTGAAATATTTACCACAATCAAGTTAATTATTAATAACACATCCATCACCTCACATCATTATTTCAGTGTGTTTCTGTGATTGTGTGTGTGTGTGTGTGTAATAAGAATACTTGGAAGAATCACTCTTTTAGGAAATTTCAAGTATTATTATTACAGTATTATAAGCTATATTTACCACGTTGAACATTAGATTCTCAGAATTTATTCATCTTATGACTGAAAGTTTGTACCCTTTGATCAATATCTCCCTATGTGTCCCTAGACTCCTTGAAACCACCATTCTACTCTCTGCTTCTATGAGTCTTTTTTTTTTTAGATTCCACATACAAGTAATACCATACAGTATTTGTCTTTCTCTGTCTGGCTTTTTTCATTTAGCATAATGCCCTTCAGATTCACTCATATTGTCTTTGATATCTATAATTTCAATATTAATTAAAACTTAGAAGCCTGTTTTAGATTTATTTTGTATATTTCATAATAAAACAAATTTTAAACAAAAGCTAAATGCCTATTGTCAAACTTAGGATAAACCCCAAAAGCCTTTGAACAGTTACTGATACATACCCATAGATGGACTGCAAGTAGATCAAACCATTCATCCTAAAGGAAATCAGTCCTGAATATTCATTGGAAGGACTGATGCTGAAGATGAAGTTCCAGCACTTTGGCCAACTCATGTGAAGAGTTGACTCACTGGAAAAGACTCTGATGCTGGGAGGGATTGAGGGCAGGAGAAGGGGATGACAGAGGATGAGATGGATGGATGGCATTACAGACTCGATGGACGTGAGTTTGAGTGAACTCCGGGAGTTGGTGATGGACAGGGAGGCCTGGCATGCTGCGATTCATGGGGTCGCAAAGAGTCGGACACGAGTGAGCGACTGAACTGAACTGATTGCTGGACCGTGTACTGTTTTACTGTATTTTAAAAAGCTGTGATGAACTTTTTTTCACCATATTTGGGGTTATTAGCCTAAAAAAATTTTGAAGAAACAAAAGTACAGGGTGAAAGGGAATGAATTTAAAAAACTAAAAATATAATGCTAAATGACAGTAATGAAGTAATAAAAGTGATGCTCTTAGAAACACTCCTGGAAACATTGTGAATTGTTATTTGGAAGGCACCTTAGTAATAGAAATTGTGACCCGTAATAATAAATGGGAAGACCCTTGTTACTTTAACTTGAATTAACAGTGATATTGAACATTATTATATATGTTGGTCACCAGTTCTTCTGTGAATTATTTTTTCATGCCTTTTGCACTTTAACTTATTGGTTGTCTTTCAATTCTTTTGTAAAATTCTTTATGTAAAATACACACCAATCCTTGTATCTGCAGAAAATAAGTCCAATTTTTAAGGTATGAAAGTTAAGTGCTGTTCATCTATATCTTATGATATTGAATCCTTTTCTAAGCTCTGGAAGTTATTCCATCTTCAGAGATTAAATATTCTATTATATTTTCTTCCACTGTTGGTGTATGTGTTTATATTTAATTCTCTAAGCTGCCTAGAATTCATTTCTGGATATGTTGTGAGCTATTGTTTTAAATTCTTCAAAACTCATAGTAGTAAATATTATGAGTTTTAAAAGAAATATTTTAAGTTTTATATATTTCATTTTATTCTCAGTGCATTTATTGAAAGTTTTCATAAATTCATTGGTGAAGGAGCAGTTCAAGAACAGGGAAATAATGAGATATATTTTATATATGTATGCCTGAGTCTCATTGTGGGTGATTTTTGTTTTATCTTTTTGGTTTGTTTTGCTTTTAAAAATGAAAGTCTGAGTAGAGGTTTATCTACAAAGCCTGAGGGCTCTTAACTATGGATGGTTCTGGAATAATTCTTAGAAGGGTAACATCTGAATTAAATGGACCTTTCAAAATTGAGATTAAAAAAAAATTGAGATTCTAACCAAGAGTCAGGGACTTCCCTCTTTGGTTCTGTGGCTAAGAATCTGCCTGCCAATGCAGGGGACACAGGTTCCATCCCTGGTGTGGGAAGATTCTGGAGCAAAGTGCTGGAGCAAAGCCTGTGTGCCACAGCTACTGAGCCGGTGCTCTAGAGTCCATGCTCTGCAACAAGATAAGCCACCAGAGCAACGAGAGAAGAGTAGCCCCCACTCACTGCAACTAGAGAAAGCCCGAGCACACCAATGAAGACCAGCACAGCCAAATAAGTAAAATTTTAAAAGAAGCTAATCTGAAAAGGCTACATACCATGTGATTCCAGCTATATATTCTGAAAAAGGCAAAACTCCAGAGATAGCAAAAGATTACCAGTTGGACTCCACAAACCCTGGGGTTTAGAGGCAATTCAGGACAAAGAGGGAAACTTCAAAGAAGGAGCTAATTTTAATAAAAACTAGTAAAAAAGAATGTTTAAAGAGCCAGGAGGTAATTATACCTGCTTTCTCAAAATCTCAGACTAGAGATGGCAAGCTGGGATCTGGGAGGGTGTGTTGGGTGTCCTAAATTAAAAACAGTTAGGTGTTAATGAGGCATAAATTGAGAGAAAATGCTGAAATAGTTGAGTAGGAGGGGACTGAATTTGAGTGGTGCTTGTAGACCGTATCCAGAAGCCAGGCCTTTCTCCTAAGAGTACATGGGAGCCACAGTGGATTCTATGCAAGGGAGTGACTTCAGTCTCTGGATGTGATTTGCATTTGAGAAGATCTCCTGTATTCCTGTGTATTAGCAGGCATAACACTGTAACTAAGGCTAGTTCAGTTCAGTCGCTCAGCCGTGTCCGACTCTTTGCGACCCCATGAATCACAGCACGCCAGGCCTCCCTGTTAGAAACCTTTAATAGTCTCTTGAAAAAAGATGTTGAAAGTCTGAATAATAACAATCATTTAAGTGATAGCTGCTGCTGCTAAGTTACGTCAGTCGTGTCCGACTCTGTGCGACCCCATAGATGGCAGCCCACCGGGCTCCCCCGTCCCTGGGATTCTCCAGGCAAGAACACTGGAGTGGGTTGCCATTTCCTTCTCCAATGCATGAAAGTGAGAAGTGAAAGTGAAGTCGCTCGATCCTGCCCGACTCTTAGCGACCCCATGGACTGCAGCCTACCAGGCCTCCCGGTCCATGGGAGCTTCCAGGCAAGAGTACTGGAGTGGGTCGCCAGTGCCAGAAGACATGAATTAAACCAATAGGCCCGTTACATATTTAATCTTGTTTACCCCACAGCTACCCAGTGTTGGCACTGGTGTCATTTTACAGGTAAGGTGAAGAAGGTTGAGAGGATAAGTACAAATAACTTGATCAAGATCACTCAGCACCCAGATCTGTTGGACTGCAGCGTTCTCTTCATTCCCCTGGTCTGAAGTGTTGGATGCTGATGCTGATGATCACGGTGATGACGGTGAATGTAAAGGCGTTTTCATTCATTCCTCACACATTCGAGACCCGAAAGCCAGCTTCAGCATTCAGAAAGCGGAAAAGACAGAACTGATGAAGGTGTCAGTGAGCAGCTAACAGGATATAAAACGTCCCTGACTGCAGAGTGACGACACCATTACCGCCCGTCGACCCCCACTCACGGCAGACACACGCCCCGTCGCGGCGGCGCCTCCAGGGATCTCAGGCCTCGCCGCGCCCCGCCCCCTGGCACCTCCGCGGACCACGTGGTCCGGCGTGCGCGCGGCGGGATTCCGCGCCGAGCTTCCGGGTTGGCTGCGACTACGGCGGCGGAGCAGGGACGCCAGCTGCCGGCCGGGCCGAGCTGGGAGCCTGGGCGGGCCCGACGCGGGTGCGCCCGCCAGGCAGCCAGGGCGGCGGGCGGCGATCCGGACCCTGCCGGGCGTCCGGAGAGGTAGGTCCGCCACCAGCCCTCTGTCGCTGGGCGCTGCACCCGTGCGCGTATCGACTCCTCTCCAGCCGGCCGCTCCCCGGTCGGCCCCGAGGGGTCCAGGCTTGGAGGTGGGGGGCCTCCCTCGAGGCCCGCTCCCCGCCGGGTGGGCTCCGGGGACTCGCCAGCCCGGCGCCTGGCGCCGCGCGCGGTCGGGCGCCAGGCTGGGCAATCTGTGCCGCCTTTCCAAAGCGAGGGCCGGTGTGCTTTACCTTATTGTCCATTGCAGCCACCTCCAAATTTACATCGTACCTGTACGTTTTCTTCTCCCTTTCCATTTTTGTTTCACAGACAAAATGGCTCCTAATATGTGAAATCGAGACACCGTAGATTTCATTCTCGTGTTGGTGCAACTGTGGAAAGTTAGCGCAGTGAAGGACTTTAGAGATAATTGATCCCAATTCCTTCATTTTACAGAGCAGAAAACAGACCCCGAGAGGTCACGTTGGACGTCGGAAGTTCACCCCAGCTGGATAATGGTACAATAGGAATAAGAACCAAGCTATAAGTTTTTACATAATCTTTTGAAAGTGGTAAAAAGCTAACAAAAGTGAATAGTTCCTTTGGGCTGGGATTAATCTTGCTAGAGAATGTCTCCCTTTTAAACATTACTTTCTTATTTCAGGCTTAATCCTTCATGAGCTTCTAAAGAAAATGGCAGAAACATCATCAGAGCCTTCTGGGCAGCTGGTTGTACACTCAGACACACACAGTGACACTGTCCTGGCCAGTTTTGAGGATCAGAGGAAGAAAGGCTTTCTCTGTGACATTACTTTAATCGTGGAGAATGTGCATTTCCGGGCCCACAAAGCCTTGCTTGCTGCCAGTAGTGAATACTTCTCAATGATGTTTGCAGAAGAGGGGGAGATCGGCCAGTCCATTTATATGCTAGAAGGCATGGTTGCGGACACATTTGGTATCCTGCTAGAATTTATCTACACTGGTTGTCTCCAGGCCAGTGAGAAAAGTACAGAACAGATCCTGGCTACTGCCCAGGTCTTAAAAGTCTATGACCTGGTAAAGGCTTACACGGACTTTCAGAATAACCATAGTTCCCCAAAGCCACCGACTTTGAACACAGTTGGTGCTCCAGTGGTTGTTATTTCTAATAAGAAAAGTGATCATCCAAAGCGAAAACGGGGAAGACCAAGGAAAGTCAACAGTTCACAAGAAGGGAAGTCAGAACTGGCTGCAGAGGAAGAAATACAGCTGAGAGTGAACAATTCTGTTCAGAACAGACAAAATTTTGTGGTTAAAGAGGGAGACAGTAGTGTACTGAATGAACAGATGCCAGCAAAAGAACTGGAAGAATCTGAGCCGACTTGTGAGCCCGCTAGAGGGGAAGAGATGCCAGTTGAGAAAGATGAGAACTGTGATCCCAAGACCCAGGACTCTGGGCAGGACAGCCAGAGTCGGTGCAGCAAGCGGAGGATTCGGAGGTCTGTCAAACTGAAAGATTACAAACTCGTAGGGGATGAAGATGACCAGGGTTCAGCCAAGAGGGTCTGTGGACGGAGAAAGCGCCCCAGTGGGCCTGAGGCCCGCTGTAAAGACTGCGGCAAAGTATTTAAGTACAATCACTTTTTAGCAATCCACCAGAGAAGCCACACAGGTAATTATGCTTTTGCAGCTTATTGGAATGTGTTTTGGGGAAGTAACAGTAATAACATTACTGCTTTCATTTATTGTGCAACATCTATATAATGGGCATTGTAACAAAGTGTGTGTTACTGCATTGAATTCTCCAAACTGGTGAAATAGGAAATGTTATACCAGTTGTACAGTTGAAGAGATTAGGTTGTAGAAAGCTTAAAGTACTTGCCCAGGGCATCCATGTAGTGACAGAGGTGGGATGTGAACACAAGGAACCTGATTCCAGAACCTCTCTTCTTACCTGAAGTTGTTGCTTCAAGGCTTCAGTGTTCAGGAATCAAGCTCTAGCCAAAATTAATCTGCTTTTATGATTCTTGAAGCTTCCTCATCTTGACTACAGTTGTGTTTTTGCTCGAATATGTCTGGACAGTTCTCTCACTCAGCCATCTGTCTGTAAATATTGTTTGCTTTTTGATCCCTCTAGTCCAAGGCTGGCCAATAGACCCTTTTGTGAGGATGGAAATGTTCTGTATCTGTGCTGTTCTTTTTGGTGGCCTCTAGCCACAGGTGTATTTTGAGCGCTTGACACATGGGGACTGTGACTAAGGATCTGAATATTTTAATTAAGTAGCCACTATGTTGGACAGTGCAGCCCTAGCCAGAAATCCCTTCCTCCTTTGAGCTGTCTCTTATGTACCTACCTCAGTCTGCTTTGGATCGGGCAGTAGTTATATATCCTTCAGCCTAGTTGTAAGCATTAAGTATAGAGTCTGGTACCTAAGACTTCTTGTCATCAAGCAACCTGCTGCCTTAAGACCCAGCAGCATCCAGCACTGTGGTTCTCAACCTGGCTGCATGTTACAGTCTCCCAGGGAGCTTCTAACGCTATCAGGGCCTGGGTCCCAGCCCCAGAGCTTCTGGTTTTATTGAGTGGTGGTGTTTTTAAAAGCTCCCTGGAGATTTTAAGCACAGAGAGCCTGAGAACCCTGAAGTTGGTTCTTTGAACAAAAGAGACACTTAAGAAATATTTGCTTGTCTGTGACAGAGGCTAAAGAGTTAAATAGTTTTATAAGATTTTAAGGAAAACAACATGTAGGCTCTTCCCTTTCCCTCAAGATGTCCTGTAGTTATACACTGAATCACTTTAGTGTGGGTCTCTTCTTCCATTTGAGTGGATATCAGTAGATCCATACAGTATGGAAACTCATCTTTTAGTTCCAGAAAAATTTCCTGAATGATTTCATAGTAATCCCTGCTCTCTCTTTCTGGAACTCCTCCTGTTTGGATGTTGAATCTTCTGGACTCATCCTCTAACTTTATCTTTTCTCTCCTATTTTCCATTACTTTTCTTTACTTTCTTGGAGATTTCTACTTTATCTTTCAACTTTTATTTTTCTCTTTCTACTTTTTTTTTTTTACTTCTGGGAACTCTTTTCGACATTCTTTTTTTGTTTGTTTTTAAGTAGAATTCTCTTTTTGTTTTATAGTATAACATCTTGCCTCTACGAGCCTCTTAATAGCTTTTACTTATTTGTTATTTTTTAGTGTTTTCTTCACTCTGGGAAGTCTCTGTTTTCTGCAGGTTGCTTTTTCTCTTCTCTGTTTATTATCTATTTTACTGTGTCTGGTGATTTTTTTTTTTAACTCATATTTAATGATATGCAAGAATGGTTTGCTCATAGCTACTTGCAGCTCTGCGGGGGTGGAGAGGGCCTGTAGACATCCTGGCTGATACCTGGCATCATGTCCTCAGTTCTTTTACTGCGGGCCCTTTGTATTCGAGGAAAAGATGCTCCAGCTCCCACCTGGAGCCGTAGGCCTGGCTGCCAGTGTCCAGTGCAGGAGGAGGCAGAAGTTTGGGGATAGTCTCATCATCCCAGATGTCAACTTTGACTTGCTGTCCCCATGGTAGTCCTGTTCCACTGCGCTGGGTGACCTCTAACCCAGAGACCCCTAGTCTGGAGACCCTTTGTCTGATTTACCCTCTTCAAGAACAGTCTCCATCTTCCATTGGGGAGAAGGCCAGTCTCCTGGTTGCATGGAGACTGGATCTGTGTGGGGGGTGGGGGTTGGGGGAACTAACTACCTTTGAAACAGACTGTCATTTATTTCTTCCTCACCCCCATTTTCCAAGATAACAGATGCCACCCGTTCCTGGCCTCATGAAGGCTCTGTCTTCAGTTAGGTTGTGTGTCAGTGCTCCTCACCGCTGGTGTCACACTTGTCTGCTCCCACTTGCAAAATGTTATTGCTGATGTTGTCTCTCCTGCTAATCGTGATTTTCATTTGGGAGGGAACAAAAAGATGTGCAGATTCTTGCTCACGCCACGTTTCTGGGGCTCTTCTTCCAGGGGAGCGACCTTTCAAATGTAATGAGTGCGGAAAAGGCTTTGCCCAGAAGCACTCCCTGCAGGTCCACACCCGGATGCACACAGGCGAGCGGCCATACACCTGCACGGTGTGCAGCAAGGCTCTCACCACCAAGCACTCGCTGCTGGAGCACATGAGCCTGCACTCAGGTACGGGCCAGCACTCGGGAGACTGGTGCCACCAAGTGCTCATTCCCGGGGTGGGCATTACCATGCAGTTTCATTTAAAGACAGAATTGTGTATCTCTCAGAATGTAGTTTAGAGTTCTGCCCAGCCTTGAACCTTAAACTAGCATTTATCAACTGGCTGCTGAAAGTTGAGTGTATAATCAGGATGTGTTTAAGCACCAGACTTCAGAATTATTTTACTCTGGACAGCGTTGGGGGGACTTGAATTCTTGAGCGCTGCCCTAGTCTCTGCCACTCCCTTCTGCCTTACATGCCTTTGCACGTTGATGACTCTGAAGACATTTGGGTTTGTAGACAAGGCACTTGTGTTATTTGTAGAAAATGGGGATCTGGGCCCACTGTGATACTTAATTACTTTATTAGTGAGCATTCTAGTTCTTTATAGTTTTTTGCGTGTTTTGTTTTTTATTTGGCAGGACAGAAGTCTTTTACCTGTGATCAGTGTGGAAAATATTTCAGCCAGAAAAGACAACTAAAGAGCCATTACCGAGTTCATACAGGTACAATAAAGTGAGAGAAAATTTGGATTGGTCGGGGAGAAATGCAAATACAAGTTGTTTCTGAAACAGTAGGTTCCTCTTGTAAAAGATAAGTGAGTTTTTAGGGAAGCAATCTAAATTAGGTGTCCTTGGGTTTCTCTTACCACTTTGCAATTTATATTGAATTTTTATATTACTCTTTCTGTGCCACACACCGAAACCCTACAGAATTGGTACCATTCAGGGCGCCACTTGGCTAAGAGGGCACCAGTTGATTGGTTGTTAGTTGTGTCTGGACAGAGGTGTCACCACCCCGTAGCTGTCAGTTCAGGCTTTCTCCAGCCTGGCCCCACCCATTGTCCTTTTTTTCCTTTCCTGCCAACTGATGAAAAATGAAGAGGGGATTGGGAGCATCATTTGAAATCAGTAGGCCACAGTCGCACCAGTGCTTTGAGGGGAAAAGGAGATTTACACTTAGGGAGATGGGAAGGGTCCCACCTTTGTTTGGGAAGCAGTGGGTTGAGATGCATAGGAAAATATTAACTGTTACCAAAATTAATTTAAAAATTGTTGTTGTATTAAAGTACCATATTTAAAGTGATTATTTTTCAGGGAAGTGCTTTAACACAAATCACTGAAGAAATGCAGGGACAGCATATATGCACTGACACTTTTTTTATTGTTGCGGCAAGGCCACTCATTACCGGAATGCAACGACTGCCACCGCAAATTCATGGATGTGTCTCAGCTAAAGAAACATCTGCGAACACACACGGGTAAAAGTCCATCTTACCCTTTCTTTCTAGTGTATGTCGTGTTTTCAGGAGAGCAAGAGATGAAATACTCAGAATCCCTTTCTCAGGCTGTGCTTATTGTGGATTGGGTGGGAACTTTGTAAGTAGACTACTTTGAAAGCCCACTGTCCTGTGTCACACTGCCCTGTGCGGAAATCATGTCTGTGTAGGTTAGCAAGATGAAACCTTCTTACTGAGCACTATTCATAAATGAAACCTCACTTCATACCACAGAAAACTGGGTTGGCCAAAAAAGTTAATTTGGGTTTTTCCGTAAGTTACCCAAGGGTGGACTATACAGGAGCAAATGTTGTTTCCGCCACAGAATTGCTCACCTCCTTGCTTCGGTGTTTACATGTTTGAGGGAAAGAACCACACCTTACTCTTTCTCTGTGTCCTCCTGACACTTAGGACACAGTGCTCCGGCACACAGTAGGTGCTTGCTAAGTGCTTCATTTAGTCACTCACGCTGATTGAGGGTTCAAGTGGTATTGCCTTTGTTCTTTTTTATATTGTGAAACTGGGGGTGGTTTTCGCTTTTGTTTTGTCTTGGATAAAAACAAACATTTTCCCGTTTTTTTAGGTGAGAAGCCATTTACGTGTGAAATCTGTGGCAAATCTTTCACAGCAAAGAGTTCTCTTCAGACCCACATCAGGATCCATCGGTAAAGTTTCCCTCATGCTTTTCCCCCGTGGAGTTCTCATCCAGCCCTGGCATTCAGCAGGGTGACAGCCATTACCTACGTAGAGTGTGTGTCAGTCACTCAGTCATGTCTGACTCTTTGTGACCCCCTATGGACTATAGCTCACCAGGCTCCTCTATCCATGGGCTTCTCCAGGCAAGAATACTGGAGTGGGTTGCCATTTCCTTCTCCAGGGGACCTTCCTGACCCAAGGATCGAACCTGCGTCTCCTGCATTGCAGGCCGGTTCTTTACCATCTGAGCTATAGGGAAGTCCCAGCCTGTATAGTGCTTTCCCCCAAATTATTACTCTTAGGAGAAATTCCTGGGCAGCTTATTATTTTGCTTTAAGAAATTCCTCATGCAGGCAACATTAGAAAAACTGATTCTGACCAGGAAAAGTTTGAGTTATTGATGTCATTTGTTGAATTTTGATGTTGGCCTTGGGGGACAATCTAAAACTTAAATCTTCAATCAAAACTAAATTAAATTAAAATATATATATATATTTATTTTTTACTTTTGGCTGTGTTGGATCTTTGTTGCTGTGTGAGGGCTTTTCTCTAGTTTTGGCAAGCAGGAGCTACTCAGTAGCAGCAGGGGTTTGGTTCCTCTGAGGCTTGCGGGATCTTCACAGACCAGAGATCAAACCTATGTCCCCTGCATTGCAAGGTGGATTGTTAACCACTGGACCATCAAGGAAGCCCCTAATTAAATTTAACTTAATATTTTCTGAATAAATTTTTTTGTTCACGCAACTTGTTTCCAGAATTGATTTAGTAGTTCCTCTAACACAAATATTTAGGGGCTACTCATATTTTTAATATTGAAATCAATCATATATATACTTGTTTGGCATCTAGAATCTAAGAATTGGCTGTGAGAACTAAAAACAAAAAAAGAACTTTTGTGACATATATTAATATTTACCTTCTTATCTGAAGTACACACTGTGACCATAAAATGTTATCACATCTGACTCAGCCCCACAGCCCCATCCTTAGACCTCCTTCCCCTCCTCTTTTTTTTTTTTTTTCCTGAAGATTAGAAACTGTAGCCCTTGGCAGGTGTGATACTTGCTCCAAGTCCTTAAGTTAGTAAGAGAACCCATGACTTAAGTCTCCAAGTCAGGTTAATTTTCCTCTCCTCTGGAATGCTTCTCCCTAAATAGTTAGGAAGTAGTGAAATCTTTCTGTTTTAAAAATAAAATGTATATTTTCTCATAGAGGAGAAAAGCCATATTCCTGTGCCGTGTGTGGCAAATCCTTCTCTGACTCAAGTGCCAAGAGGAGACACTGCATTCTACACACAGGCAAAAAGCCTTTCACCTGCCCTGAGTGTAACTTACAGTTTGCTCGCTTAGACAACTTGAAGGCTCACTTGAAAATCCACAGCAAAGAGAAACACTCGTCGGATACCAGCAGTATTTCTGGCAATAATAATGCCGAGGAGGTCAGGAATATTCTTCAGCTACAACCCTATCAACTCTCTACCTCCGGAGAGCAGGAAATTCAGCTTCTTGTAACTGATTCCGTACATAACATCAATTTCATGCCAGGTCCTAGCCAAGGAATCAGCATCGTCACTGCAGAGAGTTCCCAGAACATGACGGCAGACCAGACTGCGAACCTCACCCTGCTCACGCAGCAGCCAGAGCAACTGCAGAACCTAATTCTTTCAGCTCAACAGGAGCAAACAGAACACATCCAAAGCCTCAATATGATTGAAAGCCACATGGAGCCCTCACAGACCGAGCCAGTGCACGTCATCACACTCTCCAAGGAGACTTTGGAACATCTGCACGCCCATCAGGAGCAAACAGGGGAGCTCCATTTAGCGAGCGCTTCAGATCCGGCTCAGCACCTGCAGCTGACGCAGGAGCCGGCTCCGCCGCCAGCCACCCACCACGTGCCCCAGCCCACGTCGCTGAGCCAGGAGCAGAGCTGACCTGTTCACAGGCTTGGCTGCTCTGTCGGTCTCTTCTCCATCAGCCCGCTGTGACCAGACTGTGTGCTTGAAGTTAGGCTTTCTGCAACGCTTTCTTACGGATTCTTACAGAGAAGCGGTAGCTCGCTAAGCTAGCCAATAGCTTAATGCTTTCCATCCGAGGAACAGGATGTGTGTATCATGTCTAATATCTGATGATGATTTGGACTTAACATTTCGATATTGATGAGTGGTTTTCGTTTACTACAACTCTTAAAGACTTGGGTAACTTTTCTTTGAGGGCATTGCGTTAGACTTTTTCTAAGTGAGTATTAAATATTCACAGCCATAGATACGGTCTTGCTGATCTTTCTAGTTATATTTTTGATTTTTTAGAACAAATTAAGTCATATGTTGAACTGGGTAAAATGGTTGGTTCCCCGTCCTTATTTCTCTTAGGCAACACAATTGCTACTACAAGTTGGGGCTGAATATAACAGATTATGACTTCGGGGACTCTGTCGTTTTAATAACTTCCAATCCCCTAAGACAGAGTAACTTCTCAAAATTTAATCTTTGTATGTATGGTGGGCTCATCATATCATGTTTAAGATAGATTCAAAGACAGAAACTAAATGTCTATTTTAACTTGAAATTTACAAAAGAGGAAAGCCAAAAGGATAGGATCATTTTTTAAATTCTAAATTCAACTTTTCTGAAAAGCATAGATTGACATGGTTTTGAAAAGCAGGTTGTTGAAAATTTTAAAGAGTAATTAAGCTATGAAATTGGACAAGATGTTCACCCCAAATTCTGAACTTTTTGTCAGCATTGATATCAATCTCCATGATGAAGGTAAATTCTTTCTTAATTATCCTGGAGTGTAAAATTCAGTGTAATTTGTGTTAAATATAGTATACTGGATTCTAATTGATCTCGAAAAATGTTGATCTGTGTATTATGTCTGGTAAGTTTCTTGATAGGAACTTATTATAACCTATTTTTATCACAAAGTAGGTTAAATCTCACAAAATAGACACATAATTTTTAAAAGTAAATTCTCCTAATTTTAAAAATAACTTTTGAGCCTCAGCATCTTAGTAAGCCAGCATTGTCTATAATAGTGTGATTTCAAATAATCGTCAGAAGGTTAAATTAATGTTTTTGTTAAGTTTTTCAGCCCAGCCTATTTTATTGAATACTTTGACCACTTCTCTCAAGTAAACTAGTAGAGGGTTATTGAGAAAAGAAGGTGGGCACTAGTGTATGTAAATTAACAATGCTGATGGAGAGCAGCAGTAATCGCCACTAAAATTAACAGGATCTTTACATAAGTCACTTCTTTGTTTTAGAGATCTTTGACTTCTACCCAAGTCAAAAAAGTTTTTGGAGAAAATTTAGAATTGTTCAGATTGAAAGAAGATGAAAGTCTTTTTCTAACATATATACCAAACTATAGTTGTTTTATTGTATATAATTCAAAAATTCTTAAATGATTTATCTTATCTGTATCAGCCAAAGTATGCTAAATCAGGCCTGACTGGAGGCAGTTTTTATAAATACAGCTATGTCCTAAATATAATTTCAGATTCTTGACTTAGTCATTTAAACTATTTACCTTAACCTTATTGTTAAAATGCATTGTTTTTACCAGCTTTTCAAAGCCTACTGGCCCACATTTTTTTCTCCTGGAGATATGTAATATTAAAGCAGATAAATGCTTAACTACTCATTCTGGATAGCTGGATAATTATTAATTAATTATTCAGGAAGTATGATCATGATCATATGACTATTTCCAAGTGAAGTTTAACTAGCTTTATGACAGTCTGCCTCTAAGAGAAACGTAGTGTGAGCCACATGTATAATTTAACATTTTCTAGTAGCCACATTAAAAACATAAAAGAAAGATGAGATTAATTTTAATAAAATAGCTTATGTAATCTAACATGTGCCAAGTATTGCAGCATGTAAATATGCAATATTAAAATATAATCATACTTGACAAATTCTTTTTTTCATACTATGTCTTCAAAATCTGGTGTGTATTTTACATTTATTGCACACTCAGTTTGGATGCTAATGTTCATGACACACTTGATCTGTTTTTAGGGTTCATACAGTTTACAGTTGAAAACCTAGGTTCACATATCTAGGTTACAGATACAGTTTTTTCCCCAATAACTGAAACAAGTGTGTTTTAAAATTTGTATTAGAATTAATTAAAAATAAAACCTAGTTCCTCAGTCACACTAGCTGCATTGTGAGTGCTTGGTAATCACGTTAGCTAGTGGCTCCTGTAACACGTTACCCGTCTCTAGCATGAGAGCCGGGCTCAGCAATAAAAATCTCTTCTGGAAGATTCTGAGTTATTTGACCAGCTGTCAAAGGGAAGTGAGGAAAGGAAAGCTTTATAAATCAAGTCTCTCTTCTGTGTTCCAAATACACATTCTGTCCTCAAACTTTGAATGAAATCCTTAATTTTAAGGTTTCATTGGGTTTTGGTGTTTTGTTTTTTTTTTTGGCCAGCCCAGGTGTGGGCACACAGGATCTTAATTCCCCAATCAGGGATTGAACTCTCTCCCCTTGAAACTCTCACCCCTTGCAGTGGGAATATGGAGTCTAAGCCACTGGACCACCAGGAAAGTCCCTGAAATCCTAATTTTAAAATTCAGTGACTGCACCCAAAGGAAATGACATGTACGGAAAAATGTTTCTATTGTCTTTGAGAAGTTGTTGGCTCATTGTTACACAACTTATTTTGTAAGCTTGTGCAACTGAAATAATTCTTTTAACAAGTACAGAAATACAAATTGCAGGGACTAGTAGAGAAGTAGTACTAGTAGAAGCCTAATAAGTCTTCCCTGGTGGCTCAGACAGTTAAGAATCTGCCTGCAATACAGAAGACCCAGGTTCGATCCCTGGGTCAGGAAGATCCCCTGGAGGAGGGCATGGCAGTCCACTCCAGTCTTCTTGCCTAGAGAATTCCATGGACAGAGGAGCCTGGTGGGCTATAGTCAGTGGGGTCGCGAAGAGTCAGCCATGACTGAGCGACTAGCACTATAGAACTATAGCAGAATATTATGCTTCCAGACTGCTGAAATGACCTTTTCACTTTTGAAGGTGAATCTTTGGTTTTCTCTCAGTAGAAGGCTAGCCTTGGGAAGACTTGAGCTGTTGCCATCAAAATGAGCTGTCCTTGAGAGCTTGCCCTGTGTGTTTCTTGAAACTCCTCTTTCTGTCTCTCATCTGTGTATCTGGTTCTTGTGCTGTGAATGTGAGCAACTGGCCACATGGTGCTGAGGGATATGAGAGTCTCATTATAGGTGCTTACACCTAGGTTTTCATAAGCTGGAGTAATAACAATATCTGCCATGTTGAATCTTTACTGTAGGCCTTGAGCAAAGCCAGGTGTTTCAGGTCTGTATCTTAGGGCCTCTGAAACCTTTTCTATATCAGGGTGCACAGAAGGTCTTATATGGTACCCTTCAGTTAGAGGACTCCAGGCATCTCTGGCTGTGATTGGCATATTAGTTTGCTAGGCAGGGCTGCTATAACAAATACCACAAACTGAGTGGCCTAAATGACAAGTTTATTTTCTCACAGTTCCGGAGGCTGAAAGTCTAGGATGAAGGTGTTGGTAGGACTGGTGTCTGCTGAGGCCTCCTTGCCATCTTTTCCTCCTTGTGTCTTCACATGCTCTTCCTCTCCGTGTTTTTATCCTAATCTCCTTGTAAGGACACTACTCATATTGGATTAGGGCTTACCCTGGTGACCACATTTTATCCTGGTTACCTCATTAAAGGCAGTATCTCCGAATAGTCACATTTTGATGTATGGGGCGTTAGTAACACCTGGCATCTGGAATGAGAAGGAAAGTAGTGTCTGGGACACACCCATAACCCATTTGAAGCACAATCTTATTTTACTTAATTGTCATGACGTGTCTATATTATTATGCCTATTTTACAGATGAGAACACTGAGGCACCAACAGATGTCGCCCATTGCCTAAGGTCACACAGTATGTGTCAGAACTGGAACTGGGGCACAGAGCTGGCTGTTCCTACCAGATGGTCTTAATACCATCAGCCTTTTGAAACATTAAGCTGGGTTTCTCTTTACATATCTATTTCATGTAGTAGAACCTTATTGACTAGAGGGTCTGTTTATGAAATTTTAGCATATGATCATAAGCTTTTTACATAAAACAATAATAGTAAAAGTTAGTCTCTCTCCTACAGAAATGCAGTAACTACCATATTAATAATATTCATGTTAGTATTTTACTAGTATTAAGCTTCAAAGCTTAATTGCAATTTGCCAATTGAATAGAAGTTACTACTAAAGTGAAAATTAACTAATATGAACTTCTGTAAGTGGGCCCTTTTTTCAAATTTCTGACTGAGGCTATTTTGTATTTAGGGCAGACTTGCTTTATTTTTGCTAACCTTATAAGTATTAAGGTAAATGTTCATCCTTAGTTTCCAAACTAAAATAAGCTTAAGTTCTCAAGAATGTAAAGAAAATGCTTTTGTAAAGAGTAGATCTGGAGGAGTTACCTGCCCCCCCCCAAAAAAAAATTGCCTTTTGGAAACAGCAGGTATAATGGAATGACCTCTAAAAGAATCTGGAATGTCACTGCGATAGTTTATCTTGCTTTCAGATTCTTTACACATAGTTAAGCAACAAACACATGAGTTGACTAGAATACATATACATATCATCATTCTCACTGGAAATGTACCACACTAGGAGAGCTTTTGGGCTTCCCTGGCCGCTCAGACAATAAAGAATCTGCCTGCAATGCAGGAGACCTGGGTTCAACCCCTGGGTGGGGAAGATCTGGACAAGGGAATGGCTACCTACTCTAGTATTCTTGCCTGGAGAATTCCATGGACAGAGGAGCCTGGCAGGCCACAGTTCATGGAATCACAAAGAGCTGGACATGACTGACTTAACACTTTCACTACTTTCGAAGATCTTTTATACTGAAGCTCATTTGATCACTTCAAGTGCAGGAAGTTTAGATAACATTAGGAAGAGATCTTAGTTTTTTCCTTTATAATAAAAGTGAAAAATAGTACTATATCCAGTGTGACATATAGAAAGGGAAAAATTTGAGCAGAGTTCAGGGAACTTTCTTGGTCTCAGAGCATAGATTTATTGTTTTGAATTTTTTTTTTTTTTGCCATACCATGTGGCATGGAGGATCTTAGTTCCCCAGCCAGGGATTGAACCCTCACCCTTTGCAGTGGAAGCATGAGTCTTAACCACTGGACCACCAGGGAAGTCCTAATTTGTTTTGAATTCTTAATATCCATGATACTGTTAGTCGCTCTGTCTTATCCAACTTTTTGCAACCCCATGGACTGTAGCCTGCCAGGCTTCTCTGTCCATGGAATTCTCCAGGCAAGACTACTGGAATGGGTTGCCATTCCCTTCTCCAGGGGATCTTGACCCAGGGATTGAATCCAGGTCTCCTGCATTGCAGGCAGATTCTTTACCATCCGAGCCACCAGGGAAATCTTATCCATAATATTAGATCATTTAAACTATGGATTTGAAAATATTCCAAAGCAATAGTTTGGCTTTTGTTTTAGTTTTTTTGTTTCATCCTTGGATGAAAAGTTAAACTGAAGCTTCCTTAGGCTAAATTAGAGTTATAAACAAGAATGTCTACATTAAAAAAAAAATCTACCTCTAACAGATAATCCCAGTATGATTAAGTGGCTTCTGGACAAATTTTCCTATAATCTTAATGTCTGAAGTATGTAAGTACTCTCTTAACAAAAATATAGGAAAGTATTTAAACAGATCCTGAGCCTATTTGTGTTTTTAATCTCTGTCCTTTGTGTTATCTCAGAGTATATGAAATAATCATTGATTTCTGGGGAAAGTATTTGAATAAAAAGCAGCATATAGAGGATGAGGTTTCAGGGCAGAGTAAGAAAGGATGAGGGACCCAAATTTTCAAGTCACTCACTCTAACCAGTCAAAAGAGAAAGCTGGGATTCATTCTTGATGGGCATCTCCTCACCCTCCACTCCCAATCCATCATCAAGTTCTATCAGTTTCACCTCAGACTGTATTTTGAGTCCATCCACTTCTTCCATCCCAACTGCTGCACCATCACCATGTCCTCTTGCCTGTATGCCTGCCTTTCTTCCCCACCCCTTTTTCTGCTGGAAATGGTGACCCATCTGGGCTCACCGCTCTGCCCTGAGCATCAAGCACAGCGCCTTGCTAAATGCATGAATACTGTGTTCTTAATGCAAATATGATCATTACCTCTGCTCTGCTTATAATCCTTCTGCAGTTTCCCACTGCACTCAGAATAAAATCCCCAGCCCATCTTCCTCTTGGATCCCTTCCCCATTCTCACTTCCAGCCACACTATCTTCCTTGCTGTTCCCGAAAAGCAACCAGCAACGTCCTGCCTTAGGCTTTGGAGCAGGCAGTTTCTCAGGCTTGAAAGGTTTCTGTCCCTCCTCTCGTCTCAGTGTCTGCACATCCGTCAGAATTCAGGGCAAGTGTCATTTCCTCACCCTCTAATTCTCTCCTACCCTTTAATCTCAGTCAAGCCACCTTTCATATCTGTCCACAGCACGCTACACTTTGGACTCAGCTGGTAATTATTTGTACATTAGGAGCTGTGTCTGCTTGGTTAGACGGCAGCTGTGGCTCCTGACCCAGGACTGTGGGTGTGGCGTTTGAACACACTGACCTACAGGTGTAAACTCATATATAGGATGGCTTAGAACCATCACCTGCAGTATCAGGGATCCAGCTTCTGACTCCAGGTTTAGGAGATGAAAGGATGGGAGGTGAGGTAAGGATGGCATTGCAGAAAGACAACACGGTGTAAATTAGAGGAAAGGAACCCTGTTTTAATGGCTCAGGTTTTTAACTTAGGCCACTACTCGCATGACTTATTTGCAAAAACATTAGAATGGGATTCTTTTATTAGTTTTTAAAATGTGTGTTTATTTTCGGTTGCACTGGGTCTTTGCTGCTACACAGGGACTACTCTCTAGTTACGGTGGTGGGGGTTCTCATTGTGGTGACTTCTCTTGTTGGCAGAGGACAGGCTCTAGGTGTACAGGCTTCAGTAGTTGCTGCTTGTAGGCTCTAGAGTGCAGGCTCGGTCACGGTGGCCCACAGACTTAGCTGCCCCACGGCATGTGGGATCTTCCCAGACCAGGGATGGAACCATGTCCTCTGAATTGGCAGTCAGATCATTATTCTGTGATCTTTTTTTAAAGACATATTTTACCATCTGCCAGTGAGAGAGTCAGATCCTTAACCACTGAACCATCAGGGAAGTCCTGGGATTCTTTTAAAAGTGACTTTTTGTGGAATTCCCTGGCAGTCTAGTGGTTAGGACTCAGCATATCCACTGCTCGGGTTTGATCCCTGGTCAGAGAATTAAGATCCCACAGGCCATGTGCCACGTGGCCAATAACAAACAAACAAAAAACCCAACTGACTTTTCATGTATCAGCCACTTATTTGACCCAGTATAAATTAGCCAGTGTGTTTGTGCCAGTATTTTTAGTTTCGTATACACATGTAATATGGATCATGACTCAATAATGTGGATCATGACTGTCTTTGAAGAAAGTGTAAAGTAGAATTTGTTTTGGGCCTTCTAGACTGTACATTTCTTAGAATCACCAACAGTGAGTAACAGGATTTTAGAATAAAAATGGGCTGAAGAGGTTCAGTAATTAAAGGGCCTCCATTTAGAGCTGAGACTGAAATATAGTGGTTGGTGACTTTTCAAGGTCACTTAAGTTCATGTGAAGTAAAGCTGCCATCTGGCCAGATCTTCTAGATTACAAGCCATTCCCCATTGCTCTTTGCTCTACTGTGTATCTTTAATTAACATAGAGTGAAACTCCAAGTCAGCAGTTGTTTTTAAGCATTGATGAAGTCATTATTCTGTGATCTGTTTTTAAAGACAAATTTTACCTTCTGTCATTTGGAGAGCCACAAACCCCTATTTGGTTGACATGCAAGTCATTGAGTCAAGGGCCAGAGGGTTCTGGGCCTCTGCTAACCTCAAAGTCAGAGCGCTGGTTACTTACCATCTACTAATGAAAGGGAAATGGAATGATTCTAAAACAGGTGGACTTAGAATCCTTCTGACACAATGTATTTATATATGGGTGTGTCTCATATTTGGCAAATTGATTTCAAGCCAAATGACTAGTCGCACTCAAGAGCTAGGATGAGCCCAGCTGGGAGGCTGCCCTGGTTTCCTGAGCTGGACCTGGCTCTATTCCCTGCCTCTGCTGGCAGAAAGCAGGCATTTCCCCTTCCCTGCCTGCTTCTCCTCTGGAGCTGGGAGCAGTGTGTGTATAGGTGTTACTGGGTCTCAGAGGGTTTCCGGGCAATGCAAAGTGAGACTAAGGAGAAGGAGAGAGCCACGGGGTCCCCAGCTCTTTCCAGAGCCATTCTTTCCTCTGTTTTGTGAGTGCTTCCAGTGTAATGGTGTCACTTCCTCTAAACAAGAAACAGTCTCTCAGGATGCCAGCCTTTCACTTGTCACATTAGATCAACACTGGTGTGGTGTTAGATAGACCTGGGTCCCATACCAGCTCTGCCACTTGCTGTGTAACTTTGCCATGGGTGACCCTCGGTTTCCTTTTCAGTAAAACGGGACATTTGTGATCATTGAGATTAATATTCATAGTAGACGTTTAATAAAGGAAAACTGATGTTTTATTAATATTAACTAGTTGAATGACCTTGGAAGAGTGCCTTCACATTCAGCTGTTTCCTCATTGGGAATATGAGGAAGTTGGTACCAAACAGTTCTGTGGGTGCTTTCTCCCAGGCATTCTTGAATATTGGAGAACCAGCCTCCCATTTACACCCTTCTCATTTCCGCCTGTCTTAGTAGTGGTCCAACACCCCCAGCCCCAGCCCAAGACCTTCTTGCCCTCTCACTTCTGCCGCTGTGGAAGCTGCAGATTGCCGAGTCTCCAGGACTTTCCGTCCGTGCCGGATGCCCTCAGCCCGGGTCTAGGTGCAGACTGGTTGCAGGGTAGATGGACACCGAGCCTGGATCCATCGTGGAGCACCCGGGCCGTGAATCTTCTCGTAGGAGAGGTGTAAAGGACGCAAATGCTTCGGCGCTACCCAACAGCTTCTGCAAACTTCTTGCTCAGTGCGAGCTCCTTCTCCGGCCCAGGGCTCGGAGGCGGCAGCTCAGTAGGTACTGCGCAAGGGCGGGTTGCCTCGCCCGCCTGGAAAGGACAAGCTTTTAGGCGCAGGCTCCGAAACGGAGCCGGAGGCGGCTAGTGTGCTGCCGAGCCCCTGGAGCCTCCACCGCTGGTGTGCTGCCGGGCTCTCTGAGCCTCCGACCCTCGGCTTAAGCGACCCGGCTAGGCGGGGCCGGGGTCTCCCGCCCCTAGCCGGAACACTGCGTCTGCGGCGCCACGCCCTCGGGCGCCACCCTGCAACCTGGGCGGGCCCCTGGCTGCCCCCAGCCGGGATCGCGGGCTAATGAGATGTTAATCAGGCTCCAATAAAGTCTCTGCGGGCTGAGCGTGCTTGGCCGAAGCCCACGCCCGGTTAGACTCCCCGGCCGGGCGCACCGGCCCACAGCCCTCAAACCCGGGTTTTGGCCCGCGCCTCCTCTGCCTTTTCCACCCGCCTTCCTCCTCCTCCTCCACCCCGCTTCCTCTGTCCCCGCCTCCCAACCCGCCCGGACTGGGACGCCCGCCTGGCAGGAAGAGACCCCTACGGGCTCCCAAGCCCCCGGGTAAGTTGTCCAGCCGCGCCAAATGTGCGCCCCCCGGCCCGCGGGGCCCCGGGGTAGGGGTAGGGATGCGCCTCCTGGGAAATGTGGCTCGAGGCCCTAGTGAACCCCGCCTGGCCCGTCGGGCGCCGTCTCTCTGCGCCTCCGTCCTACCCAGCCCCTCCCAAAATTTACGATCCAGAGTGTGAGTACTCCCAACCGCCCGCTGCCAGCTGTCCAGCTCTCTCCATCCTTCTGGACCGCCCTACTGCTGGCACATTCCTTGTCTTGGTGTTTACAGATTGGGTCGCCCCTCTCCCACTTCGCTGAGGTCTTCCTCCTTTCCACCTTCCAAGAAAGACCTTTGCTTTTACTGACAGTCCGCCTCGTCCAGGTGACCTGCAGCGGTGATTTTAATGTCCTGCCTGACCTGCTGGGCTCGGGGCTGGACCGGTGAGGCGACTGATCGGGGTCAGGGGATCAGCTCAAGGGTCTTCCCCCGTCTACGCCACCACCGTCCTTAACTCCCCCTTGGGCAACCACATCTCCGTACCCTCTGATTCCTCCTGATCCCAACGTGAGAAGGCTCTGCCACCCCTGAAGTTGCGTGGGTGCCCGAGCGAGGGAGAAGGGGACAAAGAGGCCTTGTCTGGGGAGATTCCTGAGAGAGCGAGCAGGGATGGGGCGGGGTGTCTATGGGAGTGAGAGAAGCTGGGCGGAGCGAATCCTGCTGCCCTATCGGCCCCCCACCCCCCAACGGTCTTGTGGCCCCCTGGAGCGGTAGCAAGTCACAGGGGAAGTATTTTGACCACAGTGAGTCAGAAATAGACCCAGTTGTTTGTCACCAGACAGATGCAACATCCTGGGGCTGTCTGTTAAGGTAGTTCGGTGGTGGGAAGTGGATACATGGTTAGAGAAGGGGCTTCCCTCCAGGCTCAGTTGGTAGAGAATCTGACTGCAATGCAGGAGACCCAGGTTCGATCCCTCGGTGGGGAAGATCCCCTGAGAAGGAAATGGCAAGCCACTCCAGTGTTCTTGCCTGGAGAATCCCATGGACAGAGGAGCCTAGCAGGCTACTGTCCATGGGGTCCCAAGAGTCGGACAGGACTTAGCGGCTAAACCACCACCACTACCTCCCCTTCAAGAGGCAATGGCAAATGCTAAGGAAGAAAACTTTGCCCCTGGCATAAGACACACCACACCCAACAGCACACTGAGTCCCTTGAGGGCTGCCAGGCACAGGGAGGCATGGGGTGAGATGGGACAGTATGTGTGCCTGGCAGCTGGCCTTGCAGATATTAGATCTGTCCCTGTCTGTACTGCAAGGAAAGCCCATTTCTCTGACACCCTGCCCTCTTCATGTCTGAGAAATTCCCCCAGCCTGCTTGCAGGGCCTCGCTGAAGGCCAGGTAAGAATTCCTGTTCCCCAGGGATGGAGTAGGGCCTGGAGATTCCTGGTTGAGAAGGCTGAGCTGGAGGCTCCCTAGCTTTCTGCAGGCCCCCTGGGCTCAGGACTGCTGATTTTTCATTTCCAAACTTGGCAGATTTCACTTGAAGTGGAACGGATTGCGGCTGTCTGTGGAGCGGCTGGCAGAGAGGAGCGGAGCCCATCCCGGTAGGACCTGGAGCTCCCTGGGAATACCACACTGCCGCCTTCTCCTCTTCCTTTTCCCTTCCTCTTTTTTCCAGCCTCTTGCAATCTCTTCCTTCTTTACAGCAACCACTCACCTCTGCCCCTCCCCAGGATCCCCTCCCAGGTGTCTCCATGGCTTCACCCACCTCCACCAACCCAGCGCATGCCCACTTTGAGAGCTTCTTGCAGGCCCAGCTGTGCCAGGATGTGTTGAGCAGCTTTCAAGGGTTATGCAGGGCCCTGGGGCTGGAGCCTGGTGGGGGGCTCTCCCAGTACCACAAGGTCAAGGCCCAGCTCAACTACTGGAGTGCGAAGTCGCTGTGGGCCAAGCTGGACAAGAGAGCGAGCCAGCCGGTCTACCAGCAGGGCCGGGCCTGCACCAGCACTAAGGTGTGTCGGCAGTGCCTGGGGTGGGGCTTGGAGAGCGGGCGGAGTCAGAGGAGGGGGCCCACGCCATGCCTGTGCTGCCTTGTGTGTTCGCAGTGCCTGGTGGTGGGTGCGGGACCTTGTGGTCTGCGGGCTGCTGTGGAGCTGGCGATGCTGGGGGCCCGAGTGGTGCTGGTGGAAAAGCGCACCAAGTTCTCTCGCCACAACGTGCTCCACCTCTGGCCCTTCACCATCCATGACCTTCGGGCACTCGGTGCCAAGAAGTTCTATGGGCGCTTCTGCACAGGCTCCCTGGACCACATCAGTGAGCACCATGTGGTGGCCTGGAGGGGTGGATGAGCCTGGGCCTAGAGACAGGCCAGTAGGTGGGGGTGGGGGGCTGCTGGGCCAGCCCAGAGGCAGGGTGGTCAAGATTCACTGCAGTCAGATGACTTTCAGGACTCAGGTCCCTCACCTGTAAAACGGGCAGTTGGACTGAGTGAGCTCTAAGACTTTCTCCAGCCCGGACCAGGTACACACTGGTGTTTGGGGAGGCTGGAGGGTCCTGGGGTCCCTGTCACTAATGTCCTCTCCCTTCCAGGCATCCGGCAACTGCAGCTCCTCTTGTTGAAAGTGGCATTACTGCTGGGGGTGGAAATCCACTGGGGCGTCACTTTCACTGGCCTGCAGCCTCCTCCCAAAAAGGGTAAGTACCTCTCTGCTCTTGCGAACCCCCATGAACCAAGGACACCCTGGCCTTCTGCAAGCCCCTCTGAGCCCCATTTTGGACTCTGTAAAAGGTGAAGTATCTCTTTCCTCACCTCCTTCCCATGGCTGTTGTGAAGGGGCCATTTGATAGGCAGTGTGTCACTGCTTTGTAAACCACAAAATCCTTTAAATGTTTATTTATTTCATTGGATTGTCCTGGGAATATAGACACCCCTGCAGTTTTCTGTACCTTTGTGCCACTCACATCCTCTGCCCCAGGGAGTGGTTGGCGCGCCCAGCTCCAGCCCAGCCCCCCAGCCCAACTGGCCAAGCATGAATTTGACGTCCTCATCTCTGCAGCTGGAGGTAAATTCGTCCCTGAAGGTGAGTGATCCCTTCCCTTGAAGAAGCCAGCATCTTGAGCTCCTCCTGGGCCTTTCTAGGCTGTTACACCCCTCATTCTCCGGCCACTCCCCACCTGTCCCCACCTCTAGGCTTCACAGTGCGAGAAATGCGCGGCAAACTGGCAATTGGCATCACAGCTAACTTTGTGAATGGGCGCACCGTGGAAGAGACACAGGTGCCCGAGATCAGTGGTGTGGCCAGGATCTACAACCAGAGCTTCTTCCAGAGCCTGCTCAAAGCCACAGGTCAGGGCCCTTCCACACAGGGTTTCCCTTCCGAGTGCCTGACTGTGGTCTAGCTCCCAACTCTTCCTCTCAGACCTGTCCACAGGCCAAAGAATCCCACACTTGTCCATCTTTGTAGTCCTGGCAGCAAAGAACCTGAGCCCCCAGGGAGTCAGCAGGCACAACTGCACTTGGCCACCCAGCATGACAAGTCTTAGAAATCTCTTGCCAAATGCATGGGCTTTTGCTTTGTGCTTCTGTACATAGGCTTTAACATAAAAGTGACATAAATTCAAAGTGCAAGTGGTACTTCCAGAAGGTGTTCTAGGTTTTCTTTGGCGTCACACTACCACGCCCTTTGGAGTACATGCATCTCACTTGGAGAAGCCAGGCTGACCGCTGCAAGCCTGTGACCGTGTGGAACACGTCTCCCCTCTGCCACTCCACCCGTTTCTCTCTTTGCTCCTCCATCTGCTGGGCCTGAGACAGATGGCCCATGGTGCCAGCAGAACTCATGGGTCCCTGTGTCGGGAGGACCCACTGCAGGCTAAGCTGTGATCCCAGCTCAGAGGTCAGGCCTGTCTGGGGTATTTGGAGAAGTGACACATAATGAGAGGAGACACATCCCCCGCACCCTGCCCTGATCCCACAGGCATTGATCTGGAGAATATCGTGTACTACAAGGATGACACCCACTACTTTGTGATGACGGCCAAGAAGCAGTGCCTGCTACGGCTGGGAGTACTGCATCAGGTGGGGCCCAGGCCCAGGCAGGGAGGGACTGAATGATGGACCCTGGGAGGTTGGGTCCAGGCCTAGACATGGTCTCCCCCTGGGTGTGGAGAGAGTCCATCCTGTCTGCAGTGGCATTTTTCTCTACCTCAGTAAACTCTTCTCCTCTGAGACTTATATGGCCACTTGAATCCTATTCTGGGCTCAACACCATATACCAGTCCAAGCACTGCACTCCATGAGGACTGAGCTCCACGAGGGCTTTTGTCTGTCTCTTCCTTGCTGATGATTCCCGGAGCTTAGAATGGTCCCTGCTGTGTAGTAAGCACCCTGAAGGTATCTGCTGAATGAACTAGTTGAACACATGTAATGATGCTGGGCCTGGGAGGCAGGATGTTCAAAGTCTGGTCCCAGCTCAGCCTCCAATGCTGTGTAATCTGGGGAAGCCCATTTCTGGGGCCTCAGGATGTATATACCTGCTATCCCTGAGGGAACGGGACACTGATGGTTCTGATCTGTTTGTCATGCAGGACTGGCCTGATACTGAACGGCTGCTGGGCAGCGCCAATGTGGTGCCCGAGGCTTTGCAGCGCTTTGCTCGGGCAGCTGCCGACTTCGCCACCCACGGCAAGCTTGGGAAGCTGGAGTTTGCCCAGGACGCCCACGGGCGGCCGGACGTCTCTGCCTTTGACTTCACAAGCATGATGCGGGCAGAGAGCTCTGCTCGGGTGCAGGAGAGGCACGGCACCCGCCTGCTGCTGGGGCTGGTCGGGGACTGCCTGGTGGAGGTGACGGCTCAGTGTTCCCTGATTGGGGAGTGGCTCTCTGGGATTCCCTGGCATGGGGATTCCCTGGTTGGGGGAAGAAGCGGCCTCATGGGAAGGGGAGGGTAATAAAAGGTTTACTGTTGTAAAGAGGAGCTGAGGGTGGCTTGGTGGTGTTAGGAGGACCCCCTGCTCTGGCCCCTGGGGCATGTGGGCTTGGGCAACCCTGTTGGAGTGGGCCCTCCGTTGGACTCTCTCACTGAGCTGTTTCTTGTCCTGACCCTGCAGCCCTTCTGGCCCCTGGGCACTGGAGTGGCCCGGGGCTTCCTGGCAGCCTTTGATGCCGCCTGGATGGTGAAGCGGTGGGCAGAGGGCGCTGGGCCCCTAGAGGTGTTGGCAGAGAGGTGAGGCCTGAGTTGGGGGTGGGGCAGGGCAGGGCTGGATGTGGGACAAGGCTCGGGAATAGGTTCGGAGACGCTGGGTGAGTAGATGGGGGAGTGGATAAAGGAGAATAAGGCAAAGGCCCGGTGGTGGTTGAGGGGTGAGCGCTAACGGTGCCCGTCCCTCACCCTCATCCCCGCAGAGAGAGCTTGTACCAGCTCCTGTCACAGACATCCCCGGAGAATATGCACCGCAACGTGGCGCAGTACGGGCTGGACCCCGCCACCCGCTACCCCAACCTGAACCTCCGGGCTGTGACCCCCAGTCAGGTCAGAACTCCTGGCATCACCCTCCACCCCAAGCCTTCCCAGGGCAGCTGCCCACCCCAGGTCAGGCCTTGCCTCCTGGTCCACGCAGTCACTGTCCCTCTGGGTGAGCCCCACCCAGGCAGCCCGCCCCCATGGGCTGAGCGGGTGTGTGGTCAGCCCGCCTGGAGACCTGAAAGGGGCTGCCTTAGGTACGAGACCTGTACGACGTGGAGGCCAAGGAGCCTGTGCAGAGGACAAGTGACAAGACTGACTCCACAAAGCCAGCCACTGGTGAGCAGGCCTCCTCCAGGGCCACGTCTAAAACATTGGCCGAACAGTGATGTGTAAGCACCGACAGCAGTTACAGCTGCAGGGAGCAGAGTGCTGGAGCCCCGCTGCATTGAGGGGGGAGATTGGGGGTGTCCTGGAGAGCACAGGGCAGCAGGCACTTGGCAGCAGCCGTTTTACAACCTGTGTGGAGTATCTCAGCACTTTAACCATCGCTGAAACACTGGATGGCAGCCGTGCCGCACTGTTCTCAGCGGTCCTGCCCCTTCCCACCTGGCAGACCCCAAACCTGCCTCTCCTTTTAGCCTCTGGGCTTCCCTTGCCCCTCAGTTCATAGCCCGCTGACCTGTCTGTGGCTAGCAGTGATTTCACTTTATTCCCCCAGAATTGTTTTCAAATGAGAAAATGGGGAGGAAGGAGGTGCTGCTCACATTCTTAGGCTGGTGCTCAGTTGGGGTGGGTCCCTGCTTCTGGCTCCCATACAGATCTCACAGCCAGCAGCTGGGCTCTCTCTGCAGGCTGGGGTGCCCTGGGTACAAGCACAACCTCCTCTTCATAGGGGCGGCAGGCTCCCAGGAGGAGCTGCTGCGCTGGTGCCAGGAGCAGACAGCTGGGTACCCAGGTGTCCATGTCACTGACCTGTCTTCCTCCTGGGCTGACGGGCTGGCTCTGTGCGCCCTGGTGCACCGGCTGCGGCCCGCCCTACTGTGAGTCAGGGATTGGGCTTGGGGGTCCCTGATAGACCCTGCCTCTCTTCCATGCCTCTGTGCCTCCCCCTCCAGGCAGTGTGGAATGGCAGGGGATCACCATGTAGGAGGTGGCACAGCCACTGCATCCCAGCACCATCACTTGCTAATAATCCTGCTCTAGTCGCCTCACCTCCCTAGAGATAGTACCCCTGCCCCTCTGCCCATGAGCATGCATTCAATAGGGAGAGCTTTGTGCACGGTGGAGGCCCCCCAAGGCCAGAAGCCGTTGTCACTGGGTGGGTGGTGGTGGGTGTGCAGCGGAGAATAAAAACCCTTCCTGCCCTTGCCTCCCGTTCCCGCTATTCCTCCCCTGCTGCTGTCTCCCCTTTCTGGGGGGTCAAGTTCTGGTCTCCCACTGACCTTTTTCCCTGCTGCTCCATAGGGAACCCTCTGAGCTCCAGGGAATGGGGGCTCTGGAAGCTACTTCTTGGGCGCTGAAGATGGCAGAGCATGAGCTGGGCATCACCCCAGTGTTGTCTGCACAGGCGATGGTGGCAGGGAGTGACCCACTGGGCCTCATTGCCTACCTCAGCCACTTCCATAGTGCCTTCAAGAGCATACCACACAACCCAGGTGAGCTGGAAGACGGGTGGGACGACAAGGGTATCTGTGTGTGAGGGACAGAGGCAGAGCGAGCAAGAGAGCACCCTGTAAGGGAAATCCTGGGAGGGGCATCCTTTATCCTTCTGGGCTGGCTCATAGCTCTCTCTTCTGGGGCTATTGTATCGCCCCTGATCTCCACGACTCTCCTCACAGGCTCGGTCAGCCAAGGCTCCCCAGGCACTGCCAGCGCTGTACTGTTCCTTGGCAAACTGCAGAGGACCCTGCAACGGACCCGGACTCAGGTGGAGAGTTTGGGTGGGGTTGGGCTGGGCAGTGGGGTTCTTATGGGGGTCCCTGAGGTGAAGAGGACGACATCCAGAATCAGGGAAGGAGAAGTGGGGGCTCAGAGCCCATGCTTAGAATGTAGGACTTGTTGCAGGAAAATGGGGAGGATGCTGGTGGCAAGAAGCCTCGCCTGGAGGTAAGTGCACGCAGGGGCTGGACAGTCCCTTCCCTGAGGTACTCTCCCACGTCCTGTCCCCCAGGTCTTGCTTGCTACCCAAGCGCCTGTACCCAACCCCCCATCCAATCTCACTGCCTTTCCCTTCCAGTTCTTTCATCTGCACACGACTCCCTAACTGACCCTGTCCTTCTACCTCTCGGCCTTTTCAGGTAGAGGCTGAGACCCCAAGTACTGAGGAGCCACCTGTCCCAGAGCCTGATGAACCAATGGCACCACCATCCCAGCAGCAGGATGTGAGCACAGGGGCCCTGTCTGCAGGCAAAGGCCTGGGAAGGGCAGGGAGGTGTGTTTCAGGGGAAGGGCCGACCTTGGCTTTGACTCCCGCTGACCTGGGGGTCACTGCAGGCCAGTGCTGAGGATCTGTGTGCACTCTGTGGGCAACACCTCTATATCCTGGAACGCCTCTGTGCTGATGGCCGCTTCTTCCACCGGAGCTGCTTCCGCTGTCATACCTGTGAGGCCACATTATGGCCAGGTGGCTATAGGCAGCATCCAGGAGACGGTGAGTGGGCCTGGGAGGCATTTAGAGGGAGGGGCTTTGCGTTTGGCCCTGCTGGGCGGGGTCAGGAGCTTGAAAGTAGAGAGGAACTGGGGTGCTGGACATGAGGTAGAAAAACAAGCTGAAGATTACGCTTTCTTCTCCAAACTTCTCCCAAGTTCCCTCCAAAGCCCCAAATGTGGGGTTCTGAGAAACCAGGAGGCTGGTAGAAATTCACCAGCAAATGCAGTCTTGTCACCCCCACCTTCCCTGATAGACTGAATATCTGATCCTTGGTCTGCCTACATCTGATGCCTCCTTCCTTCTCTCACCTTCTCAGGATACTTCTACTGCCTCCAGCACCTGCCTCAGACAGGCCACAAAGAAGATAGCAGCGGTAGAGGTCCTGAGAGTCAGGTAAAAGCTGTGGAAGTGTGTGGTGGGGGGGTGAGGAGGAGGAAAGGGCTCCCCGGCCCAGCAGAGTGAATGGGGGGAAACTGAATGTCCTCCACAAGACTGTAAACTCCATGATGGCAGAGATCTTTGTCCTGTTTTACTTACTAACATATTTCAAATATCCAGAACACTGCCTGACACTGTTCAGTAAATGGCACAAATGGATGAATGCCAGGGCCCACATCTGTCTCAAGGGGCAGCCTCAGCCCACGCTGGGCAGGTCACTGACCAGAACATTTGGTGGCTTTTCTAGGACCTTCCCATGCTGAGTGAGAATAACATGCCATCAGACCCCGCGACTCCCGTGGCCCTCCACCAAGGGACCGGTCCTGTCCCAAGCCCCAGCCAGCCCACCCGTCGACTGATCCGCCTCTCCAGCCCAGAACGCCAGCGTTTATCCTCCCTTCATCTCACCCCTGACCCGGAAATGGAACCTCCACCAAAGCCCCCCCGAAGCTGCTCCGCCTTGGCTCGCCAAGCCCTGGAAGCAAGCTTCAAGGGCTGGGGAATGCCAGTCCAGAGCCCTCAGGGTAGCTGCTGGCTCAGGGTGGGGCTGGGGTGGGTGGTTTTTGGATTCTTGGGACAGGGATGTGGGGCATGGGGAGGGAGGTCATGGGGATTCCAGCCTATGTCCACGTCCTGCTCAGTTCTTGAGGCCATGAAAAAGGGGGAAGAAGAGAGTTCCTCCTCCAGTGAAGAGGAAACAGAGGACGAGGAAGATGTGCCTTTGGACTCAGACATGGAACAGGTGAGTGGGAAGAACCTGGCCACCTATTCTGCCCAAGCCAGAACACATCCACTAAACACACCCCTCCCCTCACCCAGCAGAAACCCATAGCACCCAGCCTCTTCTGAGCCCAAAGGTCTCCAAATGCCTTCTCACCTGGACTGACTCTTTCAAGTCTCTAAGCCTCTACCTTTTCTATCAGAACTTACCCCACTTCCAGCCTAGGGTCTTTCTGGTCCCTCTTAAATGGAGCTTCCCCAACCCCTATCCACCTGATTGTGTCACAGTTTCTGTGGAACTTGGCTAAGAACTCAGGCACCATGAACAATTATCCAACGTGGCGTCGGACTCTGCTGCGCCGAGCCAAGGAGGAGGAGATGAAGCGGTTCTGCAAGGCTCAGGTGCGGCCTCAGGGTTCCCAGAGGTTCTGACGGGGTCAGAATCCTGAGACTGGGGATCAGAGCTCCTCTGGGACTCTGTTCTTGAGCAATCACCAGACTCCTGCGCCCCCTGTCTTGTACTCCTCAGGCCATCCAGCGGCGACTAAATGAGATCGAAGCTGCTCTAAGAGAGCTGGAGGCCAGGGGCACGGAGCTGGAGCTGGCTTTGAGGAGCCAGAGCAGTGAGTGAAGACAGGGGAGGGATAAACTAGGAGACCTCTGCCTCCTGGCACTGTGTTCTGCCCCCAGCAACCCCCAAACTGCTAGGTCTGGCTCACAGCAGGCTCTATTCCTCATGCCATGACTCCTATGATCCTAGCTGGAAGCCTGACTGACCCCCTTTCTTATCAGGTTCCCCCGAAAAGCAAAAGGCATTATGGGTGGAACAGCTGCTACAGCTCGTTCAGAAGAAAAACAGCCTGGTGGCCGAGGAGGCTGAGCTCATGATCACGTAAGGGGTGTCAGGGTTGGGGAGTGGGGGACATGGCATTGAGTCAGGCAGGCCCCAGCCAGGTCTTTGCTCACCCTAGACATCCGTGCCTTTTCTATTCCTTCCCTCCACAGAGTGCAGGAGCTGAACTTGGAGGAGAAACAGTGGCAGCTGGACCAAGAGCTGCGAACCTACATGAACCGGGAAGGTAGGCAGGATGTGGGGAGAGGCTGGTATTTGCACAAGCCTTGTGACTTCAGATACTGCCCAGCAACAGTCCTCCAGTCTGAGTACCTCTGAGGCTGAAATGCCTCCTGAATTGCCTCTTGAACTGAAGGACACCAGATGGGGCTCCAATCCCCTACTCTATACCTTCAGTTAGAGCCGCACAACTGAGCTTTTACACCAGATTTCCTTTAAGAATGATGTTGCAGCTAAACAATGCTAGAAAACCATTAGTGCTGATAAGCGAATTTCACAGGGTGGGAAACAGCAGGGGTTGTAGAAGTCACACAGGCCAGGATTAGGCTGTGCCTCTCTGCCGCATCCTCTCCTCCCTTCAGAAACCCTGAAGACAAATGCCGATCGGCAGGCTGAGGACCAGGTCCTGAGGAAGCTACTGGATGTGGTGAACCAGCGAGATGCCCTCATCCGCTTCCAGGAGGAGCGCAGGCTCAGTGAGCTGGCCTCGGAGCCTGGGGTCCAAGGCTAGAAGAGGGCAGGCTGCCTGACTTATCTGCCAGGAAGATCGCCTTACCCCAGGACAGCGCTATCCTGTGTTCATCTGGGCTGCCTGGGAGAGGGCCTCAGTGTTTACAATAAAAAGTTTCTGACATAAACAACAATACTTCTGGCTAGCTCCAGGTGTGAGGTGGGGACTGGGCAGGGAGGGCAGACAGGTGGGAGCCCAAAGGTCTACACTGTGACACTCACACTGACCCCTGGCCCCAATCACTGCCTCTACAAGGAAAAAGGCTGAGCCACAAAAGTGTCAAGTTTTATTGTTCCTCAGCTCTGTCTCCCTCCTGCTGCCCTAGCAGCAGGGCTGGCTGGGACTCTGGGCCCAGGTCCTGGGCCTCTCTTGCCCTTCCCAGCACATGCTGTAGCTCGGTCCGGGTCTTAAACAAGCCCTTGGCCTCCTGCACATGGAAGAGGTAGAAGACACCTGCCCCCAGCACCAGTCCTACATTGGGGGTCCAGAGCAGTAGAGCAGCTTCTCTGTTCCATCCTCCAGCTGCCAGGGCACACAGCAAAGCCAGCAGAAGAAGCCCTAGACCAACTGCATAGCCGGCCATGGTGGCCCACCAGTGAGCTTGAGCCATGCCCTGGTCCACTTCTGCCCAGGCCTCCCTTAGCACACTGGTCAACGGCGAGCTCTCTGCTGGTCCTACAACAAGGCAGGATAGTAGGGAGGCAGAATAACGGTCAGAGTGGAGGGGGTCCCTGTGGTGCAGAAGGGCCAAAGAAAAGGATGTGGCTGACTCACCATGGGTAGGGCTGGGGTTGTGCTGGGGGGGGCTGTGTCTCACACACAGAGTAGCCATCAGGGCCTCATGATCAGAGAAGGGGGGGCCGCTGTAAGGGTCATGGCCTGTAGTAGTTTTGAGAGTCTTACAGGAGATGCATAGCCCAGACACTGCCTGAGAAAAGGGCCAAAGAGAAACTTCTGTTTGGAAGTATGTTTCCAGAGAACCAGTTCCTGGCTATCCATTCTCCAGCTGCCAGTGACATAAGACTAGACCAGCTGGACAAAGGATCAACACAGGCTGGTGAGAGATGAAGAGAGACAGTGGGTGCGGCAGGAAGAGGCCTGACCTTATAAAGTATATAGTCGATACGGATGCCCAAGGGAAATGGCCCCAGCTCCTGCTGCTTGACGTAGCAGTTCTTGGGTACCATTGTACAGCCTTCTTCAGAACCCTAGGTGAAGAGTGGGCTTGAGTGAGGATGCAGGGGAAGGAGGAGGGAAAGAGGTTGAGGATGGAGGTGGGGAAATAATTAGGTCCTCACCTTGAAGTCCCGGGTCTCCAGATAGGCATCATGCAGCCCGGTCCACTCTTTCAGCAGGCGGCAGCCCAGGTCCTTTGGGTGCAAGTTGAGGTCCCCACACAAGAGAACCACATCAGCCTTCTTGGATGTGTGGCTGGAGGAACCAAGATGGTGAGGCAGGAATTCTTCCCTCATCAGTTCTGCCCTACAAGTGGGACCTTACAGCCACCACTCAGCCCCTGGATCCCACCCTATTTCCCCTGTTAAGCCCAGGCTCACACACTGGATGAACTGGGCCAGTTCCCAAGCTTGGGCCACGCGATGTGCTAGGTAGATGTCCTTCTGTCGATTGTATTCCGCATGGAGCTGCCCAAGATAGAGGAGACAGTAACAGGTGAGACTCAAGGTCCCAAGGGCAGGTGTAAATCAAGTTTGTCACTTGGCATGGTGCTTGGTAAAATATGTGTGAACTTTGCCTACTGGCCTTAGGAATCCTGCCCCTACAACTCACCCCAAGGCGACTCCACCAAAGGTGTCCCCTCTCTCCCTCCCAGGACCAGGCTGCCTCTCCCAGCCCTTAGCACTGTGGGCTTCACTCACGTGGGTCACGTAGGCATTGAGCACCAATCCATTTAGATGGAGTACCAGCAGCCCCACAGCCTTCCCACAGAACCAGTCACAATGATGGATCTGCAGGCAGGAGTGGGACAGAACTCAGAGCACTGCCACCCTCTCTCGGCCCATCCCTTGCAGTCCTAGGAAGGTTACCTCCTTTACCATGTGTTAGTGGAGGTGGGGGAGGGCAGTGGAAGAGTTCGAGATCAGGCTCACCATGTAGGGGTAGCCATTGAGGGTGAAGACATGCTGGGTGAATTCCTGGATTGGGTGTTTGGAGAAGACACAGAGACCACTGCCAATGATGCCGCTGAAAGCCAAATCCTGGTTAGCAGTCACAAAAGCAGGGAGAGAAATAGCCAGCCCTTTCCCCCTCCCTTGTCTCCCAGCTCTTAATCAGCTACTTTTTTTCTCTCTCTCTGCAGCTGATGGAAGCTCACAAAGTGTTAGTTGTTTGTGTGGGGTGGAGGACGGCCTGATAGTAAGTCTGATGAGCTGCAGAGCTAGATCTTCCTCATTCCACCTTCTCCTGCTTCCACGCCCAGAGGAGAGGATGCTGGGGGAGAGGAAGCAGGGTGCAGGCAGCATAGGGAGGAGGGGCTGGCAGGGCCAAGCACCTCAAGGTCTGAAACTAGGCGTCCAGGCCAGTTGGCTGCTCACCTCCTGAAGTAGTGTGCAGCTGGGTAGGTGGGCAACAGCTTCTGTCTCAAGTACTGGAAGTCCTGTTCACTCCACACCTGGAGGAAGGGGTTAAAGATACCTTCCCGGCCCTTCCCCCTGGGAGAGCGCCCCTACCCTCGCTGCCTCCCTGCAGCCGGGTTCCGCACCGCCCCACCTCCTCCAGTAGAGCTAGGTCGAAGCTCTCCATGTTTAGAAAGTCTCCCAGGCGCTTCACGCGGTCGGCGCGATGCTTGCTCAGGTAGGGAATGCCCCTGAGGACGAGAAGCGCAGGGGGGAGGTGACGGCTGCGGGCGCTCCGCGGCCGTACCGGAGTTGGGGCCAGGGGCCGGCCGTGGGGCTGCGCGTTGCCCCCCGCACCCCGAAGCTGTAGGGCTGGGGAGCGCCAAGGCCCGGATGTGAGGAAGGCCTCCTTCCTCTGGCAGTGCGGGTGCGGGCGGGACGCGGCCCCTGGCCCGCGTGAGGGCACGCACTCACCAGCAGTTGAGGTTAAAGACCCTCAGTCGCACGGTGAAGTTGGGCTTCATGGCGGGGACGCTCGGCGGCGCGGGACGGTTCGGCCTCCAGAGCGACGAGCGCGGCGGGGACACGGGCGGGCGGCGCTCTTCCCGGGGCGCTGCGTACAGGTGGCCGGCCGGCTCCCGCGCTCCCCGGAAGGCCGCGGTGCCCAAGGGCAGGCGCCGGGGGGCGGATTCCCGTGTTACCCAGGCAACCGGCCGGCGGGGCCCCAATCTGGCGGCGCGGCAACCCGGAAAGGCGCTCTGCGGGGCTGTGGCGCCGACCAGAGGCAACGGCCGCGCTGGAGGACCCTGGGCGGGGGGCAGAGGGATCCCAGCGGCGGGGGCGGGTGGGGGCTCCCAGAGGAGGTTCTGAGGAGCGACGAACCGGACTGAGGCACGCGGGACGTGGGCTCCGCGTTCCTTTTCGCCGAAGCTCGTCCCTGGTGGCGGCCGCCAATGGGTCCCCTCCCGCCTCTCCGCCGGCTCAACAGCAACAGGCGCAAAGTTGAGGAGAGGCCGGGCCTTCGCCGACCGCCCCGCCCTGCCCCCCTCTTCCCGGCGAGCGGCGGGGGCGGGGCCGCGCGGTGGTTGCCTTGGCGATTCGCAGTGTTTGTGACCCGGGGAGTCCCCGCGCGCAGGCATGGCGAGCCAGCAGCAGGCGGTTCCGTGCATCTCGCGGCCGCCACCCGAGCAGCCGCTTCAGGTGAAGGTGGTGGGGCTGTTCAAGAGCTCCAGCTTTCAGATCGCGAAGAGCGCCGCTGAGGTAACTGCGAAGAAACCGCAAGTGCGACCCGCTTCCCGGTCTTGCACCACCTGGTGGCGGGGGTCGCGGTTCAGGGAGGGGTTGTCCCGGCTGGGGTTGGCTGTGTCAGAATGGATCGGAGCGTGCAGGTGGGAAGTGCCGGTCTGGGCAGGAGTTCCACTTCGAGAAGGGCTGCCTTTAACGGGAGATTCGAGTGAAGGAATCGTTCAGAACCTTGCTGGGAATGAAAGGTGATTCTTATCTCTACATTAACACACATTTTATTCCACATTAATTTTTCATTGAAATTATAGCTTTTGAAACTCCGTGGAAAAAATATTACCATATAACTTCATAAAATACTTAACAAGCAACATTATCATTAATTGAATGTCATTGGAAACACAGTTGATTAGATCTGCTGCTGCTGCTAAATTAAAAATATTCTAATCTAAAAAAATATTATCATATAACTAGCTGATTTTTTACAACCTCCTTCCCCAAATGATTTTTGAAAGCTATTCACTCGGGGGGAGTTGTTTTTTGTTTTTTCCTTTAAATTTTCTATAGCAGTCACTACATCCCAATCGAATTATTGGTTAAGGGATTTCTTAACAAATGACCCCCAAGTGCTCTGGAGAATCCAGGCATTTCTTCCTAAACATGCAGAACATTGTAAAATGAAAAATATTTTAAGTAACTGAAAGAATTTGGCTAGGTCTGCAATGCTGCAGCACTCCTATAACCCGAACACAGGAGAAATGTAGAAGTATGTGAAATGTGGAAATGTAAAATTCAGCATGTCTTTGGGGTTTGCTCCAGAAATGCTGTTAAAAGATTAGGCCAAGCTTCTCTTCTTCAAAACTACACTAGACTACAGGACAAAGCCTTATTAAAGTTTGTATCTTCCCAAATTACCCAGCTGGATCACTTGACACAAAATGTTCCCAAATAGATGAAATCTCAAGAAATTCCTAACTTCTTGCCTGCTTCATGTCCACAGAGTTACAGTTTTGAGTTTATATCAAATCAGGAAATAGTGACTAATTCGTGAAATAGGTGAAGTCTCAAGATGAAGAGAACAAGTGATAAGAAGTCTGTGAAAATAGTCTGTGTTAGCTGAGCTGATGGGATCAGCAAAGTTATATGGCCCACAACTGTATTTCATGAGTTGGAGGGATTTTTTTCTTTTGCTTTTTCTTTGCTCCTTATCTGAAGGAGCACGTTTTCTCCATACTGTAGAGAAGATGTTGACAGATCTTTTTCTGTAAAGTCCATACATAAAATTGTTAGGCCTTTGGAGCCACAGGCTCACAGCCATGACTACTCAACCCTGTCCTTGTACAAAAGCAGCCACAGAAGGTTTGTACATGAATGGTGGTTTTCCAAAAAGATTTTTATTCCGGACAGTGAAGTTAGACTTGTATATAATTTCACATGACGTGAAATGATTCTTCTTGTGATTCTTTTTTAACTCTTTAAAAATCTAAAAATTATTCTTAGTTCTCAAGTCTTGGAAAAACAGGCAGTGGTCCAGATTTGGCCTGCTGACCAGCTTGCCAACCCCTGTCAGAGAGGACACTAAGTCAAGAAAACAATGTCTTTATTTTATTAATAATGTTTTTAACTTTCTTAAGCTTTTGCCTACTGTAGGTCTATTTGAGTATGAAAATATATCAATGTAAATTCGATTCTGTATTAATAAAGGATCCTTGACTATATTTCCAACATGATCACTTGCAGGCAATCTCTGAAAGCTAATTAACTGAAAGATTTAGATTTATAAAGAGTAGTATTACATAATATAGTCCATTCTGGAACAAATTATGAAGAAAGTATGATTAAGTATGCTTAATTTGAAGACTCTTGGGCTTATTAGTTATACCAGATGGTCCCTCAGTGAGAAACAGCAGCCATCTTGCATGACTGCCTCAGACAGAGCACAGACACTAGAATTGAGAAAAAAGGACACATCAGCTGTTGGTTGGGTACAGGGGTCTAGGAAGGCAATGGCCAGATTGCTGTTGCCCTCTTCTGCTACCCCTGGTCCCAAGCCAGGGTACACTCATGTCCTGGCTTTCTCCCCCTTGGACTATCCACCCTTGAGGAAGTGTGCTAAGCCAGTGTCCCCTTAGACCATGACAGAAGCAGCCAGCTGACATTTTTCCCTGTTGGTTCATTTACTTCTCAGACCTGCTCAGAAAAGTGCTGCCTAAATATTATTGCCTCAACTGCCTTCTCTTGCTTTAGAAGACAAACTGTAACATTAAAAGGAGCATTAACATTTAAAAAAAACTTTTTTTTAAAACCGGTATTGTTAACCAGAAAGAATTTTCTCTGATTCATACAGACAAAACAAAATACATTAAGTCAATACATGCTCAATATCTAGACCAAAACATATTTAATAATTACTTCTCTTTTCCCCAGGGGCTATAACCACAACCACATCTTTTGGTTATTCTCCATGGAAGTGAATTAAAGTAATGACATTTTTTTTTTTTCCAGTTAAAAGTACTCATGGCTCCATTGAGGTGTAGTAAGAGTTAATTTAGGGAAAAACTGGTCCTAAAAGAACATGGCAGATCACAAAACTGTTGGCATAAACTCATTTGTTCACTTGTTTATGCAGTTGCTATGTGTGGATGGTCTACTTTGTACCAGATATTGAGGCCAGTGGGAAACTAAGACATAGTCTTTGCCCTCGAGGCGCTTATTCTCTTCAGATGAGAGACATGTAAGTGTGGCCTGGGGAGGGACTTAATAGAGGTAAGCACAGGGCCCTCTGGGAGCTGGCAAGGGGCATCTAAGCCAGACTTTGTGACTTGGGTGTACACTATGTAAAACTTCCTGAAGACTCCATAAAAATCAGGGGGAATGATTTCTACTTTAAAAGAGAATGTACTCTAAAATAATATTCTATTTTGCAACCTAGAGTCTGAAGAGTAATTATCCATCCAAATTTGAAGATCCTATAATAATTCCTGTTCAAGAATTTGCATGGCATCAATATCTACAAGAGAAAAAAAGGGTAAAGGATATTTGGGGTATGGGAAATGAGCAAAGTTTTGCCTGAATTATTTACTTATGCATTGCTTTGGAAAAACTGAAGCAGAAATTTTCATGCAGCTAGATTTTATTTCTCTAAATTATGCACTTTTCCTAAATTATTTCAGTCATTTTACCAAGCTGATATTAAGAAAAAGTAAAACACTTCCAGGATTTTCTTTTGGAAGGCAAGCAATAAAGGTAAGTTTGACACTGTCGATGCTATTTACTCTTGCTGATGACTACCCCTCTTTCCCTGCATATCATTTAGTCCTACTTCCTGTGACACCCTGGCACTCAGGTTACTGTGGCTTGGCACTCTTTGAGGCCCGAATTCTGGAAGGTTTCAATGGTGTCCAGCACAGATACAGCAGGAGAGCATGTGGGGTTCCAGGGGAGCTCTGAGGGCAGACATCAGCTTCCCACAGGATAACCATGTCCAAATGGGAGCTTCCTTCTCTGCACTCTCCCTGATAACAGTACTCCTTGAGGACCCCAGACCCTAAGGCTGGCAGAGATTATCCAGAGATGGCAGATTGGTTTCCTCTTGAGTGCCAACCCTAATTAACTGGTAGTGCTGCCTGGAACGTGCAATACGAAGGGTTCTAAGGTGGCATCCTGGCTCTGTTACAGCTCGTGTTGGGGGTAGACTGGAATGGATACATCTCCTGGCCCAGTCCTGTATAGAGTCCCGGTCCTGGTTTCCCTGTCCCATCCCATCTCTCAGTGGCTGATGAGATTGCATTTCTCCTGATCAGAGCAGTTTTGATTGTCCTCTGTTTGACTGCACGAGGATGTCCTGTGATTATCATGCAGAATGTGTTGCTTTACAAGATCACTGTCTCCTCAGTCACGTGAATAGTGCAAGATAGTCAAGAATACCATTTTCATTGTCTCATACCATTTTCACAGCCACAGTACATTTTCATTGTAATTCAAATAGAAATATAACAAACACTTAACCTATGGTGCTTATTATATGCCAGGCTCTATTGTAATGACTTCTATAAATATTAACTCTAATCATTAGAACAGCTATGGTGACCAATGGTCCTGGTTTACCTGGATTGGAGGGGTTTCCTGGGATGCACAGATTTCATTGCTAAAGCTGGGATTGTTGTTCAGTTGCTAGCGCATGTCTGACTCTGCGAACCCCATGGACTGCAGCCTGCCAGGCTTCCCTCTCCTTCACTATCTCCTGGAGTTTGGTCCATTGAGTCGGTGATGCCATCCAACCGTCTCGTCCTCTGTTGTCCCCTTCTCCTTCTGCCCTCAATCTTTCCCAGAATCAGGGTCTTTTCCAATGAGTTGGCTCTTTGCATCAGGTGGTCAAAGTATTGGGGCTTCAGCTTCAGTATCAGTCCTTTCAATGAATATACAGAGTTGATTTAAGCTGGGATGGTCTGAGGCAAACCCAGACAGTTGGGCACTCTAACGTAAAACAATGTTTTTCTTAATTTTTATCATCAAATTTCCTAAACTGCCTATCATACCATGTTCTCCACCTACAAGAGAGCCATGATTTCATGCTTCGAGGTTTGCACCCATTCTCTTCCATATTCCCACCATACTGGGAAGACTGGTGTGGGTTCCAGTTCTGCAGTTTCTGACCCTTGTCAGTCTGGGTTGCTGACGTTGAGATGTTTTGTGTTCTCTTCTGCTTTTCTCACGGGGGCTGAATGAGGCTTCCTAGGTCATTACTGCTGCTTCTTCCCACACACCCTTTAACTCCTGTCTTTCTTTTCTCCACCTCCACCCGACCCTCATCTCCTGGATACTTGCCACCTTAACCTCTCCTTCCTCTTCAGTCTTTTGTTCTCCTACAAAAGCACTGTCATGGGACTTCCCTGGTGGTCCAGTGGCTAAGACTTTGAACTGCCAGTGCAGGGGGCCTGGGTTTGACTCCTGGGCGGGGAACTAGGTCCCCACATGCTGGAACTAAGAGTTTGCATGCCACAACTAAAGATCCTGCATACCCCAACTAAAAGGTCCCGTGTGCTACAACTGAGATGCAGCATAGCCAAATACATAATTTTTTTTTTAAAGAGCACTGTCTTATGTTATACGTAGTGCTTCTTAGCATATATGAGGTTAGTCTGACGTGGCCTTATGCTTCAGCAGAATGTAACGCCAACTCTGAGGGATGGCTTCTGCACCTTCGGGAAGTCCTTTCCCCCACCTCCAAAAAAGGGAGCATCATACATCTTAGTGCGGGGAAGCCCTAGAAACCATCGGGTCCAGCCCGCTATCTTGAGGCAGGTGATGAGGGCTCCTTATATGTAGAAGACACCAGACAAGGCATGTAATAACCTTCAGCTTCCCAATAAAGTCTATCTGTTCCTGCATTTCTCCTACCAGGCTAACTAAAATATCCACAGTTAAACTTTTCCTCTCCTTTTTCAAGTTTTGTGTCCTGTAAAATGTGAGACCCCTGATAAATGTAAACACTCCAGGGAGTACTGACCCAGGGGCTATCTCAGTGACTGACGGTTCAGCATGAACAAGCAAGGAACTGGAAGTGAGCTCCTCCTGACAGGAGCGGGAATGGAGCATGCTGGCAGCTAAAGGCACACCGTTCCCCAAACTGGCATTTCTTCAAGTGCAGTCTCCAGACCAGCAGCAGCAGCATCGCATGTTCAGTTCAATTCAGTCGCTCAGTCGTGTCCAACTCTGCGACCCCATGAACCGCAGCACGCCAGGCCTCCCTGTCCATCACCAACTCCCAGAGTTCACTCAAACTCATGTCTTTGAGTCGGTGATGCCATCCAGCCATCTCATCCTCTGTCCCCTTCTCTTCCTGCCCTCAATCTTTCCCAGCATCAGGGTCTTTTCAAATGAGCTCTTCACTTCAGGTGGCCAAAGTATTGGAGTTTCAGCTTCAACATCAGTCCTTCCAATGAACACCCAGGACTGATTCCTTTAGGATGGACTGGTTGGATCTCCTTGCAGTCCAAGGGACTCTCAAGAGTCTTCTCCAACACCAGAGTTCAAAAGCATCAATTCTTCGGCGCTCAGCTTTCTTTACAGTCCAACTCTCACATCCATACATGACCACTGGAAAAACCGTAGCCTGACAGAATGTGGTCCACTGGAGAAGGGAAGGGCAAACCACTTCAGTGTTCTTGCCTTGAGAACCCCATGAACAGTATGAAAAGGCAAAAAGATAGGACACTGAAAGATGAACTCCCCAGGTCGGTAGGGGCCCAATATGCTACTGGTGGTCAGTGGAGAGATAACTCCAGAAAGAATGAAGGGATGGAGCCAAAGCAAAAACAACACCCAGTTGTGGATGGGACTGGTGATAGAAGCAAGGTTTGATGCTGTAAAGAGCAATATTGCATAGGAACCTGGAATGTTAGGTCCATGAATCAAGGCAAATTGGAAGCATCTCATGGGATGCTGGTAAAAAAAAAAAAAACAACGCAGTCTTAGGCCCCATCCCAGAATCAGAAACTTGGGGTGGGGCTCAGGAGTCTGTGATTCTGACTGCCCACTAAAACTGGAGAACAGCTGTCCCAGATGATGCATGGTTTTGCCAGGACTGGCACTGGGTAATAATAAACCAGATCTCCTCCGAGGTGACATTACTCAGCGGCCACACACTGAGGTTTAGCACATTGGCCGTCACTGTTGTGTGGATGAACACACTTACACAATTTTGAAGGGCTTAGGACTTAAAAGTGTTAAAGAAGGTGGGTTCCCTTCCTCATGGCCCCTCATGTGTCCCAGAAACCCTGCTGGCACTCAGGAGGCATTTCCTCACCTGGTCTGACTTCCCTCCATCGAAAAGCACTCTTTTCCATCCTTGGAATTGAAAACCATGTCTTATTTAGGAGCCCTAACCAAGTATGCATACAGTAAAATGTGCTCCAGAAATGAAGCTAGAAGACTGCATTTTGTTTTTATATTCATATATAACTAGTATGCTAGGCACACTGACTTTTATTACCTGATTACCATCTATTTTCTAAGACTGTACCATTTTAAAGATTTCTTTTAGGTTATTGATTTCAGTACCTTCAGAGTTTTGAAATGTTCTTAAATTCCCTTTGAGAGAAAAATTCTGAAAGATGGCAAAACATATATTTTTTAAAGGTTCAATCCTGGGATTGATCGAAGCTCTGACTTGTGGGTTTAGCAAGGTTCACTCCCCACCCCCATGCCCCATTAATTTTTTTTTGTTTTTTGGCCCTTTTCCTTTACAGGAACTTAAGAATGAAGTCTGGGAATATTCTTCCTATGTGATGTGTTTTATTAATGATAAGCTCCTGGGTGATGCACTTGATCTACAGAAATGGGCCCACAAAGTATGGGATATAGTTGATTTTAAGCCTCCTGCACTTTACAAAGCACTTACTGTGGATTATTCTGCCAAATTCTTAAGAGACACCAAGGCAAGTTACACTAATTTTTTTAAAAAAGAAAATAGTGGAATCTTTGAGCATTTATATTGATTAAGCACTAATTACTGATAAACCTAGCAAAGGGAATATAAAAAGAGTAGAGGACTAGGTTAAATTCTCAATGAACTTGTGATCTTTAGTTGCCAAGAACTGGTGGGGTTTGGCTTGGAGGTGTGTAAAGCCAGCCTATCTCATAGCAGGTAGATGGTACAGGCAGAAGAGCATCCCTGTTCAAACATTTCGACTCCCCACGAGAAGCTTATGTGCGTTCATTGGCATCTATTTAAAAATATTAAGACCTCCTCCCTCAGACAAAGCCAAACCTATCCTTTACTCACTTTGAGCATGAGATATTTTGATTAGTATGTTGTAACACCTAAGTGAGAGCTACTGCACTGAGAGACTGGCAAGTTTGAGAAGAAAGGTGACACACAGGCGGCAAGAGGGGGAGCAGACGTGCTCTGGCACCGGGGGGTTTCCGATGGCAGAGGACAGTCATGAAGCTTGAGATCCAGAGAGCAGGAGACAGACATCAGGGTGGAATGGGCAACCTCCGTGAGGGTGGTAAATGTAGGCAGTTTTGCTCAGGAACCTTGTTGCAGCAACAGCTGCCACATGCTGAAAATCATGTCATGCCCATGGTGGCCGGTGCCTACATAAAGACCCAGAGCTAGGATCTGAGCCATGCAATGGCAAAGACCTTGTCTCGTTCACCCTTATTCAACCACTGCCTTGAACAGAACCTGAAACATAGGAGGTGCTCAGTGAATATTTTGTTGAATGAACAGTACACTTACAAAATGCTCGAAACTCTGGGTGTGGAGAGGAATTTAACATTCATAGCAGTTCATTCCCAAAGGGCCAAGAATCTCAAAGTACATGGTGTACTCTGGGGGTGGCAGAGGACAGCAAGGAGGCCAGAATGAGTGGGAAAGGAGGCTGGGGAAATGAGAGTATCAGTCGGGATTCTTGGTGCCAACAGCACCAAGCTGTTCTGATTAACTTAAGGAGAAAAAGTATGTACTGAAGGGATGTTGGTGAATCCATAACTGACAGGAAAGTTGGAGAGCCAGCTTTGGAAAGCAGGCAGGAACCAAGGGACACCTGGCAGCAGGAAAACATGGCCAGAGTCACGCCCCAGGAAAGTGCAGCCACGGTGCTGCCATGGGTCCCTGCTGCCTTCACTGAGCATAACTTCTCTGTTCTCTTTGGGTCTGTGTCACTCCCCAGAGGTCGAAGGCCCCAGGCAGAAGCACCTGACCAGTCAAGCCCAGATTATGTGCCCACACCCTGGCTCTCACATGGTGGAGAAAGAGAATGTTCTGCAGAGGCTGGTGCAACCCTGGGAGAAGTTTCCTAAATAGGAAAGGTGCTTTCCTTTCCTAATTTTTTATTTTACAAAAACAAAAATCAGAAAAACCCCAAAACCAGATCCACTAAAAAAAAGGTTGAACTTACTGTCCACTCTTAACCAGGGAGTTAGATTTTATCTAGAAGAAAGCAGGCCAACAGAACTTTTCATCAGAAGTATGACATAACCTTCTTTGGTGTTTTAGGAAAAAGTTTAGGGCTGAGGCCAAACAGGGTGGAGTAGGGAAAGCTTGATGGCAGGGTGGCCGTTTGGAAAGCTGCTGGAGTAGTGCGGGCTAGAAATAATGGCAGCTTGAATTAATTAGTGGGTGAGGAGAGAGGACCCAAATTCTAGAGAACATCCTTGGATTTTTTTGTCCAGAGGTTAGATTTTTCATTCTGAGTTAAACCCAGGGAGACTTGTTTACTTCTGGTTTGGAATGATAGAGTAGATAATTAGGTTTGGCTGATAGGTGACATTACCTTGTATTAAAAGTCACTTGCTCTGTTTTCATTAGGATTTCTAGAATTATCTACTCCTGACAACCACATAAAGATAATATATTGATGCCCAGGGAAGGACTCACGCATTTTAGAAGTCAGTCATAACTTCCAATATGTCCTCTTTTTCCTCCTAAACCTGTGAAGCTTACCATATTATGCCTCTTAAAGTTATAATATTCTTTTATAATTAAGAACTTGTAATACAGAAGCAGAGAGGCACAAACATAATCATAATTATTAATAGTATGGATATAAATACTTCATTCCTGGATACCAGGTATAGAGAGACATAATGATAGTGATACATTTAAAAATTATTTCATTTATGCCTCCTAGATTCTTAAGAAATAGGGCAGGGCAAATTATGTACTTGTTAAATCAGGCAGCATTTTTATGTAGGAGAATGGTGCCTAAGAGTTGCAGTGTATTCTATTAGATGTGGTTTGCTACCAAAATGAATGCCACTGTGATGAACAGTGTTTTCATTTTGGGTGCCTCTTTGTAGGGCTAGGCAAGGGCTCACAAATGTTAGCTGCCGCTACCAGAAAGGATGTCAATTGAAAATAAGAGCTTGGGGCATCTGGGAGTATGAGGTCATGAAAGAAAGAACTAAAAAGTACAGCATCCTCTCTTCCCTACCCTTGGCATAGTACCTATGCATAAAGTGGCCTTATTTTTCCACTCAGAAAGACTGTGGCCTGGCTCTGCTTAGCTAATCAGTGTAGTCTTTGAAAATCCAGAACACACAGTAACCAAATCTATGGGCTCATGTGGATCTTTTCCCAGAATTACTCAGGAAAGAAAAGGCTTCCCAGTCTGCTCTTTTTCCCAAAGGGACTGATCAGCGTTCCTTTCCACACCCAGTTTGTGATGTGGTTGCTATCTAGGCCATGTGTTCTCAGTCTTGTGTGATAGGTTAATGTGATTTACTACTAAAAGGTTTTAAAAAGCATGTTATTTAGGTTATAAAATTGTAGTATAATAAAATGAAACAAATTTTTAAAGTCATTCGTTTAATTTTGCTGTTACAGCATCTATTTTAATGCTGTCAGTCATCTTAACACTGAAAACATTATGATGTTATATTTTTGGTCACTTCTAAAACTTTCTTCCAAGACGCTGACCTGCATTACCTTCTTCTCTTTAATTTTAAATAGCATAATTTTGTGTTCTTGGACATTTCCATTGGTCTTTATCCAATTGGAAGATTGATTTTTGAGGTAAGAGGATTTTGGTGGTTGTTTTTTAATAAGTTGGGAAGAGTATCTCTATCAAAATGTTTAATCTTTGAAAACTTTTCTCTTTATTTTTAGCTATATTCTGATACATGTCCCAAAACATGTAAAAATTTTCAGATCTTGTGCACAGGAAAAGCAGGGTTTTCCCAAAGTGGCATCAAGCTACATTACACAGGTTCCATTTTCCATCGAGTGGTAAGGAATGGCTGGGTACAAGGAGGAGGTGAGTTTGAAACCTTAAATGCAACTTGGCTGCAACATCAAATCCAAATATCCAAACTTCTGTTTATCTGCCACTTTGAAATTCATACAGAATTAGAATATATTTAACATTATGTGTTATATATAGATATATTTAAAGGATGGTCAAATGATGAATTAAATATTCATACTCTTTTTAAAAATTCCATCATTATTAAAATAAATCTAAAGTGTGTTACTAGGAATATTCCAGATTAAAAAGTGATATAAGAAAGTAGGATGGGTAACATTTTTTTTTAACCAAAAGATAATTCTAAATGCTCACCTAAAAATAAAGTATATAGAAAATACAGTGTTTTTAAGAAACATACTAAAGGTAGGAATTTGAAAACAGAATAAACGAAAAACAGCTTATTTCTCACCAAAGATGTTACACTGTTACAACTGAAATAAGATCAAAAACATTTTGGTCTCCATCTTTGCTTTCTTTCCAGGTCAACCCTTTGGCTTTACACAAAGGAGGTACCTTGATTAGCAACACAAAATTCAGTTTTAGAGGCCTTTTTTGGAGATATCCCATAGGGAGCAATCAGGCAGCAATTTAAAAATAATTGGTTTAGTGTGGAAGGAGATTTTCTTGAACTTGATGAAATATGCAAAGGCTTAAATTAATAATGTTTCATTATTTTTCTACAATCTGGAACATTCTCAGGCTGATGAGGAGAAAAATATAGATTTAATACAGTATCTTGTATGTAAATCAGTTTCTCCAAAATGAGATATCACCAGTACTGTTTCTAATCCAGTTGTTTTTCTACTTAATATTTATGGTGTGTGCTGTCACTTCAATCGTGTCTGCCTCTTTGAGACCCTATGGATTGTAACCTGCTAGGATCCTCTGTCCATGGGATTCTCCAGGCAAGAACACTGGAATGGGCTGCCATGCCCTGCTCCAGGGGATATTCCCAACCCAGGGATCGAACCCATGTCTCTTACATCTCCTGCACTGGCAAGCAGGTTCTTTACCACTAGTGCCACAAGGAAAGCCTGGTCATATGTCAGTGTGTCTGTGTGCGTGGGGTGTGTGCGTGCGTGCGTGTTTGCGTGTGCGTGCACGCGCTCAGTCATGTCTGGCTCTGTGCAACCCTTTGGACTGTAGCCTACCATGCATGGGATTTTTCAGGCAAGAATACTGGAGTGGGTTGCCATTTCCTCCTCTTAGGTGTCTTCCCAACCCAGGAATCAAACTTAAGTCTCCTTCATTACCCCTGAGCCATTGGGAAAGCCCACGTGAGTACACAGAAATACATAAAATTTTTATGGGCCCTCTTGAGGATTGTCTTATATTAACAAAAATCAAAGACTGTCTAAATGTTCACCAATGGGAAATTAATTAAATCAGCATAGCAATATAATGAAAAATTGTGCTATGCTGTGCTTAGTCGCTCAGTCGTGTCCAACTCTGCAACCCCATGAACTGTAGCCATGTAGGCAAGAATACTGGAGTAGGTTGCTATGCCCTCCCCCAGGGGATCTTCCCAACCCACGGATCAAACCCAGGTCTCCCGCATCTGAGCCACCAAGAAGCCCCTAAAAATTTTATGTGGTTATGTATATTGACATATATAAAATGTTTAGGATCTGCCTGTTTTTTTTTATCATATTGCTATGCCAACTGAAGTAGTTTCCCATTGGTGAACATTTAGACTGTTTTTGATTTTTTATTAGTATAAGATAATTCTCTGCTGCTGCTGCTGCTAAGTCACTTCAGTCGTATCCGACTCTGAACGACCCCATAGACGGCAGCCCACCAATCTCCCCCGTCCCTGGGATTCTCCAGGCAAGAACACTGGAGTGGGGTGCCATTTCCTTCTCCAGTGCATGAAAGTGAAAAGTGAAAGTGAAGTTGCTCAGTTGTGCCTGATTTGTAGCGACCCCTGGATTGCAGCCCACCAGGCTCCTCCATCCATGGGATCTTCCAGGCAAGAGTACTGGAGTGGGTTGCCATTGCCTTCTCCGAAGATAATCCTCAAGAGGGCCCATATCTGTGTCTCCTGATACTTAGTTCAGTGTTGTCACTGATCTTCCAGATGCGGTGTTCTGTTTTGTTTTTAGCTAGACCTCCTCTCACCCCTTTGAGCCAGAACAGGATTTGGGGAAAGTAGACCGAGAGTCCCTTGGACTGCAAGGAGATCCAAAGTCCATTCTAAAGGAGATCAGTCTTGGGTGTTCATTGGAAGGACTGATGCTAAAGCTGAAACTCCAATACTTTGGCCACCTCATGTGACGAGTTGACTCACTGGAAAAGACTCTGATGCTGGGAGGGATTGAGGGCAGGAGGAGAAGGGGACGACAGAGAATGAGATGGCTGGATGGCATCACCGACTCGGAGGACATGAGTTTGAGTGAACTCCGGGAGTTGGTGATGGACAGGGAGGCCTGGCGTGCTGTGATTCATGGGGTCGCAAACAGTCGGACGTGACTGAGCGACTGAACTGAACAGAACTGAAGACCATGATATTTATTTATCTGAGATACAATTTCCAAAAAGTTCATAGGTCTCAGTTCATGTTTTCAGATAACAAAGCAATGATGTTTATGGAGTTTGGAAAAAGATTCTGGTTAATAGATTCAGATCCAAACTGACACGTGTAAGTTGTACCATGTTGGATAAGGAAGTTGTCATCTCTGAGTCAGTTTCCTAATCACAAAATGGGGATAATTATAATATTATAGGATAGTGAGGATTCAAGGACATGGTATATTGAAACTGCTAAGCTCCGTAAGCACCCTCCTCCTTCAGATGTCAGATTCTCAGAGGGCTTTGGGTAGAATTTTGGAGTATAGGAACTGACTGTGGTTTGGTGTTGTGCCTTAGGATGCTTCCAAGCACTACTGCTTGCTCTCTGGGGCCAAGAGGCCCTACAAATTCTTCTTCCTCCCTCGACCCTATCTCATCATCTGACCTCTCCCTCTTGCTAATTCTGCTCCACACATAGGGCTCCTTGCTGTTCCTTAAGTATATCAAGCATATGTATGCCCTGAGGTCTTTCATTGTTTCTTTTGCCGGAGATATGTACACCCAGCTATTCCTCTGCATATCCCCCTGCATCACCCCCTGACCTGTTTCTGGTTTTTGCTAAAAGAGCTTATCTCAGGGGGCAATTACCTGACCATCCTATTCAAAAACTGCTACCTTCCTCTCTCTCCATATACCTCTCCTCACCCCTTTCTGGGCCGCTCTCCTGTCCCCTTACCTAGCTTTATTTTTCTTTCTAGCACTTTTCACCACAAGACATACTATTAATACTTCTTTGTTAACTGACTTTCTTTTCAATAGAATGTAAGTTCCATGAGTGCACAGATTTTTAATCTGTTTTATTCACTGTTACATCCTCAAGTTAGAGAACAGTGCCTAGCATACAGTATTAGTAGATGCTTTTTAAAAGTTTGTTCAAAGAATGAATGAACAGATAAACAGGAAACATACATTCTGTTTGTTTCTAAAGCTGAAGTTAATGAAGATACCAAGTTGTTAAGCCACTTTGGCAGGCTCCTCTTTGTGGCTCCCACAAGGCCTACTGCCTTGAGAAGGATCTCTTGAGATTTACTTTAATATATTTTATCATCATCATGGTCATCAGAATGATGGTGAAAATGATAATGAGAAGATGCATTCCATAAATGTGTGATGATGCACAATAATAATGGCCACTAGTGAAGGAGGATGATACTCTGCCAGTCACCATACATGTGCTCTCCCTACGTGACTGCATTTCACACTCAGAACCACCTGGGAGGCACTTCCAATAATCGCTGTCTACAGCAGATGAGGAAACAGTGTTGGGAAAGGTAACCAACATCAAGATCAAAATCAAAATCAAAATCATCTGACTTTGGAGTTTACTTTTAACCACTGTTCTGCATTGCTGAATCTGTTGTCAGAGGTATAGAAGATATCCAGAGCTGAATTCAAAGGGGTGGGTTATGGCCACAAAAAAATATTAAATACTGACTGACATGGTGTCAATATAAAATATTCACCTGGGAGATCAGAAGCAAAGGGCAAGAGTAGTGACAAGTGTTGGAGAGAGAAAGCAAGGGAGTGTCCCTGGTGTTTACATAAGTCAGCAGACGGGGAATCACCTGGGCAGGTTCACCGAGCAAAGCAAACTCTGGGACAGGAAGGAATTGGTGCTAGAGGACATTCAACTTCTCTAAACCCGGATTTAGCCTGTGGCTACTGCAGCAGGCTTCTGAGAACAGCCTTGGGCTGTGTGGTGAATGGGGTGGGGGTGGCAGGAAGGAAGTATATATCTGGCTGAGTAGGTTGAAGACTTAAGGTTTAACTTTTGAACCAGCTTTATGAGTAGTATAATTTAAACGCTATATGCCCCTTTCCTGCATAAATTCTCTTCACATGCTTGCTGTTGCATCAGATTTCTTTAAATAGGACACTTTTATTATAAAGCACTCATATTGAGTTTAAATGGGCCAGTTCTTCAACATTTATTTACTGCACATTATTTGAGGAGGCCGTCTAAAGAGCTGAAAGAAGGAAAGGGGGTGATGGGGAGAACACAGACCTCGGAGACCTCTAGTTTCACTAGAGTTAGCTTTGCTTCTGTTGTAGCTGTGCACAGAGGAGTTTTATAGTAGGATCACTGCCTAAGCCAAAATATGCATATAATGCATATAATGTGAAACAGGTTTTATAAATACCACTAAAAAATATTTATATTGCAAAGGAACTTCAGTTCTAAAACACCAGAAAAATGAGTTATCACTATAGAGTTCCAAAGAATAAAAATTTGAATATTAATTATTTTTAGAGCATCTATTTTCATTCTTGTGTTAAAAAGACCTCACTGTTCCTGTTTCATCCTCAGCTAAATCTTCCCATTTTTTTTCTGAAAAGTAAGATCAACCATGGAATAACTTGTGAAATAAGCCGAACCTATATGAACACACTTAATTTAAATTCTGGCCACAATTATAATTTAATACTTCATCATTTCAAAGGTTTTACATTAAATTTAGCCTACTTGGGAGTTATGAGGGGAAAAAAATGGGGTCATGAATGTTAAAGTACTTACAAAATACAAGTGAAATCATTATAGAAATATTTTCATGGTATAGATACTGAACAATTAGGTCACTTACTCTAGTTATTGTTATAAATGGAATCATAATTTAAAGCATTTTCCCCCTGCCATTATCTCTTTTTTAGTTTCAGAATTTTAATGTTTATTTACTGCTATTTCTCAGATATAGTTGCTGGAAAGGGAGACAATGGAGAGTCAATTTATGGACCAACATTTGAAGGTATGTGTCTTTAAATTTTGTCAGTCATATTTTAATTGATTATTCAAATTTAACAGGACTGGACAATTTCACGATCTCAAATAAGATAGCCTTTGGAGTAATAATACACTACAAGGACACATGCTAGAAGTGGGAGTTAAAAATGGGATAGGTGGGAAGGCACCCCAATTCAGTTCAGAACAGCTTTGTTCTTTCTTTCACTTGCCTCATTGTATTATTTCTTTAGAATAAGTTTCTAAAATTAGGATTGTAAGAGTAGAAGGGAATTTATATTTTTAAGGCTTGTACTTTTGCTATGCTCATACTTAGAATTGGTACCTGATAACTATGCTACTAAGACTGCCATTGGGGATCCTGGGAAGGTGGTAGTGGCATAGTTTTTTAATTTTTTGAAATCCCAACCTATGTGGATCACAATAAACTGTGGAACATTCTGAAAGAGATGGGAATACCAGACCACCTGACCTGCCTCTTGAGAAACCTGTATGCAGGTCAGGAAGCAACAGTCAGAACTGTACATGGAACAACAGACTGGTTCCAAATAGGAAAAGGAGTACGTCAAGGCTGTATATTGTCACCTTGCTTATTTAACTTATATGCAGAGTACATCATGAGGAACGCTGGGCTGGAAGAAGCACAAGCTGGAATCAAGATTGCTGGGAGAAATATCAATAACCTCAGATATGCAGATGACACTACCCTTATGTCAGAAAGTGAAGAGGAACTCAAAAGCCTCTTGATGAAAGTGAAAGAGGAGAGTGAAAAGGTTGGCTTGAAGCTCAACATTCAGAAAACTAAGATCATGGCATCTGGTCCCATCACTTCAGGGGAAATAGATGGAAAAACAGTGGAAACAGTGTCAGACTTTATTTTGGGGGGCTCCAAAATCACTGCAGATGCTGACTGCAGCCATGAAATTAAAAGACGCTTACTCCTTGGAAGGAAAGTTATGACCAACCTAGATAGTATATTAAAAAGCAGAGACATTACTTTGCCAACCAAGGTCCGTCTAGTCAAGGCTATGGTTTTTCCCGTGGTCATGTATGGATGTGAGTGTTGGACTGTGAAGAAAGCTGATCGCCGAAGAATTGATGCTTTTGAACTGTGGTGTTGGAGAAGACTCTTGAGAGTCCCTTGGACTGCAAGGAGATCCAACCAGTCCATTCTAAAGGAGATCAATCCTGGGTGTTCATTGGAAGGACTGATGCTAAAGCTGAAACTGCAATACTTTGGCCACCTCATGTGACAAGTTGACTCACTGGAAAAGACTCTTATGCTGGGAAAGGTTGGGGGCGGAGGAGAAGGGGACAACAGAGAATGAGATGGCTGGATGGCATCACCAACTCTATGGACATGAGTTTGGGTGAACTCCGGGAGTTGGTGATGGACAGGGAGGCCTGGCGTGCTGTGGTTCATGGGGTCGCGGAGAGTCGGACACGACTGACCGACTGAACTGAACTATCCTACTAAGACTGCCGTTGGGAATCCTGGGAAGATGGTAGTGGTAGTGGCATAGTTTTTTAATTTTTTGAAATCCCAACCTAAAAATAGACAAAAAACTAGATGGAAAACTAAAGACCCATGGATAACACAACGAAACTACATTCAAGGTACCTACACGAATTTCAAATATAAACAGGTGAGGTCAAATTACCAACAGTCACACAATCCGTATGGTATCGGCATGGATGTGAGCGAAAGCAGGACATTTTTGTCAGAGCTGCGGATATAAAACCCCACAGTAGACAAGAGCAGGGTAGTGCATGGGACCCCTCATAAGACTTGAGGCCAGAGCAGTCAAACCTTTGTGAACTCTCAAAACTGATCTGAAAGCCCTCTGTTCCAGGACAGGCCCACACTGAGGAAGAAGTGCTGGGAATGGAATCAAAATTATGCAGGTATAAGAATAACAGTGATGAAGAGGGAAAGGGAACAGAGCCAGGAATCCCAGAAACCAAGATGCCACACAGATGAACAACACATGAAAACAGCACTAGAGGGAGTTTGTGAAGTTGGGAAACTACCTTCCTTCTAAAGCCACACATCCTTCTAAACACTGAGGGAGACTAATTTTACATAAAAATGAAGTTGTATTAGAAAGCAGCAGAAATTTTCTTGAAAAAAAAAGTGCATAGTCATATAACTACAGATAATGAAAGTACCATAGAAAGAAAGCTCACAGGTCAAACTGATTTCAAAATAAGCTAAAAGACATAAAGAAAATGATATGACAGGAAAGAACTCGTAAATCAGAATTAGAAAACCTCAGATATGAGGTTGTTTACAGAACTGAATAAAAGAATTAGTAATAAAAGAAAATTCCAGAAATGAACAAATTATAAGGAACACAAGACCAAATAAAAACAACTGATATGTGTATTAAAAGAAGCAAAAGGCAGAAGGAGAAAACATTTTTTAAACCAAAACGAGATGAATAAAGATGAAAAGGATTTGCAACAGTGATACAGAAAGAAGACCCAGCACACAGATGATAAGTACCCTTAAGGAATTAAACCAACAGAAGGGAATGGAGCAGACACTAAGAATCATAATTGTAAAAAGCTTTCCTGGAATAAAAAAGGATCTGATATTCTGTATTTTGTTTGGGTGGTGGTTACACAACTATACCCAACTGTCAAAATGCATCAAACCAAACATCTAAAATATATGCATTTTACTGCGTGTTCATACCTCATGTAAAAATATCTTTTTCAAAACTTGAAACTACTTACTGAAAGAACAGACAGCTACCTGACAATACTGAACCAGAACAACACCAGACACATTTTACTAATATTATTAGATATTAAAGAAAAAGAAAAAAGAATCATTGGGTAGTTAGACAAAAACAGTAAGTGATTTATAAGGGAAAGAAAAGTACATTATCATCATATTCTTATGCCAGAAGAAAACAGAGTAATATATTTATGATGCTCAATTAAAATGAAATGTGAGCTGGGGGCTTTATATCCAGTCAAACTGAATGTGAATTTTAAAGGGTACACAGAGTTATCAATATGTAAAACTTCAGGGAATAGTGTTGTCATGAGTCGTTCCTGAGGAATCAGTGACTGCAGAATGAGTTTCATTCAGCCAGATTACAAGAGGGATCCTGACAGAAGAATTGGTGGTGAGCATTAATCATATAATTACTTATGAAACTAAAATTTAATGAGGAATAAAAGGATGAGAGTATGACATATAATGACTATATGCTTAGTCTAACAATTTTTTAAAAATGAAAGAAATGAGAATATATGCAAAATTTTAAACTACTTTCAGTTAAATTTTACTGGTGATAGTTGTATTATACTGAGATTGTTGTATATACAATGTAGGAAAAAACAAGTAATTATGAGATATTCTAATTTTATAACTTCCTGTTCTTCAGAGTTAGAATCTTCATTGTGGAAGAAAGGAAATACAGATAAAATATGACAGAGGTTAACAAGTAAAATATTCCATAGTCCTGGATATGAATTGGAAATATCCTGTTAAACTCAAGAAGTATCGTATCTATATCTTAGTTCTGGCCATGGAATTTATCTACAGTGACCAGCCCAGTGGTGATACATTCTCCTAGAATTTAGATTGTTGTTTTGAAATGTCGTTTATTGCTTAAAAAAACCAGGGCCTCTGGAGAACATAGCAGATTCCAGTTTTGAGACAGGAAATTTCAAAATGAGCATGGAAGCTCATGTTCAGTCATGCTATCATGACCTAGCCAAGAGCACTATTAAAAATTTACTGGGGTCATGGCAAAGGGCTCAGGAGTCAATTTGAAGTCTCTCTCACTGCTCAAAGATGGAGTAATTTGAGTGGTAATGGCAGCTAACTGAAACCCAACAAAGATTTTAAATCCATGAGTTCATAATGATATTGTAAAATAAATCCTACTTGTTTACCTTCGGGGAAATGATAGGAAACAAATTCATTATCTTGAAAACTGATAAATACAGGTAAAAATCAAGCATTTCTCTTGCCTCTCCTATAGGAACTATACTAAATCATAGATAAGGGGAAACATCTTGTTGAAAAAGAATTCCAATTAACAGTGAAAAGGAAATGAGAATGTCATCACTTTGCTGCCCCCAGTGAAATAGTGGATGTGGGCATTTGCTGCATGAGTATCTACTGCCTTCACAAGAACAGGGACAGTCAGACAGTGTGGGCCTTGTGCTGAGAGAACACACCACCAAAGGGACAGAACATGAGCCTGATGAAGCTTTTGGACCCAGAATCCAGTCTGCGAGAAATGCAACCAGTTCTGCTAGTAATATGTTCCTAAAAGATCTCTGTGCTTTGTCAAACCACACAGTAAAAACCACAGGGCTGACTGATGGCAAAACTGAGGTTAAAAAAAAAATTCCTCGGTGACATATTAAAAAATAAGTTCGCAATATAATAAAAACATTAACATAGTTTTGTATGTTTTATGTGGTCAAGAAACACATCAGTGTGATAATAAATAAAGCACCTTACCCTGAAAAGCCCCTGATGTCTGTGGAGGCGGTGTGGGAAGAGCTGCATCTTGTGAGTGATCTGGAGGTGGCGGAAGGAGCGTTCTCTGCAGTCGGAGGGAGGCTGTAACTCCAGATGTGGGTGGACGTGGCTCACATGCAGTGACCAAGGTGGTTGGTCACGTCTGAGGTGTCTGGCTCAGTTCAGTGAAGGCCGATTCCTACAGTTATCTGGTGGTTCTCCCGGAGGGAACGGCACATTAAAGCAGGGGTGAGCTTCATCATGCTCAAGTCATTCCCTCCCTCACATATCAATCAAAGTGAAGCAATATGCATCCTCAACACAAGCATTAACACAGAAATGACAGGACAGGGAACAAGAGAAACCTGCTGACTGCACCATGTGTATGCAATCGGCAGACTCCAGTCTGGGAGAAATCCTAAGGGTGAACTAGCTCAAGTTCAGTAACAGATACAGTGCAAGGAAAAGAAAGGGACAGAGATAAAACCTGTGTATTAAGAGATTTAAAAGGCATAACAAGTCCGGTAAAATGAGAGAGATGGAACTATAGTGCCTAAGGAGGTCATACTTGGATGGTAAAACTCTACGTGAGTTACATAAAACATTAAGTACGTGCTTTTGGAGGGGGAGAGGGACTTGACAAGAGACTCTGGGGAAGGCTGGCAAAGTTCTTGCCTGAATGGTGTTTAAAAGGGTATTTGCCTTATAATAACCTTAACAATAATTCTAACTATACGTTAGTTTTACAAGACTTTTTGTGTCTATATTTTAATAGAATGAAAAGTCTTTTTTAAAATAATCATATTGAATCAATGGCCAAGGAGAACAGGAAAAGTAAGAGCTAGTTTTCCTTCTAAATTCACGCGGAGACAGCTTTATCAAATGAAATCACGCAGTGACACCACTCATTTATTTATTTGTTCATATAACTTTAAATTATTAGGTGCCAACATGGTGCTAGGACCTTAGGAAACATAGATGTTATGAACAAGTTTCCACCCTTAAGGATTTCCGTGTTTTTGCCCAGACAGATGTTTAAACAGATAAAAATACTGGTGCGGTGCCCAGTGCCTTTACAGAGGAAGAAGCCAGTGTGACAGGAAAGAACAACTGACTGGGAGAGTTGAGGGTGCTGACCAGAGAAGCTCTGAGCTAGGTCTTAAGACATTGCAGACAAGGAAAGGGCATTTGGGCAGCTTTCCTGAAATCCTTAATCTCCGATCAGGGTCCACCAAACTTCTCCACCCCACAGCCATTATCAGATCACCCAAACTCTTTCTGCTTGGAAGTGCAGTCCCAGGCAGAGCCTGGGTCTTCCGTCCAGGAGATCGATCTCTTGGCTCATCCCCCTACTTGTCCCTCTGGACATCCCCTTGCCGTCCATTCCCCTTTCGCTCCCATTAGATACTGTGGGGATTTCCTCTCCAGCTGGAGGCCTGGCTCCTCTGGTGCCCAGGGAGCCTGGTGGGCTTAGGGAAGCTTTCATTCCTGTTTGTCTGGCAGTGCAGAATCAGGAATTCAGTACATTGTCAAGTGAAAAGAGATGCTCCCAAAGGAAAGATAAATGGCTGAAAGAGAGAATGCGGGGCCAGTATTCAAAAGAGCTACAGCATGGGTTCCCTCTTCATGTAGAGGGACTCACCCTCCCCCGGCCCCATGGAACGTTAGTTAATACATCGACAGCCAGACCTTCTTCTACGTTCTCTCACCAGACCGAATTTCCATGAGAGGCACAGTTAAAACCCAAGGCTTCTTAAAAAGTTATAACCACAAAAATCACTTCATTAAGCTTAACAGTGAATTTAAAAGAATGAAATAAATTTTACATAATTGTTGTTTTATAAATTGGTTAGTCTTTAACTTGAGCAAAGTCTGTTGTGCTTTACTTTGAATAATTTTTGATTTGTTTTTGGCTGTGCTGGGTCTTTGTTGCTGCGTGGGTTTTTCTCTAGTTGCGGCATGAAGGCTTTTCCTTGTGGTGGCGTCTCTGGTTGCAGAGCACTGGCTCTAGAGCATGGGGGCTTCAGCAGGCTGTGGGGCTTAGGCTCAGTAGTCGTGGTTCCTGGGCTCTAGAGCACAGGCTCAGAAGTCGTGGCACGTGGGCTTAGTTGTTCCACAGCATGTGGGATCTTCCCAGACCAGGGATTAAAGCTGCGTCTCCTGCGTTGGCAGGCAGATTCTTAACCACTGAGCCACCAGGGAAGCCTTGTTTTGCTTTATTTTGAATCACAACTTTTTTTTTTATCTTCCCAGATCCTGTTGTGAATGTTAGAAGCTAAATATCAGCTCTTCCCCTGCTTTGTATTCTTTGTATAATATCCCTAATCCTTCCCACTCTCAAAGGATTGGTGACTCCATGGCTTGGGCTGACTAGAGAAAAGGCTATTTATGTGAACAGCAGAAGAAAAGAAAGGATATATGTATTTTTAAATAATTTTATTCATTTTGGCTGTGCTGGACAGGGGCTCCTCTTCGTTGCAGTGAGCAGGCTTCTCACTGCAGTGGCTTCTCTCGCTGCAGAGCACGGGCTCTAAGCATGCAGGCTTCAGCAGTTGCTGCGCGCAGGCTCGGGAGTTGTAGTTCACGGGCTCCAGAGCACAGGCTCAGTGGTTGTGGTGCACGGGCCTAGCTTCTCTGCAGCATGTGCAATCTTCCAGGACCAGGGATTGAATCTGTGACCCCTGCACTGGCAGGTGGACTCTTAACCACTGCGCCACTAGGGAAGTCAGTAATGTATTTAAATACTGGATTATCCTTATTACTTTAAGTAGACCAGTTTCTTAATATTAGCATGTGCTCTAATTGACAAACAGATACAGCACTTAAAATCCATTTGTCTAATTCCTAGATCTCCTCTAAATGAAAGTAAACATTAACAAAAAGCAACTAAAAGTTGTACAAAAGTATTTTTTGGTAGAATTAAGAACTGAAGATAATATGGCTGGGTAGCCACTTAAGGGCTATTTTTTAAAAATTCTGAGATTTATAATATATACATAAGTTTCATATGTACAATTTAAAACTAATTATAAAGCAACCTCCTATATTACCATCCTTGTCAAGAAGGAACGACCAGCATGGCAGAAGCACCCCATCTGTCCATCCTCAATAATAACTCCATCTCCCTCTTAGAGGTAGCCTCTAACCTAACTTTTTCTGCTTTTCTTGTTAGTTTTACCACTCATGCATGCGTGCATGCTAAATCGCTTCAGTTCAGTTCAGTTCAGTCGCTCAGTCGTGTCCAACTCTCCGCGACCCCATGAATCACAGCACGCCAGGCCTCCCTGTCCATCACCAACTCCCGGAGTCCAACTCTTTGCGACCCCATGGACTGTAGCCTGCCAGGCTCCTTGGTCCATGGGATTCTCCAATCACTCATGCATTAAATAAAAAAATTAAGTTTTTCCTATTTTTGGACTTTATATGAAGTGGACTTGGGCTTCCCTTGTGGCTCAGACAGCAAAGAACTGGGCTGCAATTCAGGAGACCCAGGTTCAATCCCTGGGTGCGGGGGGGTAGAGGAAGATCCCCTAGAGAAGGGAAAGACTACCCACTCCAGGATTCTTGCCTGGAGAATTCCATGGACAGAGGAGCCCAAGGGCTACAGTCCATGGGGGTCACAAAGAGTTAGACATGACTGAGCAACTAACACTTCACTTCAACCCTGAATATTCACTGGAGGACTGATGCTGAAGATGAAGCTCTAATACTTTGGCCACCTGATGCGAAGAGCTGACTCACTGGAAAGGACTCTGACGCTGGGGAAAATTGAGGGCAGGAGGAGAAAAGGGCAACAGAGGAAAAGATGGTTGGATGGCATCACTGATTCAATGGATATGAGTTTGGGCAAACTCTAGGAAACAGTGAAGCACAGGGAAGCCTGGCGTGCGGCAGTCCATGGAGTTGGAGAGTCTGACGTGACTTAGCAACTGAATAACAATAATGAATGGACTCACATGGCAGGTGTTCTTTGTGTCTTTTCTTTTGTTCATCACTGCCTATGAAATTTATCCATGTTGTCTATAGCTGGAGAAGGCAATGGCAAGCCACTCCAGTACTCTTGCCTAGAAAATCCCATGGATGGAGCAGCCTGGTAGGCTGCAGTCCATGGGGTCGCTAAGGGTCAGACATGACTGAGCGACTTCACTTTCACTTTTCACTTTCACACATTGGAGAAGGAAATGGCAACCCACTCCAGTGTTCTTGCTTGGAGAATCCCAGGGACGGGGGAGCCTGGTGGGCTTCCATCTATGGGGTCACACAGAGTCGGACACGACTGAAGTGACTTAGCAGTAGCAGTAGCAATCTATAGCTGGAATTCTCTCATTTTCCTGGTTTAATATTATGAATATTCTTAAGGAATTTATCCATTCGTGTATTGATGAACACTTGGCTTTTTATTCCTAATGTCATGCACAAAGTCAACGTGTTTTAAAATAAATATTTCAGTGCCAAAGAATGTTCTGCCCGTGTTCTTTTTGAGAAGTTTTATGGTTTCAGATCTTACATTGGAGTCTTTAATCCATTTTGAGTTTATTTTTGTATATAGTTTGAGGGCATGAGGGTGTATTCCAATCTCTGTGTTTTACACGTAGCTGTCCAGTTTTCCCAGCACCACTTATTGAAGAGATTTTCTTCTTTCCATTGTACATTCTTGCCTTCTTTGTCATAGATTAATTGACCATGGATTTATTGCTGGGCTTTTGATTCTGTTCCATTGATCTATGTGTCTGTTTTTGCACTTGTACCATGGCTGTTTTGATTACTGTAGTTTTATAGTATAGTTTGAAGTTTGAGGGGGTGATACCTCTAGCTTTATTCTTTTTTTCCCAAGGTTGCTTTGGCATTTTGGGATATTTTGTGGTTCCGTAAATTTTTTTGTTGTTCCACAGAGTTTTTTCTAGTTTTGTGAAAAATGTCATAGGTATTTTGATAGGGAATGCATTAAATCTGTAGGCTGCTTTGCATCTTTGTATCTGTTTCCTAAGGCAAAAGAAATAAAAGTGAAAATAAATAGCCTAATTAAACTTAAAAGTTTTTTGCACAGCAGTGGAAACCATCTACAAAAATAAAGAGATAACCTACTGAATAGCATAAAATATTTGCAAATGATATGACTGACAAGGGGTTAATATCCAGAACATGTAAACAGTTCATATAATTCAATTTCAAAAAACCCCAAACAACCCTATCAAATGGGTAGAAGACCTTCATAGACATTTTTCCAAAGAAGATATACAGATAGCCAACAGGCACAGGAAAAGATGCTCTATATCACTAATCATTGGGGCTTCCCCGGTGGCTCAGAAGGCAAAGAATTTGCCTGCAATGAAGGGAGTGGGTTCGATCCCTGGGTCAGGAAGATCCCCTGGAGAAGTGAATGGCTACCCACTCCTGTATTCTTGCCTAGAGAATTCCATGGACAGAGGAGCCTGGCGGGCTACAATCCATGGGTAGAGAAATATAAATCAAAATGATTGATTCATTGAGAGATCACATTAGTCAGAATGGTCATCATCAAAAAGTCTACAAATAACAAATGTTAGAGAGGGTGTGGAGAAAAAAGAACACTTGCATATTGTTGGTGGGAGTGTAGTTGGTATAGCCTCTATGGAGAACAGTATGGAGGTTCCTTAAAAAACTAAAAATAGAACTACAACATGATCCAGCAATTCCACTCCTTGCTATATATCCAGAAAAAAAAACAAAAACACTAATTCAGAAAGATACATGTACCCCTGTGTTCAAAGCAGCACTATTTATAATAGCCAAGATATGGAAGTGACCTAAGTGTCCATCAACAGATAAATGGATACAGATGTAGTGTATGTGTGTATATATATAAAGAAATGGAGTGTATGTGTGTGTGTTTGTGTTTTTGTAGTATATATGTATGTGTAATATTCCATTTTGAATATTGTAACCATAAAAGTAACCACCATGGATATGGCTTGTTTCCTTGACTTAGCTTTGAAACTTAAAATAAGAATGGTCAGCGACTGCAGTTTAGAAAATCTTGACAGTTAATATTCATCTCTCAATACACACTCAGTCATAAAGAAGAATGAAATACTGTCATTTGCAGCAATGTGGATGGACCTAGAGAGTATTATGCTTAGTGAAATAACTCAGAGAAAGACAAATACTGTGTGTTACCATTTATATATGAATCTAAAAAATACTATGAACAAGTGTATATAGCAATACAGAGACAGACTCATGGATATAGAAAACAAACTAGTGGCTACCAGAGAGGAGAGGGAAGCAGGGAGGGACAAGGTAGGGTACAGGATTAAGAGATACATAGCACTACGTATAAAATAAACAAGGATATATTATACAGCACAGGAAATTATAGCCATTTTCTTGTAATAACTTCTAGTGGAATATAATCTGTAAGAATACTGAATCACTATGCTGCACACCTGAAACTAATATACTTTAAATCAACTATAATTTATTTAAAAATATAAAAAATAATTCATTAAAGCAGCAGTCTAAAATGGTAGGTAGCACACCCACTTTTATGTAACAATAAATAATTAGTGAACATCTTATTATTTAAAGATGCTGGTAAAATTAGAGCAGTAGGTTTAAAAAACTGATGTTGCAGGATTCAAGTCCAATTTCTACTTGACATTACTGTCTTCAGAAAATTATAAGGAAATGCCCCTAAACTGTCTGATTATTCTCTTACCAGAGAGAACGCAAGGCAATTTCCCTAAACCTGGGAAAGTAGTAGTTGCTTTCATTATAAACATCAGAATGAGTTTTATATTAAATTCAGAAACTGATTTTCATCAGCAGTTGAATTCTGGTTTCTAGTTCAAACAAAGTTATACCTTTAATGCTTTAAAAGTTCTCCCATAATCACGGAATTTTTGGTAAAAATGTTACAACTCTATAAATTTTCTTTCCAACTAATTCCAGATTTAAAAAAAAATTGATCATAATGTCTAAAAGCAATGACAAATATCGTTTTGTTAAAACTCTCTGAATCTTTGCTTGGACAGATTTCTTATGCCATGCCATTTTCTGTGAAATTAATGGGTTACTCTCTATTCCACCAAAATGAATATGGAATATCAATGTAATTATAAAGATACATTTGCACAATAATACTTTATTTGCATTTCATAAGATTTCAGGTCTTTATTCAGTGTACAGTTTAACAAGCTAAAAGTAACCACCATGGGTATGGCTTAATTGTTTCGTTGACTTAGCTTTGAAACTTAAAATAAGAATAGTCAGCAACTGCAATTTAGGAAAATCTTGACAGTTAATATTCATCTCTCAATTATCCCCAGAATTTGATCTAGTTCCTGAAAGAAAACTTTTACTGAATTTCTCTTCTATTACTTCCTTCTGTGTTTTTGAGTTTGGAGGCGAATCTTATTTCATGCTGGAAATGGTTCTTCCTACAAATGGTGGTCTAATAATCACTGTATAATTCTTTTTACTTATTAAATCTTCTGCTAAAAAAAAAAATCACTTTCCACAAAATCTTGGTCAATCCATGTAAGGTTTGAGATGAAAATTTACTTAAAAACTACTAACAATAAGCATAAATTATTTTCATCATCAGTATTTAAAGCCACACATGTGCCAAGTAATGTGCTAGGTGGCCCTGGGGATACAAGGTATGATGAAATAAAGTCCCTGCCTTCACAAACAGGAAACAACCTGTGAACAATTACAGAGTATTTTAAAGACTACAATAGAAGCCTGTAAAAGATGCTGTGAAGGGAAGGGTCTGTCCATGAAAGGTATCTCCAAGGAGGCATTTTTAATAATCACATTGGTAGTTTGAATAAAATATTACTGTCAAAACAATACAAGAATGTTTACTGACTTTAATTCCTAAAAAAGGTACGCACTTCCTTTTACATTTTTAATTTCAAGTTTTTCCTTTTACGTTATCAATTTTCTTACCACACTTGTTTTTAACGATGTTAATGATAAACTAAAGGTAAATGTTTAAATAGTTCTAATAAGACTTTCCAGCTTATCTTTTTTAACAGCCCAGTTGAGTGAAAGTTATATGAAACAAATAGAATATTTACAATTTGCAATATATTGATAAATATGATTGAGAATCCTTGTAACCAAGAATTCTGTTTGTGCTCTGTGTTGCAATCAGCCAAAAAAATAAATATTTTAATGACCTACTATGTATTGTCTTTTCTAGATGAAAACTTCTCAGTTCCTCATAATAAAAGGGGAGTTCTTGGAATGGTCAACAAAGGCTGTCACAGCAATGGGTCACAATTCTATATTACACTACAGGCTGCTCCATATCTAGACAAAAAATACGTGGCTTTTGGGTATGTGCATTTTAAGTTTGTCTATGTAATATTTATATATGTTAAAATGTGGTTCAAAAATATTTGAGTGAGTATTGTATATAGCCTACGAGTAAACTAAAAACAATTAAAAAACAAAAATAATACAAATACTATAGACAAATATATTTAGAAATAAGTATTTCATAAGAAGCTTGCTTGGAGAAGGAAATGGCAACCCACTCCAGTATTCTTGCCTGGAAAATTCTGTGGACAGAGGAGCTTGAGGCTACAGTCCATGGGGTCACAAAGAGACAGACAAGACTGAGCGACTGAACACACAAGCAGCTTGCTATCTATTAAAAACACAGAAACTATTTAGCCATTACAATGTTCTGTGCATCCATTAATCCATCATCCATTCTTCTGTGGATCTTTAGCCTCAAGGATATTGTCAATGAAAGTGAATAATACCATAGCTCTTAATAACGTTTGTATATTTAGATGCAGAAGTGAGGCAAAGCCATTTAAGTAACTATCCATGAACACTGTGAAGAGAAAGATGATAGTCATCCAAGTTACAAGTAACTTTTTGTTAACTGAGCAATTTAAACCGTGGAACGTGCATGCATGCTTAGTCGCTCAGTCATGTCCATGCAGTTCTAAGACCCCCGAACTGTAGCTAGCCAGTGTTCTCCATTCATGGGATTCTCCAGGCAAGAACAGTGGAGTGGGTAGCCATTCACTTCTCCAGGGGATCTTCCTGACCCAGGGATTGAACCTGGGTCTCCTGCATTGCAGGTAGATTCTTTACCATCTGAACTACCAGGGAAGCCTTTAAAATATAGAAATGTCTCAGGTAATAATTATTAGAATATTATTAGCAAGATGCATATAGGCATGTGGACCTTAAATGAATGGTGGTGATACTATTCATCACTCCTGTGTTTCATATCTCTATTTGATTACTGAAATGAATATAAGTTGAAGCTTACTTAATTTTTCCTGAAATGATGTATAAAGTGTCAGAATGTTTCTGAATATTTAGATTATTCCAGCTACTCCATAGGGATCACTACTGACCCTTCATTCCAAGAAAAACTTCTAGGCCAATTTTAAGCACAGTTATTCCTTCAGGGTAATGTGGATGATATTTCCAGGTTGAAAAAGCATAAAGTAATTTAGCCAAAGGAGATTTCTTTAAAGAGGTAATTTTAACAGCTACATAAGCTAAAATAATGCATTTTCCTCCATCTTCCCTGGACTTAATAACTATATTCTGACTTTGAAATGCATTTTTCAATATTTTTTAAGTCCAAGTAATTCTCACAATTTCTTAGCTCTTTTAAAATTCCTGTCACCTTCTGATACTATCACTGCCCTCAACCATATACTTAGATGATTCTTTATGTCCTTCTGAAAAGAACCTTTCTCAAACACAGAGAGACCGTTTTGCAACATTTAATGCCTCTTTCACCATCTCCACCTCCTGATGCATACAGCCTGGAGTTCAGAGTGGCAATTTAGGTCCTCCACCCTCTGGCCCCCCATCTTTTTTCTGCCTTCACTGTTGCTGGCCTTGTGACCTATTTATTCAACTAGCATTTCATTAGGCTCCCACCAAATGCTAGTCCCTGGGCTCAGTCCTGAGGAAAGAGTGATGAGACACAATTTCTGCCTTCAGGGAGCCTATAATGTGTTAGAAAACCCACAACTGTGAGACAGTGAGCCATGAGACAGCAAGCCCTGTAAAAACCGCACTGGGGATACAGGAGGGCGGGCAAGGCAATAAATACCCTTCAGCTCCTTAGTAAAGGCCAACACAGATCCTTACAGGACGGCAGTGGAGTAGAGAGTTTGGTTTCCTTTTGATGATTGCTTTTCCCATGTGATTCATCTTTGGGGGAGTCTCTCCCATTGAATCATTGTCACCAACACATTGGCCTCAGAGAGGCAGTTGCGCCATTTTATTGCTCTAGCCTAAGTATAATCTCATTTTTTTCCCCCTGAAGCCTCCAAATAACAGCTGAGTCTGGGATGAACTATTTAAACAAGACCTTGCAGAAGGTTAAGGGAGAAGCAGAAAAGTAACACCATAGCAGGCAACTAGATAACCCGACAAAATAGAATCAACTCCTGCAGAGATATCCTCCTTCCTTGCTGTAGGGCTGCCTCTAGTGAGAGATGCTTTTTCTTCCCTGTCATCACAGAGCACCCCCAGCTTCATCTGAGCTTCCAGAAGCTCAGACATGGCTGGCAAAGTACAGAGAGATACAGAAATTTCCTCTCCTATTTGAGACAGACCCTCCATGCAAGCCCTCGTTTCTGGTACATTACCTTGCCTTGTCTTCAGAAGGATAACACTGGGAATGCCCTTTGGGGAGGCTGTGTCAACCCACAGCTGGTCTTGTTGATGCCCTTGCCCAGTGGTTTCATGGGGAAAGAATATCAAAACACAAGTCCATTCACACAAAGGTAGAAGGGATATATGTTGGGAACAGTGCTAGGGAGGAATTAATTGCACTATAAGGGACCCGTAAAGTGGGGAGTCGTCATGGAAAGTTTCATGAGAAGGTGAAATGAGGACTGAAAGTCATAGAGAAGTTAGGCAGATAGAGCACACTGGAAATCAAAATGAGTAAAATCAATTTTGGAAGGAGTGAAGAGCCTTTGCAGAGGGACCTGACGAGTAAGGAGAGTATCCTATCTACCAGTCACTTAGTCTGGCTAGAGCTCAGTGCCCAGGGGAAATGGAGAGAGTGGTGGCTGGAGAAGATGAGACGGCCGGGGCCCAGCTCTCAAAGGGCTGAGGGTGCCATGCTGCTGAGCATGGACCCCCACCTGAAGGCCCTGGGAAGCCATGGAAGAATTTTAAATTAGGAGCAACATGACGAGGTTTTCGTCCCGAAAAAAATATCTTTTAGCAGAAGTGAGGGATTAATTAGCAAAGGATGAAAATGAAGGGAGAAAGTCCAGTTAACAAGTGATGGTAACAGCAGGCCATGAAGTTTTCATCTAAGGCACTGGCAGTACATATGAGCAGGAGATAAATGAATACAAATTCAAGAGATATTAGGAACTTAGATTCAACAAGACTTTATGACTATTCAGATGTTGGTGGTGAGGTTATGGGAAAGTTCTAGAGCAATGATACCTAATAGAACTTTCCACAGAGATGGAAATATACTAGGATCAGTGCTGCCCAATATGATAGCCCCTAGCCGTATAGAGCCACTGAGCAGGTGGAATGTGGCCAGTGCAACTGAGGAACTAAATTTAATTAAATGTAATCACCACCTCTGACTAGTGGCTACCATACTTGGCAGTGAAGAGCGGGAGGAAACTCCGAGGATTTTGGAACTGGTTGGATGGCTGGTGCCATTCACTTCAGCAGAGAATACAAAAAGGAAGCTATGGGAGAGAAGACCATGAATTCAAGATGGACAAGTTATGTTTCAAGTGAAGACAGCTCTATGACAGGCAGGTGGCAACTCAATACCAGAAGTAAGGGATTCAAGCTGGGCCAGGGCTGGAGATGTACATTTGGAAGCTTTCCACATGGTGGCTGAGCTGCAGCCAGACCCAGAGTACCATCCCTCCCAGAACACCCTCTGGGCCTCTGCTTGTCTTGTTATTTTCTGCCTTCCTTCACTCTGCCAAAATCCCATTCAGGGCTTTAGGTCAGAAATCCCCACCAACTACCAAAATCAAACTGCTTCCTTGTCCTCTTTGGCACAGTGTGAAAAACTGGAAATAGGGACTGGGCCTCACTTAGCTTGTGCCCGAACACCTGGAGAGGTGCATACAGTAGGTGCTCATTCAGTGTCTATGAAACCAATTTGGAGAATAGGCTTCACATCCTCTTTGGACAAAGGTGAGTCTGTCCATTTCTTCCCTGCTCTCTATCCTGAGAATATACTTTTTGTCCTGCTCTGTCATGTTTTATAATTGGGATGGAAAAAATACAGCGCCCCCCCAAAAGAAAAAAGAGAGAGATGCCTAGCATCTGGTCAGTGTCAGCACTGACTGTGTCCCCATAAAGGATCATGAAATGGAAATCACACCTTCCCCTCAACCACTGCTTCAACCCAGACCCTGGCAGGGGGCATAGTCATATGTTTAGGGCTGGGTCTCTGGCCCCTGCTGCCTTTTTTTTTGGTTGAGAACCATCAGAAGCCTAGTTCCACTCAGAGAGTGCTGGTTTGTGGCCACTGAATGAGTATAGAGACTCAAACTGTGCGGCTTTGGGCTGCCTTCAATTCATGTGTTCAGCGGATGCTGATGAGGTGCCTACTCTGTGCCAGGCACTGAGCAGCACTAAGCGACAGCATGATCTCTGCCCTCAGGGGAGAATCAGAAATTAACTCATGAAGCATAGAAATAAGTGTCAAATTTATCCCTGATCACTCCTATAAAGAAGGGGAACTTGGTATAAGTAGGGTGGGGAAGCAAGGTAGTGTCTAGGAAACATCCCCCAAGGAATTGATGACTGAGTGAAATCCAAAGGAAGGCCAGGAGGTAACCAGGCAGAGGGAGTGGGAGGCAAGAGCAAAGCAGACAGCAGGAAGGGCACATGGGGAGGCTGAGGTGCTGCGAGCTGGTCCAGCTGGAGCCGAGAGCAAGGGAGCATTCTGCAGGGTGCCCTCAAGGGGAGCGGGGAGGCGGGTGATGGTAGAGACCTTCGGTCTTTATCCTAATGGGAAATTATTGAAGTGGGGAGGTGAGACTACATTAGCATCTTTAAAAGATCACTCTGGTGGCAGTGAGGATAACAAACTGGAAGAGGCCCAGAGCAGGTGTGGAGGAGCGTGACAGAGTACACACATCGAGAGCAGTTTAAGATATTTATGACTGAGGTTAATTTAATTTGTAGCCTTAGCTAAGCTAGACAGGACTCAATTTAGGAATCTAAGGTATACGTGAAACTTGACAATTTTTTTTTCCTCCGATATAGGCAACTGATTGAAGGAACAGATGTTCTTCATCAACTAGAATCAGTTCCAACAGAGAATGAAAGACCAATACAAAACTGTGTAATTACTGACAGTGGAGAACTTTATGCCTAACTTTCATATCAGTATTTTCTGACAGTTTTATTATTATATCTGATCAGCTGTTGCTAGATTTAATTAAGTGGTGCTTGATAAAATTTAATTTGAAAGCTGTGGCAGACGCTGTAGGGTAGCTCTCCAACACCCAATCCCTCCCCATTTTCCTTTCTTATCTAAAGCAAAATACACAATTTTCCAGCTTCCTTTGCGTCAGGAGTAGCCATGCGATACTGTATCGGCCAGTCAGACAGGAGCAGAATGCCAGTGGTCCTGCCCCTTCCCTTCTATCCAGTCTTGAATGCAGAGAGGCTGGAGCCATGAAGGAAAGGCCAAGAGAACAACAAAGATATTAGCTCCAGTTCTTGAGCTGTAAGGACCTATACAAGCACCTACCTATGTCTCGACTTCTTACTATATGAGACAAATAGACTATTGTTTGTTGGTTGGTTGATTTTGTTACTTGTAGCCAAAACCATTCTTAACTTAGCAGCAGTACTTAATGGCCTTGAATCCTAAAACATTTGTAACTATAACAGAATTATGTTGCTGTTTATAATTATATTTCTTCCATAAGAAGCTTGGTAAATAATCAAATAGTAGAGGCAACAGAAAAAAATTCATTGTAATATTTGTTTATACATAGCATTCAGAAAAGGGTATACACTTTGGATGTTTTTATGGGTAGAAAGCTTGTCTCAGTCATACCAACCATGGGAAAACCAAGGGCCTGAGTTACAGTCCCTATGGTGGTGGATTCCTAAGATGCTATTTGGATCCATTTTATCAGCTGCTCCTTAAGCTAAGAGGTATCAACTAGGGAACTTTTTCAACACAGGTGGCTGGAACGTATCCTTGAGCCACAGAGTCTAAACATGGGACACAGATTCTTGGCATTCACTCAGCTCTCTCCCCAGAGGTTCTTATTTAGTCACCTGAGCACCGGTCACTTGGGAATCACTGCAAGACACAAGCAACAAGTTTCAGCCCCCTTCTGTAGTTAGTGCACGCTGTCTGCGTTGGTGGTGACCACTCTGTTTTCACCACCACTGCTGCCACACTGCTGCTCTGCCCAGAGCCACCACACTTTTCTTGTGCTGAAGTGAAGGTTTGTCTTCCAAGAACGATCTCTCTCTGAGCCAATCTTCAGGAGACAGCCCTCTAGTTGACTTGGGTTTTGCCAAAGGGAGGCAAAGGATTTAAAAACATTTTTAGTTTGAAATGGTTATAGATTCACAGGAAACTGCAAAAATAGAGTGGTCCTGTGTACTGATCACCATTTCCCCAAAGGTCCTATCTTTATGAGTGAAAGATGCTCAGTCGTGTCCGACTCTTTGCGACCTCAGGGACTGCAGCCCACCAGGCTCCTCTGTCCGTGGGATTCTCCCGGCAAGAATACTGGAGTGGGTGCCATTTCCTTCTCCAGGGGATCTTCCTGACCCAGGGGTTTAACCTGGGTCTCACAATTGCAGGCAGATTCTTTACCATCTGAGCCACCAGGGAAGCCCATCTTATATTAAAGTACAATATTAAAACCAGGCAATTGACAGTAGCAGAGTTGTCATTTTATCCTGTGTAGATCTGCGTGACTGGCACCACAATCAAGACACAGAAGTTTTTCAGCACCACAAAGACCTCCCTTGGCCAGCCCTTCATAGTTACACCTACTCCCCTGCTTCCCGCCATCCCTAATTCCTGCCAACCAGTATCTATATATCTATCTGCCTATCTATCTCCCTCCCTCTCTTCCTTCCTAACAACAGCTTCATCGCTACTGTGATACGGTTCCATCCTCAGGTCTGAGGTGGATGAGGAAGAAGCGTACTGCCTGTGTCACGCTATCAATGATCTGGGGGCTGCAGAGTATTACGAATGTGTGTTCTGGAACCAGACAGCCAAAGTTAGAGTCTTGGCTCTGCCCTTCTCTCGCTGCATGAATGTAGGCAAGAACTTCGCTGTCTTTTTTTGCCTCGTCTCAAAACAGTAGTACCTGCCACATAGGCTGCTCTGAGGGTGCAGGGAATCAATGCTTTGTAGGCAGGATCTAGAATACGAAGTGTCATGCTCTAAGTGCTCGATACATGTATAGTTAATAAATTCCTGGTGTAAGACCTTCAGAGTGTTGTCAAGGAACTTGCATTTTTAAAAAATTCCTCAATGACTGATTAACAACCAGATTTGGAAAACACTGAAGAGGAGGTATCTCCTTTTCCTCTACTCTGAGGACTGGCCCCCTACCTAAGAATCCCAGCTCTTTGTATTTAGACGGGTTCTTCCCGTCACACCGATGACACTTCAAACAAAGGGGTGCTGAGCTTGCCACAGAGAGTCTCAGCAACTCCTGAAGCATGCGATAAATCAAACTGACACTTTGCAAAAATCCTGGTTAAAACAAATTACAAGCATTAGTCATGTAATAAGCAGCAGCAGAACAGTTTTACTGACAGTGAGAATTAAGCATTTAATACTGTTAAAGAACTGGGATATCGGCATGGACATAAGAAACTCTATTTTTCAGTTTAGCTGCAATGTAAAGGTAGAACTCCACTGACCAACTAAAGGATACCAAGTTCACGGTCCCTTTGTCTGCTCTCACTTCCCACTTTCAGGGTGTGTAGAAACTTTAATCACGGATCTATATATGCAGCGGTTCTTACTATCATCATTTAAAGGTATACACACTGATACTTCTGTATTAGAATATATTCTATCTTAGAATGATTTATATGTTTAACCATAATATTTGGAGAAACCGTTACAAAGGACACAAGCTTATCCAATTAACTCCAAATATAAGACATTGATTTAACCAAACTGAAAGATTTTGATTTAATAGAAGGAATTCTAAATTTTTCCAAGTCCACAAATACAAGAGTAAGGGCATTCTGATGATTTATACAAAATGCTAGTTATGCAACCTTGTCCTAATGGCTCATATGGCAAAGACAAGTACATATACTGTATCTTACAGCAAGCCATGTTGATAAGCAAAGTGTGGTATCTGTTCATTTTGGAGGAGGAGATTTGAGATAAATGTTTACAATTCTACCTAAAAAACATGTTTTCCCCAATTCCAAACAATGCCAGCTATTTGTTACTGAATGAATAGGCTGGCAACCTCAGGATTCCATACTCAAGAGTATTTACATTTTATACATATTTAAAATCAGGTGTGTTTGTTTTAGTCCCAGCTAACTAGCAAAATGGTTGCCAAATCACTTAACTTTGCATTTTCTTTATTTGTTAAAAGAAGTAAAGAAGCTGGTCAGCTCCCCTCTGGCTCTAATACTGTGGTGGTTCCCGGAGTAAATTTATATGATCAATAACAACACTGTAATTTACTTTTGGGCTTCAATTTCATTAGTAAAATCAGGGCACATCTCATAACGGCTTGAGGATTGAGCTAATTTGTGAAGACACCCCTAATGATGCTTGACATAAAGCATAAATTCAATGAAAGTTGGTTTCCCTTCTGGAATGTCAGCCCACAAAAACCAGAGAAACTGCCACTGACAGAACATTATTATCATTTCAAGAACAACAAATCCCTGTTACACTCGGTGTTAGCTATTCTCACTAACATACTAATTTCCAATTGACTGAATTAATTCAAAGGTATATCCTCAAAATTAAAATTAATCTCTATCAACCTGTGATACTCTCTCCCTTATGGGAACTCACTTTTTAAACTACTATATTGCTTATACCACCCACTACCCTTCCCAAAATGAAGTCATGACTTAAACTAGCAAATCTAGTCAGTCCATATCTCCAGTGAGTTTTACACATCATACAAAATATCTGTAACAAACTCAGTAACACAACATAAAGTCTGACACTTGAAAGCGGACTTTGAAAATGTGATGAATCATAGGTTCTTCAGTGTGCATCAAAATGCTTGAGCCTATTAAATCACAGATTCTTGGACCTCACACCAGTTCCTGGTTCAGTGGATTTGGAGTGAGTTGGAGAATTTGCATTAACATGTTCCAGGTGATGCTGACCTGGAGACCACACATTAAGAACCACTGGGGACTTCCCTGGTGGTACAGTGGATAAGAATCTGCCTGCCAAAGCAGGGGGCACGGGTTCAATCCCTGATTCAGGAAGATTCCACATGGCGCAGAGCAACTAAGCCCGTGCACCACAACTGCTGAGCCAGCACACTTATAGCCTGTACTCTGCAACAAGGGAAACCACTGAAATGAGAAGCCTGCACACCGCAATGAAGAGTAGCCCCTGCTGGCCACAACTAGAGAAAGCCCGCTCGTAGCAACAAAGACCTGGTGCAACCAAAAATAAAAATTAATTAATTAAAAAAAAGAACCACTGGAATGTATTGAAGTTATAGATACATGAGAGACTTGGGGCATACAAGTATGCAGAACAAAGATAAAAGTTACACTAAAGTGTGACAACAGAAAAGAATGAGGATTCCCTGCTAGTCCAGTGGTTAGGACTCCGGGCTTCTACTGTAGAGGGCTGGGGTTTGATCCCTGGTCAGGGAACTAGGATCCTGCAAGTGGCATGGCTAAAAAAACCCAAAACAACACCCACACACACAAAGAAAAGAATGAAAAATGATAAGACAAGAAACTGATTTCATCAAGGCAGAAGGGGGGTATGCAGACACTGGCCCATCACAAGGGACAGCAACTGGAGGCCTGATGCAGGGTCCCAGAGCTCTTGGCTGGTTGGAGGTGAGCCCTCCACTGCTGGAAAGGCAACGGGGCCAAGTCTGGGGTTTCAGAGGAAGAGGGGGGGACCCTTGGGCTGCTCATGGTGGTGCCCTTTACCATTCAGAACAGAATCACTTGAATATTTTTAAGGAGCAGAATATTCATCAGGGTGTGTTGTGGCTGAAAAGCAGCACTCCAAAATAGGGTTAGTTCAGTTCAACTGCTCAACTGTGTCTGACTCTGCGACCCCATGGACTGCAGCACGCCAGGCTTCCCTGTCACCAACTCCGGGGGCTTGCTCAAACTCATGTCCATGGAGTAGGTGATGCCATCCAACCATCTCATCCTCTGTCGTCACCTTCTCCTGCCTTCAATCTTCCTCAGCATCAGGGTCTTTTCCAGTGAGTCAGTTCTTCGAAACAGGTGGCTTAAGTATTGAAATTTCATCTCAGTATCAGTCCTTCCAATGAATATTCAGGACTGATTTCCTTTACCACTGACTTATTTGATTAGGAGGAGCACTAAGATGCCTGGGCACAGGAGAAGGTAGCAAGTAATGCTGGGTATCAGAAAGCTGCCTGGGTATAGTTCAGCTTGAACTTTGAGGTTGTTCCTAAGGAATGAGTTATTAACAAGACTTTCTCTGTTTCCTAAAGGACTAAGAGATATAACAGGAAAAGTTCTAGCCTGCCCAGGATTTAAAGCAGTACAGAAATAAAAATAAACGTGTCTCAAGTGTCAGTCTACAGGGAACCTAGGCTGGGCTCCAAGATTCCCGCATATAAGGAGTTTTGTATTGTTGGTATCCCAACCTTACATATATTTGTAAAACAAGTAAAAACCCAAACAAAGAAACAAAAACTTCACAACATATTCTGCTTGATGTAATTTTGTCGAGGATTCACCACTAAGTATTGCAGTCACTAATGAGGGTAGAATAGTTCTCCGTGGGTTAAAGTGTAAAGCAGTCTTCTTAAACTTTAATAAGTGTATGTTTTGATCTGTATATGGAACAAAATGCAGACTGTGATTCAGGAGGTTTGAGGTGAGGCTTGACATTCTGCACTTATAACAAGTCTTCAAGGGCTATGAATGGTATAGGTTCATGAGCCACACTTTGAGAAGCAAAAGTAAAGCACTGTTTTGCAACCTCAGCTGCAGAATGAAAACATGTGCAGAGCTTTTAAAACTCCTGATACCCAAACTTCATTCTGGACGAATTAAATCAATACCCAGGCATCACTGCTTTTCAAAACTTGCTGGTGGTTCTTATGTGCAGCCAAGGTTGAGAACAACTGCTGTAAAATGTAATGCTTCCCTATGAAACCCTGGAACAATTATCAAAGCAATATCCACAGTCAAAGTGGACAGCATCTCTAGTATTTTATCACCAACCCTAATCACAGTGCTAACACTAAGAATCTGAATATACAGTTTTACTTCACTATTAATCTTTGACTTATTACAATCCTTCTCTAGCTTTGTTGAAAGTTAAGCTTTAAAACATGTTAAAACTGTATTATATGCATGTAAATCAATGAAGTTGGAACACTCCCTCACACCATACACAAAAATAAACTCAAAACGACTTAATGACATGACACCATAAGACTCCTAGTAGGCAAAACATTTTCTGACATAAACCGTAGCAATGTTTTCTTAGGTCAGTCTCCCAAGGCAACAGAAATTAAAGCAAAAATAAATAAATGGGACTTAATCAAACATATAAGCTTTCGCACAGCAAAGGGAGTCATAAACAAAACAAAAAGACAACCCATGAACTGGGAGAAAATATCTGCAAAGGGAGCAACTAACAAGGGCTTAATTACCAAAATATACAAACAGCTCACACAACTCAATAACAAAAAAAGTGAATAACTGCATCAAAAAATGGACAGAAAACCTAAATAGACATCTCCCCAAAGAAGACATAGAGATGGCCAACAGGCACCTGAAGAGATATTCAATAATGCTAACTATTAGAGAAACATAAAGTTACAACGAGGTATCACCTCATACCGGTCAGAATGACCGTTATTAAAGTCTACAAATAACAAATGTTAGAAAGGGAAAAAAGGGAACTCTCCTACACTGTTGGTGGGAAAGTAAACTGATACAGCCTCTATGGAAATGGTATGGAGGCTCCTTAAAAAACTAAAAGTTATAACCGTTAAGATTCAGCAATCCTGCTGCTGTGCAAATAACTGCAGAGAACTGTAACTAGAAAGGATACATGCACCCTATTGTTCAGAGCAGCACTATTTACAATAGCCAGAACATGGAAGTAACCTAAATGTCCAAGGAGTGGATAAAGAAGATGCAGTACATAGATGTATTAATACAATGGAATATTACTCAGCCATAAAAAGAATGAAGTAATGCCATTTGCAGAAGCATGGATGGACCTAGAAATTATCATACTAAATAAAGTCAGGCAAAGACAAATATCATGTGAGATCACTTACATGTGGAGTCTAAAAAAATTGTACAAATGACGTTATTTACAAAATGAACTCATGGACACAGAAAAGAAACTTATGGTTACCAAAGAGGAAGGGATTTGGGGAGATAAACTGAGAGTATGGGATTAACACATGCACACTACTACATGTAAAAGAGATAAACAAGAACTTACTGTATAGCACAGGGAACTATAAAAAAGATCTTGTAACAAACTATAATGGAGAAGAATAAAAAAGATATATACATATATACGCACAACTGAATCACTTTGTTCAGTGAAAAAGCACAACACAGTAAATCAATTAGATTTCAATTTTAAAAAATTCTGTATTTTAGATGTCAGTCCTTGATCTGAAATGGTGAAAAAAACTTTTGAAGTTCTTGATCTACCTCAACAGATGCCATGTAAAAAAAAATTAAAAAGAAAAAAAAAACCGGTGATGCTTTTCTAGTCTTAATTCAAGAAAGTGAAATGTCCCCCTAAAAAGACTAACAAAAATTTAAGGACAAGACGTAAACACCGAGATGGCAACTTGTAAAACAATGGCCTCCATAGTGAGGTGTGTTCATTTTAGCTTGTAAACAAGACAATCTATCGAGCTATCGAAGAAAAGAGAATTTATATTTTTAACCTTAAAAATAATAATGGTTGACTAGTGGCTTTCATTTGCTCTAGAGTCAGGTTATGCGCTAAGTAAATATCGTGTGAGGGATATCCTCAGAGAAGAGATACCTTTTTTTGTTTGAAGAGGATGAGACCTCACTTACTAGGCTGTACTCTGACGCTTCTTGCCATTGGTTGGGTCAGTCAAAAACTGAGTTGTTTGCTGCTGCTGCTAAGTCAGTTCAGTCGTCTCCGACCCTTAGCGACCCCACGGACTGCAGCCTACCAGGCTCCTCCATCCATGGGATTTTCTAGGCAAGAGTACTGGAGTGGCTTGCCATTGCCCTCTCCGGAGTTTCTTTTTTACATCCAAGCAAATCTCCAACTAGCGTAGTTGATGGAACAAATGTTCATAGTCATGAGGGTACTGATTGGGTTTTAGGGTTGGGTTAAGAAAGACTTCAAGTTTAGATTTTTTTTTTTAAAGTGCATATGCAGTCCTTTTCGGGGTTTGCATAGCAAAGCAGATCTCACAAAAGCAACTGATGTCCTGTTATTTTAAAGGGTTAATGTTTGTAATTAAAATTAGATAATAAATACAAATAGTTGAAAATAAGAGTTAAATACAGCTTTTATGACCGAACTTTAACCACTTGATATAAGCATGGCTGCACTTGTAAATATTTTTGTGAGACTGGACATCAGATGGCGCTCATCCTCACTAAAAGGCTGAGCCGGGATAGGATCTTGAAACACAGTCCTGAGCTAAGCAACTGCACCTTTCGGTCAAGTCTCTGGAGTCTCGGTGTTTTCACCTGTTAAGTGGGAGTGGGAACAGACCGGATGAATCTCCAACCCATACTGTCTTTGATTCTTCGTCTACAAAGGTGGCACTGACTAGCTGTTTCTACCGCTGGCTGAAATCCCCAAGATAAGTGAGGATGGGAAAGCGTGACCGAAGTAGACCGTGCCGCACCGGCTTTCGGTGTTTCAGCCGCTCTCACTACGTGGGCGGCGGAGCACAAACTCCTTAAACGCCTGGGGTCTCCATCTCCCTGGGGTGTCCAAACACAAGGTTGCTTTCAGCGAAATCGACTTTCAAGGGGTAATGCGCGGGTCCTACGAAGGATATCTACGCAGGCACGATGGGAACGCCGAAGGACAGCGAAAACTTAACTCCTCCCGGGGTTCTCAACGCTCGGAAACAACTTCCGGCCAGCGCGCATCGATCCGGGAAGGCGCCGCCCCAGAGGTCACATGGGGCCTGGCAAGTCTTTCGCGGGGACGCCGTCGCCACGTCATGTAGGTTGTTCCATATGAGTCAAGGGGGGATCCTTCTCTACTGCAGGAACTAGAAAAGCCCGGCCGCGCCCTGTGTGGCAACCTGAGGGCAAAGAAAAGAGATTCCTGTATCTGGCCAGTTTCTTCGATTGGCCAGTACAGTCGCCTGAGAGAAAATCTTTCCTCGGTTTCCTCTCGGTTCCTCCATCCCCCCCTCTCAGAGGATTCCACTTGGTATCGCCGGCGCCCCGCCTTCGCACGCCGCCCTCATGTGACGCCGGCGCGCTCCCGCTGGGGGAGCGGAGTCTCGGAGGCGGCGCTGCGGCGGACGGAGGGACGGACGCAGCCTAGGGTGTCCCGGCTTTCGCTCTAGCGCCAGCGCGGAGGACACGATGTCTGGGCTCTCTCGCCCGCTGCTTTTGGCCGTCGGCTGCCTGGCCGCGCTCTGCGCAATCACCGCGGCTGGGAACACCACCCTGGCCCCGAACGTGACCACAGCCTCATCTCCACCGCCCACCACCACGACAGTCCCGGTGTCACCGACGACTCTCCCGCCGCCGCCGGTCACCACTCCAGCACCAGGTGGGCGCCGGCCAACGGGCTTCCTGCGCTCGCCCGCCCGCCAGTCGGGCCTCCCTGCGTGTGGTGCGCGCGGGCCGGGGCGGGCCGCGGGCTGGCAACATGGCCGCCCGTCCGAGTCCGGCTGCGGCCGGTCCGAGGTGGCCGCGCTTGCGGAGTGCCCTGGTT